>NW_006283760.1:170976-178459 GCF_000327345.1 Myotis davidii | reverse complement strand
GCCGCTGATCAACTGAACACTGTCTCCGTGTCATTCCTTCTTCGCCGACTCCGTCCACACCTTTGGGGACCCCTGGACCTGCTGGGGTTGGACCCCAGCAATCCTTTTTCCAAAACATATATGTGTTATGTAATACCTTCGCTATATGAATTAGATATGAATAGATAATTTTGAAAAGGCATGTATTTCAAAGTATGAATATGATATGGGTAAATTAAATCTAAGACCAAGCCATACACTTTCCCACAAAGAAACATTTTTAAAAAATAACACCTTTCTAGTCTTCCCTAACCATTAAAACAATATACTGAATGCAAGTCTCAAAGTGTCAAAAAGTGCCTTTTTGCAGAATGCCCCATGAAAAATGTCAAGCAGTGAAAGGTTACCAGAAGCATTGGGGAAAAGAATAATTTTCTAAGAGAAAAATATTACGCAATTTAGTCTTATTCTATATTTAATGAGATTATTTCAATAAAGTGCTGGCTGAAGAAATATCAGCAGGTAAATATCCAAGAAATTATTGATGATATAAAACTTCTTTTTTTGTCCTTTTTAAAAGTAAAAATATCTGGGATAGGAGAAAAACATTTTTATTCTCTTCTTGATAGTAGATTAGAAATTTCTGAGACAGTCTTACTGTCATTGTCTGGTGTTTTGTGTTCTATCCTTATGTGTTCACCACAACAGCAATAAAACATGCCATGCTGTAAATGGGGGAGAAATAGGACTCATACCAACTATTGGGGGAGCAGATGGTTCTGCCACAGCCTGGCCTTTCCCCTTGCATTAGCATCACCCAGAGCCTGATAGATGTGGGTTTGCCTCTCCAATCCCATAGGTCACCGCAGTCATCTTGTATAATGTTAGGAATGCCCTTAACATTTCCATTCCCCTATTTCAAGGGCCCAGCAAGCCATCTATCATGAAAAGATCAAGGGGTGCCTGACCTATTACAATTATTTTCGATCCTGAAGCTTGTCAAAGAATTTAAGCATCTGTTATTCCCAATGATAACGGAAGCCCATTTGAAAATCGGGGCTAATCTGCAAAGAGAGGCTTCCTATCTGGAGCCTCATGATGGCTTCTTGGAAGGTCAGTAATGAAAGAGAAGCTGAGTGGTCTCACCTCGGCGTCAGCAAAACTTCAAAGAAGGACAGGGCACGTGCATACCGGCGACTTTGGACGTGTGGCGGCCTGCACAGAACTATTTTTGGATGATTTATCTAGCGGTGGTCAGCATTTGGTGGGCCACTTGCAACTCCTGAAAGCCTTGTGAAATGTAAAGAGGTCAGAGGGAAGAACTGTAAATATGCAAATGTCTTTAAAAATAAGACTTTAAGGGGAAAGAGAGCAGTTAGGGAATATTCGTTGGGGATGGGAGAAGAGAAGTTCAAGAATTATAGGAGTGAACGGACGAACAGGGTATGATCTAGTGAGAACTAGAAGAACACGAAAGCGTCACCTTCCTCCAGAGAATACAGTCTGCACTGGCTTAAGGGAGTTCACACTGACTTTGCAAGATGGACCTTGCTGGTTTGGCTCAGTAGATAGAGCATCAGCCTGAGGACTGAAGGGTCCCGGGTTCAATTCCAGTCAAGGGCATGTACCTCTGTTGCAGGCTCAGTCCTCAGCCCCGATCAGGGTTCCTGTGGGAGGCAACCAATTGATGTGCTTCTCTCACATTGATGTTTCTCTCTGTCTCTCTATCTCTCCCTTCTCCTCTCTCTAAAATTCAATGGAAAATTTGTCAATCCTATGGTGAGGATTAACAAACAAACAAAACAAAACAGAAAACAAACTTTGCAAGACAGAGATTTTGAGAGGTGAGGAAATTCTACCGAAACATGGCCCCCAATTAGCTATGATGAAAGCACACATGCTTTTGATTCAAATGTTTCTCAAATGGACCACTCCCCTAGAGGGTAGATACTTTTGATGAGGCAGAACTGCTACCATGATACAGGCATATATCTGTAGACACATCTCCACATGGCCACGTCCTCGTATAAACTGCTGATACAAAACATTTTTGTGGCCAGCGACACATGAAAAACCAGATGTGTCATTGAGCAGGGCAGTCATAGGTAAAATTCCTGGAGAGAAAACAAAAATCAATGCAGACAAAGAAGGTCCACTGCCTTCCACCACTGAGAGGCAGGTGATGACATCCATGCTGCTTAGCCAGGTAATGCACTATCCACATTGAAAACATCATTCAATCAAGCATATGGCAGTGAATTTCTTTCTCCATTGCACATTTTATTAATCAGGTTTTGTAGATTCAGATTACAAAGTCCCCTCCAGCTACTTTAAGCTGAAATTGGTATATTATATTAGGACATTTTAATAACTGACAAATTATGCACCCAGAGCAAGGAGGCCAGAAAAATGCCTAACTTGACAACTCGGGCTATTTCAGCAGAAATGCTACTGCTTGCTGGTCAATGCCACAAGGCCAGAATCCATGCCAGAGCTGCTCAAGGACAGCAAAATGAAATGCCTCCAAGACCGCATGTGACAGAAAGGCATTGATCTCCCAATTTCTATATGGGCATATCTGCAAGAAAATTCCTAGTAGCATGCAGAGTCCTAGCTGCAAGGGAGCCTGGCATATGTAGTTTTTAGTATTCCAGGCTCTCAGTGAAGGTGTCCAGAGTTTTAGCCACCAATACCCATAAAGAAAATCTAAGACAGAATTTCCATCAAATGCTAAAGGGAAACTAGGGAGTTGTTGAAAGGGGTACTAAGGGAATTACAGCCACACTTCCTCCAAATGCGATGGAATTGCCGCTCCTAGATCACATAGGTAAACTATATTACTCCCAGTCCAACAATTACGTATTTTAACCTGCATTATACAGTTGTCCTTTTACTCTTTTAAATAATTTTGTTAAGAATGTGATACAGGAAGAAAACTGAAAAACATCTATATTAATATTTTATCTTCTCGTGTCAGAGATTATTTTCAGTCAATTAGTAAACTGCCAGATCCTGAAACTTGTCAATGCGTCTTGATACCAAATAACATTTTTTATTACTTTTCACTCAAAAAAATGACAGTATTTTCATGCCAGACAACATGAGGTCAATTATAGTCCATTTAGCTCATTCCATTTACAATCAAACAAACAGCTACACTTTTACTTCAAAATTATTTCTTCCAGGAACTGAACACCATAATCTACAATATGATGTGAGGTATATGTCATAAACTTTAAACTTTATGCCATAAAAGTACACATTTAAGAGCAAGCCAGTTGGATTTTCAAGCATTTAAAAAAGAATATACACTTGTGAGATACTTGTGTATAAAAAATCTGGTGGTAACATAATAAGCTGAGTTATTCATATTTTCCATCCAAACATTACTCTTCCTTTCACATACCAATTATTCTCTGTGCCATTTAACTAACAGGCACCGAGGCCGGATACGTGTGCACTTTCACCTCACTCTCCAACCTCATCTTCCTGGGATCGCTGACAGATAGCATTGATTAGACTGAGAGTGTTGCTTCTGGAATTGGTGAGATATGATTTGCATTTGCTTGCATAGAGAGAATTCTACTTACAAAAGCTGAGGAGTAGAACACAATGGCTTTTCTTTTCAGAATTGTAATTATTTTGAGTCTTGGGCCCTTCACATATTTTCCCATCTTATCTGTGTACACCTTGCTGTAGGATTTGTGATCCGTCTCTGAAAGCTATAGGCGTACATGTATAGGGAGCCCCCTTCCCCTTCCCTAAAGTGACATTAAAAAGACAGGCAGGCAGAAAGAAAGGAATGAAGGCACGTTTATGCTTCTTAATCTTATCGTATGTTTTTTAAAGGTCTTGTTTGATTTTTTAATTATTTTTTTGAAATATATTTTTATTGATTTCAGATAGGAAGGAAGAGGGAGAGAGAGGTAGAAACATCAATGATGAGAGAGAATCATTGATTGGCCTGATCCCCTACTGGCGATTGAGCCCACAACCGGGGCATGTGCCCATGATCAGAATGGAATTCAGGAACCTTCAGTTCACAGGCTGATGCTCCACTGAGCTAAACTGGCTAGGGCTAAAAGTCTTGTTTTAAAGATTTATCTGACGCTGGATTTGAACACATGGTCTAGTTTCTATTCAGAATTTATTTCTGAATTGACTCAGCAAACATTTTTGCTTTCAAGGGGATCCCCCCCCCCCCCCCGGTAGGTGGAGAAATGGCTACTGAGCGTATTTTGTATTAAAGGGTTATTTGTATCTTTTGAAAAACCTCACAGAGGGTTGTGTTCCACAGTGTACTGAAATGCAAAGCAGCTTCCTCTGACCAGGAAGGGTAGCTGCTGTTGGTTAACACCTCACCCAGAGGTTTTGCTTCCTGTCCCACACTGAAACCTTGCGTTTTAGGACTAAAGTTCTCGGTTCTGTCACATTAAGGTGTGGCAGGCCCTGAGCCGTCCAGCCGATGTGGACTCACATAGCTTTATTTACTTCTGAATGCCCCGGGAGGGACTGGGCAGTCGGAAGGCCCTGACAATTTTCATTTGAACCAGCTGCGAAGCTTCCAGAGCATCCCTCTGCAGCCAGGGCCGCGCTGAGATGAGACCAGGCAAAATGCCTGCAGAGACGCTGAACAGACTTGATACAAATTACATTGTCCTGCTGGTTTGCAAGCACACGGTACTGGAGTCATTAAATGTAATCATCCTCAATTACAAGCCCTGAGAGTGTGCACACAGCAGCCCCGCGAGGCAGCCACTGTCTGCGTGTGCTCTCCACAACCTGCCTCCCCTCACGGGATCCAGTCCCCGCCCCGCTGCCCCTGTCCTCCCTCCTGTCCTGTGGCCTCCATTTCTCAAGCTTGAGCTCAAAGAGTGACATTTGTTTACGTATCCTTCCTCAGACAATTCAATCTCGTCACAGATATCACCGTTCCCCCCTATGTCAGGCTAGGGAGGATGCATTGGTTATTACATGTGTTAGAGTAGCTCTGGTTATACGATTAGCTTGGTCAGTTTAAAAAAGAAATAACTGTCTAATTAGTATGCAGTAGGACCATAAGCTGCATATCACGGTGTGGAAGTAAATGAGGGACGCAGGTAAGAAACCGGAGCTTTTTCTGCCTCTGTCATGATCTGTCTACTAGAAGCCTGGTGCATGAAATTTGTGCATGCGTAGGGCCCCTAGGCCTGGCCAGGGATCAGGGCCGATCTGTGGGGCCACAGGCAGGGTGATCGGGCCCCCTGCTCGCACCTGCCTTGGCCTGGTGCCACCTGCTCGCCGGCCCCACCTCCCACCACCACCACCTGTCAGGGCCTGTGGCCTTGGGGCAGCTCCTGCATTGAGCGTCCGCCCACTGTGGTCAGTGCACGTCATAGTAACTGGTCATTCCACCATTTGGTCTATTTGCATATTAGGGTTTTATATAGATAGATAGCTGTTTATTTTTCATATTTTTTCAAGTTTCAAATTTGATATCTTAGCATTCCTTTACCACTAAATGTGTGTGTGTGGGGGGGGGCAAGCCTGGCCTGGAGGCCACTTGGGGCCAAAGTTATCTCCTCTGCACATGCTTCAGCTGCAGGGTTTGAGGTTTTGGTGCGTTGTCTCTGAAAAGCAACCCAGTATCTTGTTAAAAAGTGTAGGGCTGTTTTGAGCTGGTTCTTCAGTTACAAGTTTGACTAACTATTCCATATTATTGGATGCAGGTTATATATTTTTTTTTCAAGGAAACATGATGTTTCCTTCTCAATCTATGATGTGCATTTCACACCAAGGTTAAGGATGTGTCCACCAGGTGTCTTCACTGTAGTTACTGTTTTTCCCTTTGAAACTAATACGTGTCTGTGAAGAGATACATTCAAGGCTACATAAATAGTTTGTTTCTCATCATATTTGCACCCACTCATTTTAGTGCCCTTTGATGCTTCTTGCTTGAAACTGTTACTACCATGGTTTATAAAAAATGGTAATTTTCTAATTTTAGGATTCTCTACTTATTACTTGGATATTTACTTTAAGAGCTCTCCATTAAACTCATTTATTCATTCATTTCTAGTTTAAGGAGAGAACCTTTGATCCCTATTTTAATTTTAAGGGTTATAACTTTGTATTATCATTCTATTTTTCTTTGGGGTAATTGTCCCAGATTTGACCAGTGGGAGGAACTCCAGGCTGGCTCTTGTGTCCGTTTGACATACCCCATCATTTCTGAGCATGTCTTTACTTCCTGGCACTATAGAGGGTTCCAAGTGCACCTTTTACTGTGCATTGTTTAGTCTTGGAATGGCACTGCCATATGTACATGAAGTTCTGTACACCTCTTATTAGTGAATGGTCCTTAGAAACAAAAATCTTGGCTTGAAGATTGACACATAATTTCTCAGAGCTAGGAAATATGATGTACACAGGAACATTGTATGTGTGTGCATGACTATCCTATCTAATAATAGACAAACATGGTAATTGACCGTACTTTTGCAATGCCCACCAGCCAATCAGGAGTGAGTATGCAAATTAACCTCATCGCCTCCATGGAAACTGACAGTAGGGAGGAGGCAGCTCCCAGCACAGCACGGCCTGCTTGGCCATTGCCACAGCAACCCGGGAGAAGGAAAATGCAGCCCGCAGGCAGCTCCCAGCATAGCTTGTGGCGACCCGGGAGCAGGGAAGCCTGACCCGCAGGCAGCACCCAGCATTTGGCAGTCGCTGTGGTGTGGAGCAGGCAGGCCCCACAGAGAGCAGAGAACCACACGGAGCGGGCCTAAGCCATCAGTAGGGCATCCCCTGAGGGCTCCCAGATTGAAGAGGGTGCAGGTCGGGCTGAGGGACACACACACACACACACACACACACACACACACACACACAACAGTGCATGAATTTCGTGCACCAGGCCTCTAGTATTTCTATATATGTAATTCTATTTATTAAACGCCATAAGTTTATGCTAATTTTTCCATTGCAATCTAGCTTCACAGTATTCATTTTCATCTTCACTCTTACCATATTTGTAATGTCTTTCTCCTACAGTGGGAAGTCTGGCTCTTCTCACAAGTTGTTATATATTTCCCCAAATAGTTTCAGAGTTGCTCATCCACACTACTGTAGAAACAGGCCTGCTTACAGAGTCTTTTTGTCTTTCTTTTTCACATTTCATTCCTGTTTCATCAAATCTAGAAAAAAAATTTCAGTTTAAAAATTTTGGATATCTGATTCAATTTTTATTTCATTTTGGATTTTTGTCTTACTGTTTTCTTCTGCTTCCTAACCCCTTTGGAGGGGATTTATATCCATTAAAGTGTTTTAATTTTTATTTCATATTCTTTGTTAATAACTTTTAAGAGACGTATTCACTTTCCTTTTACTTGTTTTGTAAATTTGAAATGGTTTACAAGATTTCTAGTTTAATGGCATCCTTTTCTGTCGGGGAAAAAAAGTCCAATTTCTGTAAAGCATGTGTGTGTGTGAGAAGGAGGGTTCTGTGTCTTAGTTTTGTGGTTCT
>NW_006283760.1:164922-170893 GCF_000327345.1 Myotis davidii | reverse complement strand
ATTCTCCTTGCCCACCTGCCAAATGATACTTCTCACCTTGGGGTCCCAAGAGGGATATTTTTCCTCTCTCCTTCCCCAATATCTGCCTTTTGAAGTCAGCACCTCAAATTGCTTTTTCAATCTTTACCTTTTTCACGTCACAGGAAACTTTTTCTTCCAGAGTCATATTTGAGCAATTCTAAGCTTGTCACTGCTCCCATTTCCCCGTTAGCGTGCCATATTCCTCTGAATGCCCTTGCTCTCGGCTGGAGTATGGAGACCACGTGCGGGGATTTGGTGTTTGTTTTGTTTGAGAAACTAATTTGCAATTTTGGGATTCTCTGTACTTTGACCACATTATTTTTGTGTATTTTCTTTGGTCATCTTGTTTTGTTGAGTTACTGTGGAGAAACATAGATTTAAGGTGGCTGCCATTTCCATGGCTATGTCAAAGCATGAGTGGGTCTGTTTTAACAGGAAAGCATTTAAATAGTAAGTATAATGCATGTCTACATTTTACTGGTTTGTACATTTTCCACTTGGAAACTTCGTATTCAACACATACTATGCTGTGAGGAATGCTCGAGATACTTGCCATTCGAGGAAAATGGTCATAGTCCTTATCTTTAAGTCATTTTCCTTATCAGGATAGTGTAGGACAAGCAACACCTGGGGTCAGGAATGTCAAGAATCACAAACAATAAAGTTAGTCATCACTAGGTTTTGCCTTCCCGTCATTTGTGTGGCTTTGGTTTTGAACTCCCACAGTAAATCTCACTGGATTTCCTGCCCCATTTCAGCCTTCCCAGTGGGGAAGGTGCAGAATGCATGAGAAGTTCAGTCAAGCCCAAGAGGAATCCGTTTTGTATGTTCAGTTGTTGCTGAGATTTCTTGCCAACTTTCTTTTGACAAACCAAATCAACTCAAAAACAACTCAGCAATATCTGAAATTTTCTTGAGCTTTTAAATAGCTCCTTTTAGGCAATAAGAGAATATTAATAGGTTTTGTGTTGGGTTTTTTGCCCAATGTATACCAGTCTTTGACATTTAGTTAATAAATTCTTATTTCAAAGAATTATTTTCATAGTTTTTTTAAATGTCACTATTAGTTTACAAATTAAATTATGTGTTATCACTCACTAAAAACTATTTTTTTTCCAGAATTTAGCGAGAAAAGAGACTATTAACGTGCACTTTATCTAGAGCAGGGGTCTTCAAACTACGGCCTGCAGGCCACATGCGGCCCGCCGAAAACATTTATCCGGCCCGCTAGGTGTTTTTGCCGCCGCTGTGTGCATAGAAATTTGTTTATAGTATTTTTTTAAACTAGAGTCCGGCCCTCCAACAGTCTGAGAGACAGTGAACTAGCCCCCTGTTTAAAAAGTTTGAGGACCCCTGATCTAGAGTTTTATAGGTTTGTTTTTATGTCCTTTGGTATTTTTAAATTCTAATGTTTTGTTTTCAGTAAGGGAAATGGTATTTAAAATAATCCCTTCAGATATGGGGCACAGGATCTGTCATTGAGATTTCATATGTTTTTATCTGTCCCTTAGTATATGGATAAGTGTGGAAATTCCATGCAGCATCCTAGAATTCAAAAGCAATTGTCAGATAGATAGAAATCACCAAAAAGAAAAAGTGAATTAGTTGTTAAGTTCATGTTGTGGACTGAATGTCCCCCCCCCCGTCCCCAATGTACATATTGAAACCCCAACCTCTAATGTCATGGGTACTAGCAGGTAGGCCTTTGGGAGGTAATTAGATGATGAGGATGGAGCTCTCATAATGAAATCAAATTAATTCTCACATCAAATCATTTGGGGTATTTATTAGAAATGCAACGTTTTACGTCTCATCACAGACGTATGGAACAAGAATCTCAAGTGGTGGAGTGTAGACTAGTATGGATTTTAAAATATCACAGGTGGATTTTACACGTCTAAACATTTAGGAGCCACTGGCATGGAGACGATGTGTGGCCCAGGAACATAAAGTCACATTGTTCTTGTTCATGATTTAGGCTCAGTAGGAAGGTTGAGCAAATCCCCAATGTTGACATTGCATGCTAGATACTTTTAAAAGTAACAGCTTAGCCAAAACCGGTTTGGCTCAGTGGAGAGAGCGTCGGCCTGCGGACTGAAAGGTCCCAGGTTCGATTCCGGTCAAGGGAATGTACCTGGGTTGCGGGCACATCCCCAGTGGGAGATGTGCAGGAGGCAGCTGATCGATGTTTCTCTCTCATCAATGTTTCTAACTCTCTGTCTCTCTCCCTTCCTCTCTGTAAAATATCAATAAAATATATTTTAAAAAATAAAATAAAAGTAACAGCTTAAAATTAGAGTATAATTCAAGTGCAGTAGGAAGTTGAGACCCACAGAATGTCTCATACATACACGTCATCCTTTGTATTGTTACCCCATCTCTAAAAGAAAATACAGAATCAAACCATATGAAAACTGCAGAAAACTAGACCAAGGAATCTTTTTTAGGAATGGCACGTGTTCAGCAATATGACTGAAATACTTTGCAAACTCAGCAAACCGCCAAGCTTTCCACTTTTTTTGTTTGCTTGACTTAGTGTGAGTGTGCTGATGGAAAATGGCACCACTGAACTATTGAATACCACAGCCTATTTCGGAATCCCTGCAGGTTTCAGTAACCTCCAGCCACTCTTTGAAGAACAGCAGTTGACCTCTGAGTAGGTCTGACTTTCCAATGTTCTCTTCTTCTAAGAGTAATCAGAGCCTGGAAGGATTTTGATAGTCAATCGATTTTTATAGAAAAATAAAGTACTTTGTCCATTAGTTTATGACAATAGTCAAAAATAGGATATGATTTAAGCTAAATTTCAACCGAACTAGAATTAAATATAAGATTCTCAGCTTACAGAAAGACTAACTTGAGTCACACATAACCACATGGACCCAGAGATCTATGAGTTTAGATGCACATTATGGAAACTGACTCACTGTTTGAATCCTGTGAACATTTTCATGGAGTTAAAATAATAATATATTATCACTGAGAATTTCATCAGTCCCACCTGCAAATCCAGTAATCCAGTTCCCATCATCATTGACATTTATGGTAGGAGTTTTGGATGTAGGGTCAGGGGATCTGAAGGCCTTTGGCGAGTGACATTTCAAAGTAGGATATGAAATTACAAAGAAGCAAAAGGTCGCACCACAGAACCAAAGGGTTTGGGCAGCAGTGGAGGCTCCATAGACATTCTGAGGCTCTCCTCAAAAGTACCCTTTCATAGTGACTGCAGGAAACCCGACATCTCAGTGGTCATTAGCAGAAGGCAATCCAAATGACTGTGAAAGAATCTCAGATGCTCACAGGTGATTCACTGTCCATCATGAAGAAAAAAAGACAATGGACATAGAGCCATCCCACTGACAAAGGAAATCGATCTGTCTGTAATGACCCTGATAAACTGCAAAGTCATTTCTCATCAGCAAATGCCATACAGAATGCAGGAACAGTAAACACCAGCGCAGAATGTGTGCAGTCAACATTTTGTTTCACAATTTTCAAAACGCTCTAGCCAACTTATCCCTCATCCCCCTAATACCCAGCAGAAACAAAGATGCCATCATTGCCAATTCTAGGTCCTCTGTAACTTAGGCCATGCATGCTGCCCTGTGTTTTCTAAGTTGATTTAAAAACAGACATAGTTCAAGCCTATTGCAACCAGATAATAGCAAACAAATATGTGAACCGACTTGAAAAGTTACATTTAGACCTCTATAAGCGATGGAAGTATGGTATCAAACATGTTGAATAAGAGAGAATGCTCCGTGGGAAATGACTACCCATCATTTTCATGATTTATCTTAAGCCGCTACTTTCTTCTTAAATTTACATTAATAAAATATTACTAAGTTTACTTTGTTAACCTGGACTCTTCTCTCAGAGTTAAAATTATGTGCTTCTGTTACCAATCAACTGGTCAGTCAACTGAATTTCTTTGTTTTGGCTTTCTCAGCTATCAAACAAATGCATGGGCTTAGAACATTTCAAAGGATTTTTCTAAATATCTTGTAGTAAAAGCTTTTGATTATCCCAATTATGACAAGTGCATCTCTCTAGACCTCAGTTTCATAAAAAGATTTTACCTTGAAACACCCTACATTGTACACGGTATTTATAAAATATTATTTGGAAATACAATATGCATTTAGTTTAACACATTAGGGCAAAAGAATTAACCACTAAGAGAAATGTTTAAAATTTGAGACATGTTTAACCTGCAATAAGTATTCATACATCCAATAATATATTTCAATATATGTGTCCTGTAAAATGTTTACTTTGAAATTGGACATACTATTGACTAATTATTGAATGGGCGTGTACTCCTTTATTTATAATCCTCCATTGAGAACCCACCTTGTTCAGAATCAAACCCACAGTCCTCACCGTGTCTGCAAGCATCCAGATGCCTTTGGCTTCACCTTCCGTGCCTACACCCTCCTCTGCAGGATGCTGGCTGCCTTGACCTTCGTACAACTTTCCAACAACAGTTACACCTCTGGGTCTGAGTTCGCTCTTTGTTTTTTCTACAGCACTCTGCCCCTGGATACCACACCTCCCTCTCTCTGCATCACATCTCTCCTCACATAACCTCTTAGCTGAGAGGCCTTCCCTGAGTGTCCTGTACAAATAGACCCTCAAGATTGTAGCCCATCCGCTTAGACTGCCTAGTTCTTTCCTGCATGTCCCATAACATGCCATGCCATGAACATGTCTGTTCCCTGTGTGAGACCCGAGTCTCTCGATAGAACATACGCTCCACGGGGCAAGCACTCTGGTTTGTTCCTACTGTACATCATAGGCACCCAAGTGGACATTGGTTTAATAGGCCATGATTTTATCTAAACTTCATATTTCATGAAACTCATTTTGGGAACTGCAGCTCTAAGCAGTTTTCAAAAACAAATAAAATGTTAACCTTATCTTGTTTAGTCATATTTGCCCTAAATAAAGCTCCACATCTTGACTAAATTGTTCCACTTAATAAATAACCAACAAAATTTGAAGCAAAAAAGCAAGTATATTTAAAAACTTAAAGTTTGAAGTAGTATATTTTAAAAAATTTAAGTTTGAAGCAAGTATATTTAAAGCCTTTAAGTTTGAAGCAAATATATTTAAAAACGTTAAGTTTGAAACAAGTATATTTAAAAACTTTAAGTCTGAAGCAAGTATATTTAAAAACTTGAAGTCTGAAGTAAGTATATTTAAAATATCAGCAGCACTGCCGAATCTCCCAGCCATACCCATATTTATCTGTATGAAAGTATTACGTAACTATCCCTCAAAAAAATCAGAATCTTGTTTAGTGTAACATTTAGCAATATGTTTTTTCTAATTATTTTTTAATTTAAATTTTTTGCCATTTAAAGTATTACATGAGTCTCCTTTTTTCCCCATTGACCTCTCCCCAGCCACCCCCCCCCAGCATATGTCCTCACTCCCCCCTACTGTCTGTGTCCATGGGTTATGCTCATATGCATGTGTACAAGTCCTATGGCTGATCTCCTACCTCTCACGCCCTGCCTTCCCTCATAGGTTGGACAGTCTAATGCTTCTTTATCTCTGGTTCTATTTTTGTTCATCCATTTATGTTGTTCATTATAGTCCACAAATGAGTGAGATCATGTGATATTTATCTTTCTCTGACTGGCTTATTTCGCTTAGCTTAATACTCTCTAGGTTCATCCATGCTGTTGCAAATGGTAAGAATTCCTTCTTCTTTTTTACCGCAGCATAGTATTCCATTGTGTAGATGTACCACAGTTTTCTAATCCACTCATCTGCTGATGGGCACTTAGGCTGATTCCAAATTTTAGCTATTGTAAATTGTGCCGCTATGAATGTAGGGATGCATATATCCTTTTGGACTGGTGTTTCTGGTTTCTTAGGATATATTCCTAGAAGTGGATTACTGGGTCAAATGGCAGTTCCATTTTTAATTTTTTGAGGATCA
>NW_006283760.1:140694-164699 GCF_000327345.1 Myotis davidii | reverse complement strand
GGCTTTCTTGTTGTTTTGTTGATGGTTTCTTTACAACATTCAAAGAAGTACTAAAGCTTATCCTTCTCAGACTATTCCAAAAAATTTAAGAGGAAGGCACACTTCCAAGCTCTTTCTATGAAGCCAGCATTACCCCAACTCCAAAACCAGATAAAGACACTACAAAGAGAGAATTACAGGCCAATATCCCTGATGAACATAGATGCTAAAATCCTCAACAAAATTCTAGCAAACCGGATCCATAATTATATTAGAAAGATCATACACCGTGACCAAGTGGGATTTATTCCAGGGATGCAAGGCTGGTACAATATCTGGAAGTCAATAAATGTGATTCATCATATAAACAAATTGAGAGACAAAAATCACATAATCATATCAATTGAGGCAGAAAAGGCATTTGACAAAATCCAACACCCTTTCTTGATTAAAAAAAAAAAAAACACAAAAAAACAAATCAAAAAACCAAACTCTAATCAAAGTAGGAATGGAGGGATCATACCTCAACATAATAAAAGTCTTATATGACAAACCTATAGCCAACATCATACTCAATGGACAAAAACTAAAACCATTTCCCCTAAGAACAGGAACAAGACAGGGATGTCCACTATCACCACTCCTGTTCAACATAGTACTAGAAATGCTAGCCATAGTGATCAGACAAGAAGAAGAAATAAAAGACATCCAAATTGGAAAAGAAGAAGTAACATTGTCCTTATTCAAAGATGACATGATATTGTACGTAGAAAACCCTAAAGATTCCATCAAAAAACTACTAGACTTAATAAATGAATTCGGCAATATAACAGGATACAAAATTAACACCCAGAAAGCTATGGCATTTTTATACACCATTAATGAACTCACAGAAAGGGAAACTAATAAAACAATCCCATTTACCATTGCAACAACAACAAAAATTAAGATACATAGGAATAAACTTAACCAACGAGGTAAAGACCTATACTCAGAAAATTACAGGACGCTGAAAAAAGAGATAGAGGAAAACATAAACAAATGGAAGAATATACTGTGTCCATGGATTGATAGAATCAGCATAATTAAAATGTCCATACTACCCAAAGCAATCTATAGATTCAATGCAATCCCCATTGAAATATCAATGGCATATTTCAAAGACCTAGAACAAACTCTCCAAAAATACATCTGGAATAAAAAAAAAAAAAAGACCCCAAATAGCTGCAGCAATCTTGAGAAAGAAGAACAAAGTAGGAGGGATCACAATAAAAGAAAGTAGGAGGGATCACCAGATATCAAGCTATATTTCAAAGCTACTGTTCTCAAAACTGCCTGGTACTGGCAAAAGAACAGACATATAAACCAATGGAACAGAACAGAGAACCCAGAAATCGACCCAAGCCACTATGCTCAATTAATATTTGAAAAAGGAGGCAAGAGCATATAATGTAGTCAAAACAGTCTCTTCAATAAATGGTGTGGGGAAAATTGGACACATACATGTAAAAAAGTGAAACTAGGCCACCAACATACACATAAATAAACTCAAAATGGACAAAGGACTTAAACGTGAGACAGGAAACCATACAAATCTTAGAAGAATTCATAGGCAGCAAAATAGCAGACATATGTCATTGCAGTACCTTTACCGATATAGCTCGTAGGAAAATGGAAACTAAGGAGAAAATAAACAAATGGGACTACATCAAAATAAAAAGCTTCTGCAATATTTTTAAAGAGCAGATATTTTATTTCAAACATGACCTTGCTGATAAGCCCCACCAAAGGCAGGAGCTGCTTCCACAGATAGACTCTGAAACCTCTTTTAGACGTAGATGCTTTTGTTAGAATAAAGCTTCCAAGCATGTGACTATTTTTGAATATTCAGTCTTTTCGTCATAAATTACTATCTCAAGATAGTTTAATTGGAATCCATTTTAACTACCCAATGTCCTAGAATGGAAGAATAATTTAGGGTCATATTTGTACCCGCAAATATATTTCCCCTCATTATGTCCTCTCTCTGATACTGCATTAAACTACAGAAAAGGTGGCTCAGATGTGCCATTAAGGTTGTCAAGGCTTAAAATCAGTAGCGCGGATAAAAGAAGGGGTTACTCAAACATGTCAAGATGGAACCCAGCCATGCCTGATCTTAATAAGTCCATTATGAGCCGTATCGATTAACAAAGCTTGCCAGTCATTCCAGGACTTATCATTGGACTGTTTAATGTGTTCGAATATTTTAAGATATGAACAACTGAAATAAGCTGTCAGCATGTGTTTAAATGGCAATCAGTCAACTAGTGTGTCTTGAGGAAAAGCACTGAGTTAAGGACTCCTAGAAATATAAAGACAAATGGATATGGTTCTTGCTCTACAGGACCCAGCACCCGAGTTGGAATATAGGGTGTGCACACGGGTGCATGTTCTCTACGTTGGCCTAAGTTTCTTTGTTCATGAATAAAAAGGTTAACCTGGTTAATTTATAAGCCCGCTTTTTTTGCCTTTTCCTATCCCTTTTTCATTTCATTTTTTTGAATTTAAAGGCTTAAACAATAAAGATATAAAGCATTTGGAAGTTCCTTAAAATTTGCCCATGGAAATAACACCATTTATTAGTTTCTTATGTGTGATTTTTTGTAATTCTTTTATGCAAGGCAAGCAAATATGAGTGTACTTTCCTCCTACTTTTTAAACAAAAAGCTATATATATATATATACACATATGCTGTAAATACATTGAATTTTTCAATTGTAAATGTTTATTAAACCAATCTATTATAGTGGACACTAAGATGGTTTCTTTTTTCTTTTAAATGTTTCCTGTAACAAATAATATGGCAACAAATATTTGAGTGTTTATAAAAGGTCTCATATGGCCAGATATATCCGTAGGATAAGTTCCCAGAAGTAGGACCACTGGGTCAAAAACAAATGTGAGCGTTTCATTTACCTCTAGACAATTGCTGTTATATTTCTTTCCCAGCAGCAATTCATGGAAGCTGAATTACACTCTCTAAACTGAAAATACTACGTGTGGCTTAAAAAAAAAGAAACAAAACCAGAGTCACCATGGCTAAAATAAAACATATTTGTGTTAAGAAAATGTATTGTTTCCTTTCCATAGAAACACAGTGGCATGAAAGGACATTTCGTCCTAGCAACCAGTGTTGGTTCCTCCCGCAAAAGCAAAAGAAAACTCGCTCTTCACTACAAGGCAAAGGCTCACCATTCATCCTAAGATGTTCCCCGTACTTTTCCTGTTACAGTATCTCCAGCATCTTCCCATCCAAACTAGTCATTCCAATGCGCATTCTTGGGAATATTGTGCATCCAAAAAACACACACGTTATTTTTAGTTTGTAGAAATCCCTTTTCCCCCATAAATTTTCAGATTTGATCAATAAAAGACTCTCTTGCTTCTGAAATCCACCGAGATCCCACCAAATGAAGGATATTTTTCTGTCCCGGTGGATAAGTGATCATGAACCCTAAACAGGTGACTGTACAAAAGCTATCTCATTCTGTGGCTAAACATTGTCCGGAGCATCATCGCACTGTCAGGCGTCTGAGGACCCTCACACCTTTACCGACTGCGCTTGTGGATGACGGGAAACCCCGGACCAGCAGCTGCAGACAAAGCCACACTTCATGCATTTTTTTTTCATGACTTTAGTTAGAAAACGCAATGAAGAAGGGAGAGGACCTACACTAGGGATCTGGGTCCAGTACTCCCAGGGTCTAATTGTTCTTTGAGGAGTGTTAATCCCTGGGGGTCGCTAACTTATAGAGTAAGAAAATATCTGAATGTGCAACTCTAACATACAAGAACTATCCCTTGTCGTTAGGTGTGGACCACCATCACTACAACCCTTAGGTTACCATGACAGCAGTGGACAAGCAGCTGCCCTATGTGAGGGAACACCTCCACTAAAGAATTCACGTGGCAGGAAAGGAGGAAAGGAAAAAGTGACTGTCCTCTCTGTCTAGTGTTTGCTCCTCCAGCTTGGAAGTTAGTAGCACCCCTGAGGACAGAGTGAGATGATAGGGGCGGTAGTCAGCTTGGGCGGCCATATCAAAATTCCATGGAATCAGTGGCTTAAACAACAGACACTTACTATCTCACAGTTCCAGAGCGAGCCATCCAGGACCAAGGGGCTGGCTAATTCGGTTCCTGGGAGGGCTCTCTTCCTGGCTTGCAGACAGCCACGTTCTCTGTGTCCTCACCTGGTGGAGGGAGATAGCGAGCCAGACCCTCATCTTATATGGACTCTTAATTCAATTATATTAGGGCCCCTCCCTAATGGTCTTATTTAAACTTAATCACCTCCATAAATGTCCTCTCCTCAAATATAGTCACATCGGGTATTGGGACTTCATCATATGAATTTGTCTATGTGTGTGTGTGGGGGGGGGGGGGGGCGTGGAGGGGCGCATACACACACAAACATTCAGTACATAACAAAGGCTGAATTAATGGATTAGGGAGCAGATTTGAAGATGGAAGTTAAGGATTTTCTGATCATTTGGAGAAGTGGTGGCAACAGCAGTTAATTGGAGAAATCGACGTTATCATACTGTATTTGTATAGCATGATGACGGTACAGGCCATAGTGCCAACATAGCTATAAAAAACACACAGATTTCAATACTATTCCTTTATACATTAGTGAAATTAGACTAATATCTATACCAATAAGTCCATTGAGGTATTCCTAGAAATAGAACCTTTGGCTGTAATCAGATGTTTTGATTTGCATTGAACTTTTTTTCCTTAAAGCTAGAAATAGGTTCTAATTAGGGATGGTTTAGTGCATGGGTAAATGTTCACTTTCATAAAAACATAATAAAAGACCAAAGTTTCTAAGCAAGGAAAATCTAGTTATTATTGAAAGCAGACAATTTCTCCTGTGTTTATGTTCTAAATGTAGCATGAAATGGAATAGACTCATGTAATAAAGAATATAATCTTTAGAAGACATACACCAACGTTTTTATTAGCTAGTGACTTCAGATGTAGACCCTTGGCATTTTTCTTACTTTCCACGTAATCTTTCCATTGCCAATCACCACAAACAGTTTCATCCGCACCTGTATCTTTTGAGGCGCATTTCTCTCTCCCTGGGATGTGTGGGAATATGGGAGGATTACCTCTCAGAAGAAGTGGCAACTCTCTGAAAGCCATGAATGAATGAAATGTCAAGAAACTGACAAAAGAAAATAAATCAGATTTGTATAAAAATCTTCTGGTTTTTATAAAGTATATGACACCTACATATGTGCATATCTACATAAATGTTTAAAGTTTAAAATATACACCTAATATATTGCATGAGATTCCAATTTAAAAATTTTTAAATCACACTTCTTAAGATCTTCTATATGGTTATTAAAAAAAAACCATAGAATTTGTTTTTGAAAAAATGAAAGAAGAATGAGTTTAAAAACATAGTAAATGAACTGTCATTTAAAATACCACTTGGACAACCAACCATGTCCATCCTATTTTGCAAAAGCCATTACCTACACTTACATAAATCAGGTGGTTTCTAACTTGCGCAATATCCTATTGTCAGTGTGTGTTTGGAATTAATAAGTGGCATTAACATAAGCAGAAATTATAGATTTCATATAATTATGTAAAATTCCAATCTATATCTTTAAACTTGCCTATAATAATTGTGCTAAGTGGAACAATCATGTTATAGGATTTGCCTATAATTCAACTGTAAGTCTTTCTGTGTGGATCCTGCTCTGGAACTGTATTTATACATCTTCGTTCACACCTTAAGTAGCACTTGATAAATCTAAAGAGCTGCTATGTATTCTGAGACACGTGTGCAAACCAAATTAGAATGCAGGGTAAGACTCCCATTGCATCTGATATCGAATGCATTTTAAAATATTTTCTAGGTGGTTCTGAAATTTTTATAAGCTGATCATAATATAGCAGTTTTATTTTCCAAGTTAGTTTGACAACACACACACACACACACACACACACACACACACACACTCACCCCTTTGCATTTATCCATTAACATATTACGATGGATCATGGGTCAAATATGTCAAAATGGCTAACAAGAAATGAGCTTAAGCTGGCAAAAGTTGACAATATGTCTTCCTTGGCGAAATACAAACGTATTTAAAATGGTGCATGTATATAGAATAGTGGTAGACAGCTTCTAAAACCACTCCCCTTGACCTCTGCCCCAGGGTCTTCACACTCTTGGGTAACCCCTTCCCCCAATGTCACCTTCCCCCAATGTGACTTCCTTCTAATGAGCAAAATGCTACGAAAGTGATGCCACTTTGATCCTAGATGTGGAAGACTAACTTCTGTCTTGTTGTAATAATATATTTCAGAGAGGAAGGGAGAGAGAGACAGAAATATCAATGATGCTGCCTCCTGCACACACCCTACTGGGGATTGAGCCCATAACCAGGGCATGTGCCTTGACCAGAATCAAACCTGGGATCCTTCTGTCCACAGACAGATGCTCTATCCACTGACCAACCCGGCCAGGGCTGTAACTTTCATCTTGCCAGAGCTCTCTCTTGCTCCTCTGACAGCCAGTTGTGGTGTTTGGTGCTGGCCCGTGGAGAGGCCCAGTGGCAAGGAAGTGAGAGCTGCTTCTTTACTCAGGAACTAAGCAACAACCAGGAAGGAGGAAAGGTGCTCGCTCTGTCCAACAGCCTCAGACACTGCAGCCTGTCAACAGCCACCAGGGCCCCAAGGTGTACCCACCTGTGTTGAACGTGGGATGACTGTGTCAGGCTGCAGTCCTGATCGCTGCCTTGTGGGAGACCCCGAACCCAAGGGCCCTTAGAAGCCACACCCAGATCCTGACCCTCAGAACCTGTGAAATAATAGATGTGATGTGTTTAAGCTGCTAAATGGTGGACAACTTGTGCAGCAACAGATAACTAACACGACTATTAATGTACATATTCTTTTACGTTAGGGCAATAATAATGTTCCAGTCAATAACATGGTTACATCCTGTTAAGGATTGATGTTTCTTATTCTCTGCTCGTTTTTTGTTTTGTTTTTTCCCACGTTTGCAAAATGAGAATGCCCAGAAAGACTATCTCTACTATTGTTTCCAGATCTAAATTTTATATTATTTGTGTTATTCTAGTACTAAATTCACATCTAGTTTTGATGTCAGAATAGAAATTAAGAACTGTAAAGATTAAATTATATACATGGAAAGTATCTAGCTCAGTGCCGTGCACTGTGAAAATGCGTGGAAGGAACGAGGAAGCAGACGTTTGCACGGGACAAATACAGGGCAGACCTGGGCCTCCCCGTGAGCTGTTTCCTGGTCAGTGTGTGTTTATCAAAATGGGTTGAGGAACAGTTTGGGGCTAACGTCTTGATGGGACCAGTGGGAAAAATCTCAGTCCTTCAGCAGCTTTCCTAGATAACTATTTTAGATTGAAATACTTTTTTAAAAATTTAAGATCAATTCTTAACTTTCTGTAGGAAAATGTTTAGAATGTCAGAATAAAAATAAAAGTGTGAAATACACATTCACAGCCTTGCAGTTTCAAGTTTAATAGCACATGATTTTAACAGAGATACACGTTAAAAAGCTGGAATGGGGTGGGGGGATGAGGAAGAAACAGCTGATCTGTTTGATTTTTATATTTTAGGATTCAAAAGTGTAGCGGTACTGGTTCCCAGGGCTTTTCAAACTCCTCAGATACACACTGACAAGGATCCTTCTGTAGAATCTATAACAATAAAAATGTAATATGCTCATTAGACAGGACGGCCAAACAACCCTCTGGACGACCTTCTGGATGAAGCTGGAGCTGCGAGGGCCGAGGGGCAGCCACCGTGGCTCTGAGGGCTGGGGCCCTTGCACGAATTTCATGCACCAGGCCTCTAGTAGTTATATAAAAAAATCAGCATCACCGTGTTATGGTAGTGGATTAGAGATGGCTGCAAATTCTTTCCTGGTCTTCCTCCTGAGAGGTAGAGGGGAAATTCACTTCCCTTTAGATCAGGACTAGACTTATTCACTTGCCTGGCAACCAAAGGTGGTGGAAATGACGTTGTAGGACTTCCAAAGTCAGGTAGCCTTTCAGCTCCCCCCTGAACCTCACACAGTGCATTCTTTGTCCCCCTGAGAAGTGCAGCCTCTGGAGACCGCCACACTGGAGAGGCCACCTGTTGGCTCATCGTTAAACTATCTGACCATCTCCACCAGTCACCAAACGTGAACTAAGCCATAGTGCGCCCTGCAACATGAGAAACGAAAGAACAGCCGTCAGTAATGAAAACAACGTCATACCCCTCTAGTATTAACCTAAGGGTTTACTGTTCAACCAAGTGCACAGTCTCGAAGGGTAAAACACAATTTACGACATTATCCTCAAGTGACCAGTTAGGCCCCAAATTACATGAGACAATGGTGTCACTGGACACCCAGAAGAAAATCATAAAGAAAAAGAATAAATAGAATGGAACTGGCGGGTTTTCATATTGGAAGCATATTGTGTGACTTTATAGAAATGTTGTACTTCCGCTTGAGTCACTATAGTAACAAAATATAAAAATAAATAGATGCACATATGATTTCACTTATATGTGGAATCTAATGGACAGAATTAACAGATAAGAAACAGAATCCTAAATGCATAGAGCAGACTGACAGCTGCCAGAGGGGAGAAGGTTGGGGGTGGAGGGGCACTAGGTGAAAAAGATGGAAGGATTAAGGAAGAGAAAAAAAAAGCTCTAGACACAGACAACAGTATGGTGATTGCCGAGGGGAAGGGGGATAGAGGGAGGTAGGAGACGGCAAAAGGGGATAAATAAAATACTATATATAAAACAGGCATTGGAGACTTTAATGAAGAATTAATGAAAGAGATATAAATGGAGAGTTTAAAACAGTAAGGCTAAAATTATTAAGGATACCACTTCGTCTCAGATTAATTTTTAAATTAAATGTGATGCCAATTAGCCATGTGCTTTAAGGAGCACATGGTCTAAGTGAGGAGGTTAAAAATAGGTACCTGGGAAAAAAGAGACCAAGACCAGCACAGATGATCCTGATCGATGAAAAACAACAGATGAGGTTTTACTCATTCTACAGGCGTAGCAATTTAGAAATAATTCGGGGAGTTTGTATTGGCCCAGCACAGAGAGATGGATAGGACAGCGTAGATGGGACGGGCGAGGGCAGGCTATGGTGTCCTTCGTGTTGGATGATCTGCATTTGCCTAGGTGAGGGTGGGATACGAGGGACAGGATAGGCAAGAAGAGAATGGGATTGAATTTGATGGCATAGCATTTAGTACAGTATCCATCAGTGCATGGAAACGTTATTTTAAGTAAGCGGCATTGTTATGAGGGGTGAAACAATGACATATTTAATTAAAGGCCCTAAAAATCGTCACTCAGAAAAATAAAGTCTTGGCACAAAGCCTTTAATCTGAAAATCAAAACTTTCAGTTTTTATAAATATGGAATGTATTTGTGACCTCAGGATCAGGGTGGACTTATTTAAAAAGTAACACAGAGTACAAAACTTAAAAAAACACTTTGCAAAAGCACTTGCATAAAATTACACACCCACACAAACAGGCAAACCAGAGACTGGGAGAAATGCAGACATAAAACGACAAAGAACTAATATGAATATGCTGATATGAAATAAGCTATGATGAATCTGATTTTTTAAAAGAAGGAAAGAAGATAAAAATACAAGTGAACAAAATATAGCAACAGTCAGTTGAAAGGGAAGGAAATGCGATTGGTGTTTTAACACGTTTAACCTCAGTGGTAATAAGAAGAACGCAAGTTAAAACTATACTAAGAAGCCGAAACCGGTTTGGCTCGGTGGATAGAGCATCGGCCTGTGGACTGAAAGGTCCCGGGTTCGATTCCGGTCAATGGCATGTACCTGGGTTGCGGGCACATCCCCGGTGGGGAATGTGCAGGAGGCAGCTGATCGATGTTTCTGACTCTCTGTCTCTCTCCCTTCCTCTCTGTAAAAAATCAATAAAATATATTTTAAAAAAAATTTTAAAAAAACTATACTAAGAAATAATTTCAGAATCAGAGATTGGCAACAGTTACTCTGAAAATACTGTCTGACAAGGAGGCGGAACAAATGTCTATTTCTATAACCTGCTGGTGGGGATGTCTATGGCTCAGCCCCTCTCTGGGCCTGGTGAGCAGGAAGCCTCATCGTGGGAGTAACATCCGCCCAACAAAGACCGAAAGCTTCGCATGAGGGCCTGTAAGCCAGGCCATTCACCTAAGGGTAGGTCTCAGTCGAGACGAACCGACTCCGCCTGAGCCTAGTGGGGCTGAGCGGTTGTTCATGTGTCAATACAGAACTACCTGAATGATCTATACATACAACAGACCAGCGACCGGAACTGTGGAACGACCAGAATGACCGGTGGCTATGACTGCGGCAGCCAACCTGCCTGGTTCGGGCCCTGATCGCCACCACCCCACCAACCGTGCACAAATTTGTGCACCAGGCTTCTAGTTTCTAAATAGCAGGCCGCCTCTGTCCTTTTCCAGATGACCTACAAGATGAAGCATTCTGGCAGGAAGGGCTAACCTGCTGAGCTTGTGCGGACGTGACCCACAATGTGCACGTGCATGGGGTGCCAGACTGAAGGTGTGTGCAGGGGGTGGGAGCAGCCCGCCTGGATCTGCATCCTCAGGGCAGGTGGGATGGTATAACCCAGGTCCTCACCTTCCAGCAGCTGGCCCTGGACTCCCCCCAGGTCCTCCCGATGGCTGAACGGGGTACAAAGAGGGGGTGTACAGGCCTTTAGGAAAGGCCCCAGGAGCCCTCACAGCCACACCAAATGCCCCCTATCCCCCAGGGGCGGGAAGTTCCAACACGCAAGAGATGGATGAGCCAGCCCAGCTGCACAAACGAACCCCAGATCCAACCTCGTTAAAAAAAGACTTTGGTTGCAGAAACAGGAGTGCAACCAATGTAAAGGGTAATTCGACAACATATAGAAGCATTGAAGATGTACATATCAAAGATCCAGCAATCTTCTCTCTAGGGAGGAATCACATCCCATACAAGCACACAGGAGATGTATGCATAGAAATTCTTACAACAGAGAAAACTGAGCAACAACCTAAATGCCATAAAGTGAAAGATCCATATATTGTATTTATTCAGTAGCTGTGAGATGGATGTACATAGTTATATGTACCAAGGTGGATTATTCTAAAATATATATTCTGAGTAAAAATAAGCTATTTGTAAAACAGTATAGGTAACATATCATTTAAATAGACATTAATAAAATGAAAAATATATATATATTGTCTGGATAAAACACATCTATAATAATAAAAGCGTAATATGCTAATTAGACTTGACAGCTGAATAACCTTCCAGATGTCATTCCAGATGTCCTTCTAGATGAAGCTCCCATGATAGGGGTGGAGGCATAGGCGGTTAGGGGCGATCAAGCAGGCAGGCAAGCAGTTAAAGGCAATCAGGCAGGCAGGCAGAGTGATTACAGGCGATCAGACAGGCAGGCAAGCAAGGGGAAATCAGGCAGGCAAGCAGGCAGGCGAGTGGGTAGGGGCCAGCCAAGGTGCGATCAGGCTGGCAGGGGAGGGCAGTTGAGGGTGATTGGGCCTGCAGGGGAGCAGTTAGGCATCAATCAGGCAAGCAGGGGAGTGGTTAGGGGGCAATAGGCTGGAAGGCAGAAGCGGTTAGGAGCAATCAGGCAGGCAAGCAGGCAGGCGAGTGGTTAGGAGCCAGCAGTCCTGAATTGGGAGAGGGATGTCCAACTGCCAGTTTAGGCCCAATCCCACAGTGGAATCAGGCCTAAACTGGCAGTCAGACATCCCCCGAGGGGCCCCAGATTGGAGAGGGTGCAGGCCGGGCTGACCTGCCCGCCCCCACCATGCTTGAATTTCATGGACTGGGCCTCTAGTATGTTATAAAATGCAATACTTGCCAAAATGTAAGAATATCAAATTAAGTCCAGTGACTACTTACAGAAAAGTTTTCAATGGAATTGAAATGTGTTATTTCTTAAGTAGGTGACAGAAAGACAAGTGTACCAGGGCTTATTCTTTCAAAGCTTTTAGAGCTGACAGCCAGCGTGATGCATCTGCCTTTGATCTCCAGTATTCTGCACGCCTCTGACGTTATGTAACTGTCTCTCTGGGAGGAAGCTTTATGCACTGAGTTAGAATATTTACAACTAGATACACTGCAGTTCCTACATCATTCTATGGAACACCCCCTTCGATTATGGTTGCTTGGGTTTCACTTCCGAAGACTGTGGTGGGAGTGGTGGGTTATAAAATGCTTACTTCAGGTTTTTGCAGTACAGCACAAGAACATTTTCAATTAATATTACAGGAAATTGTTCCTTGACATCTGAGTGAAATTTATTTCTAATTTATATTTCAGTTCAATAATACCTTTTAATAGCTTAATTCCTCTGGAGGCGTTTGGACCCAAGAAAATAAATAATAAATAAATCCCACTTCTATTATCTCTCCATGCACTTTAGATAAAATTCAATTTATGGATTGGATTTATTTTTCAGTATGATACAAATTCTCATTGAGGTATGTAATTATCGTTATAGGAAATATAGGTAAACACAAAGAAGAAAATACCTACCTTAGTTGACACTATCGTATCTACAGTGCTATTACACCTTCCAAATATATAAATATTTTTTAAATATATTTTATTGATTCTTACAGAGAGGAAGGGAGAAGGATAGAGAGTTAGAAACATTGACAAGAGAGAAACATCAATCAGCTGCCTTCTGCACAAACCCAACTGGGGATGTGCCCGCAACCAAGGTACATGCCCTTGACCAGAATCGAACCTGGGACCCTTCAGTCCACAGGGTGACGCTCTATCCACTGAGCCAAACCAGCTAGGGCCCAAATATATAAATATTTTAAGAACATTTGTTCTTATATTTAGCAATCTCAAATTTTAAATTTGATTGAAAGGATACTGGTCTTTTAAAAATCTCACACACACACACACACACACACACACACACACATACAAAGCAGTAATGTAATATACCGACAGGCGAAGCACACAGAAATGTCTTCTTGTATTTGCAGTTTGGCTGTAAAGTGATACAGATCTGATAAAGTATCCACTCAGTGTCTACACTTCCACATCTCCTTCAGTTTATCTGACACTTCCGAATACGCGGCTGCGAAGGTCACCACTAGGTAAAACTCTGCACGTGTGAGATACACTCCACACAGTCTGCCCTTAGATTTATTTAGTGGAGCATTTATACAGTTTTTTATTAGTGGAATATGTTGGGATGGAAAAGACAAGTTAATCCCATTGAGAGAGTCACATATTATAAATTTATAAAATTTAAATACCTTTCTCTTCAGGGCAAGAGACATATCTTCCTGCCAGACTAAAATTCTCAGGGCACCCTAAAATATTCATACACATTTGCGTTTCTAATCTATCCCAGTGTTCTGTCGTCATTTAGACACTGTAGTGGGCCTGGCTCCTGTGAACAATTTAAGGCTTTAGGGAAGGGAGCAGGAAGGGAGTATATGTCTATTGAATTTCCGGCAAATAAAGGTAGGGGTATGCTATTTTTACATTATACCACAAAAGCAGTAACAATAAAAATATTTAGAAATCACTCTCTCTGTGAAATACATCCAAATTTAGAAAAAAAATATGAAAATTATTTCTGAAGTGCTTAAATGTTTCCTTATGCATTTATTAGTTTTATTTACATGTAATTAATAGCACATGTTATAATTTGGTAAAGAGTTTTAGAGACTCAGCCAAACTTTGGTTTAATATCAGAAAGCATAGCTCATAATCAATGAACTGAAATGAAAATTCAGCATCTTTCCTGCACATTCTCCTGCATCCAGATTGATAACAGTAAGCGATTCTACTCGAGAATTTAATTATCAGAGGGTGTGTTGTGTGGCTCACTCTTCCTGCTGGACTCATGGGGTTGCAGTTTTGCATAAAGATGTTCTGCGAGATGCATAGTAAGTTTCTTTATGATAGGAGCAGGCAATGAGCTCCTCCCACCTGCATTATGTCCCAGGCTAACATCATGTCTTATAGGTTTGTGTTACAGAGTCCTAGGCTTTTGTCAAAACAACTTTTTTTGAAAACTAAACCTATATCACAAAGTGTTTTTTGGGAAACCATGGCTACGCCTATAGGTATTTTTGCATTTATCCTCAATATAAAATGGGATGGCCCAGCTAGACTTGAAAGTACTGGTCTTTTTAAATTAAATAGACAAATGTTAAATTTGACAACCACATGCTTTTTATGTCAAATATTTTTCCTTTTAAAAAATTACGCAGAATTTCTCCAGTTTAGACATCTACCAATGTAACCACTAATGGTCTCTTTCTCATAAAAAAAATCCACTGAGTCAAATAATTTTAAAGTGGAAGAGGAACAGCATAGGACACGACAAGGTAAACATTTATTTCTCAGTTTTCTCTAGGTTTAAGGGCTGTATCATACCAAATGAAAGCAAAATGCATCGGTAATATTATTGCATGTTTGTGATAGAAAAGCCTTTATCGGATCAGAGTCATGGTACACAGTGCGGCCTGGAGGAGTGAAGCATGTGAAGTTTAAGTAATACACATCCATGTACTCTGTACAGTAACTGTCCCAAATCAAGGCAAACCTTAGACATATCGTTAACGTAAACATTTTAACATTTCAGGTCATGTTTCAGGTAATGTGAAGGCTGATGTACGGGGATGGGCATAAATAGGTTTACAGTTGTGAGCATGTGGAACAGAGTTTATTCTTACGTTGTTATCTGTTTCACCTGCATGTTTTTTTCCATACGAACAACTGTAAACCTACTTTTGCCTACCCTCATCTGTTGCAAAGAGTTCCACCCAACCTTTACTGCTCTTTATTATTTCTAAAAAAAAAAGAAAGAAAGAAAGAAAGAAAACACAGTTACGTCTTTGTATATTGATTTTCAGTAAGTTTGATGATCGATAAAGCCAAAACAGATTATACTTCACAAAGGTCAACTCCTCGGCCAAGACTGTAAACCCTTCGTGTTATATGTCACCCTATAATCACCTTTGGCTCTCAAACTACACAGCGGATGAAACCCCATTTCTCCATACAGTCTTTTCTGATTTTCCAGTCCTATCGATTGCTTTGCTCCCTGAACCACTATTGCATGTAAAGCCATCAGCACATTATATGGAACTAACACATTCAAATTACATTTAAAAAAACTCATGTTTTAATCTGGCAATTCTTCTTGTTTAGGAAGTAAGGGTTCATGTTGTAGAGATCTCAATTAAACATCCCCCCAGGGTTTCCATGACAAGGAATCCATAAAAACCAAGAAGGAATGCCTAAGCATATAGGAAGTAAAAGACCATTGGGATAATAAGTTCTTGCAAGAAAAATTAGTATTTTAAAAATTAGTAGTTTTAGTATTTAATTAATTGTATTAGAGATATCTGAGACAGTATCATGCCATGGAAATCATTTTGGATTTGGTAAATCATTCTGTTCAGGTGTCCCCAGTATTCAGCCAGCAGTGCATTATAAGTTTGTAATCTCCAGGTTTATTTTCAATATATAAGAAGAGACCAGGTGTCTCCTACTAAAAAGGCATTTTGTGGACAGGACTCTCCTTTATCTTTCTGCTAGTGAATGCCACCCGCATGAAGGTCCTGGTATGTAGTCATTAACTTATTCACAAGGAAATTCGATTAAAACCGTTGTTTTTCCAGTTAATCTTCAGTAGAGAGGGAATGAGTCATAGGTCTGCTGTTAATTATTTCCTGTTCAGTTGTACTATATTAAATTTGAGATATCTGTTCACAAAAGAAACCATCAAGAGAGAGAGACTAGGCAAGCCACCAGCAGGAAGGAATGTGTAACATACATATAGCTATCCAAACTTCATATCCAGAATGCTTGAGGTACAGATCAATAAAAAAGACAACTCGATAGAAAAAGCAAACAAGCAAAAAATGAGGCTAAACAGGAGGCCCAAAGGCTAATACGTTTATGAAAGACACTCACCTGCAGAGAAATACAAATCCAAATGACAGCGATACGATTGCACACTTGTTACAATGGCTAAAACCAAAAAGGAAAAAAGTACCAGGTGTTGGTGAAAATATAGAGCCACCAGAATTCTCGACCACTGTTGGTGTGAGTCTGTACTAGTGCAGTCACTGTGGGACCTTTCTGACGGGATTTATTACAGCTGAATATGTGCATGCCACACGGCCCCCACTCTTGGTAAAACACCCACCAGAAATGTGTGCACGTGTTTACCATACAAGCATCTCCTAGGACGTTTACAAGCTCTAAGGACCCCTCATTTGAAATTTTCCAAATGCCCTGTTGCTACAGGTGGGGAGCTCTCCTCCTTCCCACCGGTTGCTAGTGGGAGTGGGCTTCTTACCATGTCCCGAGAAAAAGGATTTTCTGAGACTCACGTGGGAGGATGAGGTGTTGTAGAAAGCTTTATTCCTGTGGAATTACACCCCTGAGTTTCCAGGGTCCCAATTCCCTTCGTCCCACTGAAGAGGTGTAGCTGTGGCTTCGGCAGAGCTAGGATCAGGGCCGTTGCCCAGTCTTTGACCCATGTCAGGGCACAGTCTAATCCGGCATTAAGGTAGCCGGGTTTGTGTTCCCCATTGCTGTCCATCAGTCCATTGCCTGTGGGGTCTGCAGAGCCACATGGCTATGGAGGGAACATGGGCAGGAGCAAAGCTAAAGGAACTAGGAGTGCCCAGAGCCAAAAGCACCAAGAGAGAGAGTGAAGGCCTTTGTCTCGGGAAGTTATATCTTCCCAACTTTTCATGGGCTTGCTGTGGCCAACGATCTGGCCAGTGATCTCTGTTCCCAAGTTTGACTGACAGAAAGTACTTCCTCATGTCACCCCAGCTCCCTGCACATGGGCCCATCTTCCTCTTTGCCCAGTCCCTTCCTGCAGTGATCTACAGAGAGTGGGCTGGTTTTCCCGGGGAGTGTGAAAATGCAGCTTCCTGGTGAAGCTGCCCAAATGATATGCCTCCAATGTCTGGCCTTCCCTTTGCTCCTTTTCTGTTATTAATAACTAGCTAACGACAACAGGGTTGGTATCAACCACTGAATGAATAAGCAAAATGTTCCTTACAGTGGAATTTTATGCAGCAACAACAATTTTGAATGATGTTCAACTATAGGCAACAACTTGGATAATTCTCACAAGCAATGTTAACAAAACAAGCCAGACAAAAGAGAGTACTTGCTCTATGGTTGTGTTTATATTCAGTAAAACAAAAAGGTAAAACTCATGTCTGCATATGTGGTCAGAATGATGGTAGGGAGGTAGTGACTACAAGGGGGGCACAGGGAGCTACTGGGGCTTGCGTACCATTCAGTTTGTAATCTGGATGATGTTTGCACTATGAAAATGTACACCCAGTTTGTGGCAGCATGCTTTATAGATACATAGGAAATATATTTATCTATCTGACACTTCAATGTGAAGTTTTGTGGTGGTTGTTTTTTTTTCCAAGTAACACACCTACATGGTGAAACACACACTTACACTACAGAAAAATAAAAATTTATCTTCCTGCCCACGCCTCTCCATTCACCCCAAGTCCCTTTACCTCTAAGTGTTGTCAAGTTGCACTTAAATCCATGAGACAATTTCTCACATTAGGGAAGCTCTTATTAATGAGTGGGAGCACAGAGGATGCAGAAGTCACATGAATATGCAGCAGTTTAAATTAAATACCCGATAACAGCGCTGGTTTCAAGAAAACAATGCAATTATGGATTGCATTTCCCATGGGATCTCCTATTAACTTCTGTATCCTAATCTCTAGACCAGCGATTTCAACCTTTTTCATCTCATGGCACACATAAACTAATTACTAAAATTCTGCAGCACACCAAAAAATATATTATAATTTTTGCCAATTTGACAAAAAAAAATTGGTATAATTTTGATTCACTCAGACCAGATAGCTATTATTGTATTAACTGTTGTCATTCTTTTTATTTGACAATCTAAGGCAGTGGTTCTCAACCTTCTAAGCCTTTAAATACAGTTCCTTATGTTGTGACCCAATCATAAAATTATTTTCGTTGCTACTTCATAACTGTAATGTTGCTACTGTTATGAATCATAATGTAAATATCTGATATGCAGGATGGTCTTAAGCAACCCCTGTGAAAGGGTTGTTCAACCGCCAAAGGGGTCACGACCCATAGTTTGAGAACCGCTGGTCTAAGGGAACATAGGTCAGTGCCCTCACTAAATAGTCACGTATTGCATTTTTTAAATATCTTGCGGCTCACCAGTTGAAAATCACTATTCCAGATGGTTTTTCCAGTGAAATATCTATCTATGAGCTTTATCAATCTGTGATTCACTCTTTCATCTGGGGACAAATAAATATTTGTTCTCTCAACATAAAAAAAGAGCAGAAACTCTAAGAATGGTGTGGTTTTGTGTTGTTGTTTTTTTAGTTTTTTTAGTTTTTTGAATAGAACAGAAGATGAAAGCCCACTAGAATATACTGTGTGTTAAATGTCTACAAAACTAAAAGCCGGCTGCGCTAACTCGGGCACCAAAAGGAGGACATCGGGCCAGTGCGCTGGGATTTACTTACGCATCTCCTGCTCTTCTCCATCCTCGGAGCCAGAGGCTCGGAATGACCCTGCTTTAAACAAACTGGCAGACTCATCTCGGTGAGACAATTCAGAGCCGAGCTGAGGAGTCATTTCCATAAACACACCCTGACTGGAGACAGATTACTGCATTACTGATTGAAGTATTTCTTTAAAATTGTGGCTTGAGAGCCAATAAAAGCTCCACTGAATTACACCCCAGCCTGCTGCAAACTCCTTCCCATCAGCACAGCCATGGGGATATTAATCACCTTCCTGAAGCCGCATGCACTTATGGAGGCAACCAGGGAGGCGCCATGAACAGGAGCCTGCGCTCCCCCCGCCCCCGCAGGCCTGTCCTGTGACAGTCATTCCAGCCTCATGAATCTACACCCACACCTCCCCCTTGTCAGCATGATGGGCAGGAGCGGCTTGCCTCTGGGCTCCTATGAAGTGGTGGCCGCAGCCTTCCCCACCCATCTCCAGGGGGCGTTCTCTGCAGCACCAGCACCATGAGAGGCGCAATTGGAGGCTCGACTATCTTTTTATTAAAAGCCATGGGAAGACCATCTATCAGTGCCAAAGGCAGGACGCTGGCACCCTCCATCCAGAGGCGTTTAGCACTTGCACATCATTCCGAAAGATCAATTATGACCGTATTTATTTTAAGCTGCCGGAGTGGTAGTCACCAAAGCGGGCCATCCATCTCTATCAGTGGCAGAGCTTGAGTGCCCAATCTGGTTAACGGGGTATCGCGTCCTGCAGGCCGCCATTTTCTGGGTTCTGAGAAAGTAATATTTTTTAATTTCATTTAGACAGTTCCCAATGTATCTTCATCGTCCCTCTCTCTGACATCAGCGCATTCTTGCTTTATGAATCCTCAAGGAGCTGTGGTGACTGCAAGATGTCCCCGAGAGAGCTGGCTCGGCCGCCTGGTTGCTCAACACTGTGGGAAAGACTGGGTGGAATGAACTTGACTGAGGGATCTTGTACTTGAACTCTCAGAACCTCCTCAGAATCCTTGCTTTCTGTAACAGGCATGCACCCAAGAAGCAGGGAGGAAAGAAGGGGAAAGCATTTGTAAACAAGGATGAAATTTCCAGTGACCAGGTTACCAATCGAATTTCCTTAATCTACTTGAGGCTCCCTCAGTTTTCGTCTTTCTGTGGAGGCTGGAATCTTGTGCCAGGGAGCCGCTTTGATGTTAATAATTTATAGAAGTTGGCAATAGATATAATCACTTTCCGTGTTATGGGAACAGTGGCTGTGAATAACTTAAGTGTCTACGGGGCTTGGGGAAAGAGAAGTAGCATTCCTCTTGCATATTCAGTGTCTCTATGTTCATGCAGAAATGAATTTGCTGCCCTAAATCAAACCAGAGGATTGCGATGCATTTGGATTTAACTGTACTGAGAAAACGGACAATATATGGATTGTGAAATTAAATGTATATATAAGCCAGTCAATTTGGACAGGGAAAAAGAAAATACCAATTACCTTACAAACAAAGCTAAAATTCTCATAAGACAAGGAGATGGAGGCTATTATGGAAAGATTATAGTGGCGATGATAGATAGATAGATAGATAGATAGATAGCCAGTAAAATGCAGTAAGCTACATTTTCTGAGATTACTGGTTTCATAAAATTTATGTTGTATCAGTATTTGTAGCTCATATCCTAAAAACTCTAAAAGAAGAAAAATAATGTTTAACATTTATCATTTAGCTTCAACTCACTTTCAAAGTATTCCTTGTACTGATATGTAGACATTTCCTGTCATTAAAATAATTAAGGTGGAATCTCCAAGTCGGTGAATTCATCAGCTTTGTGCCACTAACCTTACCTGAAAACTCTCCTTTTCTCCTGTCTATGTTACTCGGAAAGCGCTCAAAATCTTTCCCATACTCACCCTGACCTACAGTATTTTTTTGTTGCCTAAGTGATTTTCATACTTTCACTACTCAAATAGTTTGTTTTGGTGATTAAATATTAGTTGTGAGACCACACGCTTAGGCTCAAATTTTACCAATTCTACCTCTTGGCTGTGCCACCTTAAATTATTTAACCTCTCTGTGCCTCCTGTCTTCATCTATAAGATGGGAATAATGTGCCTTTAAAAAAGATGCTTTAGGGATTAGATGAGGTGAGAGGTGATATTTGTAAAATTCTTAGAAAGATGCGTGGCACACAGAAAGCAAGTAATTTATAACGCTTATATAAGAACAGATATGTTAGCAGCGTTGAGGGGCTCTCTCTGTGAGGCCCATTTCTAAGCACATTGTACAGTAACGTACTCAATTCCAATGACAAGCCAATGGAACAAATACTGTCATCTCCATGCTGGAGCACCTGATTCGGTGACACTGGCTCAGGTCACAGTGAGCTGGCTGGTCTCGGTTGTATTGTAAGGTCCTCTAGAGCCCTGCCTTTCGTTCCTTCTTTTGCATCTTAACAATTTGGAGTTCGCTCGTTAATGTGACTTAATGTGTAACCATTCTGATGCATCTGGATTCAGAGTTAGTCTATAGCAGGGATGGGCAAACTTTTTGACTTGAGGGCCACAATGGGTTTTTAAACTGGACCGGAGGGCCAGAACAAAAGCATGGATGGAGTGTTTGTGTGAACTAATATAAATTCAAAGTAAACATCATTACATAAAAGGGTACGGTCTTTTTTTTTTTAGTTTTATTCATTTCAAACGGGCCGGATCCGGCCTGCGGGCCGTAGTTTGCCCACGCTGGTCTATAGAATCCCACATATATGATAAGGTGTTCAGGAGCCTTCTCATAGCCATTTATTATTACCTTAGGCACAAAGGACTATCTCAGGTAACTCTTTCAATAGTCAGGTTAGAAACTGGTCCTCATAGGAAGGGACCTAAGTCACTGAGATAGCAAATAGCATAGTCAAGAACTGGATGCAGGAAATTGTAGCCTTCACGTCCCTGACAAGTCTCTGGAAATGAATATTCAGGTCATCTGCAAGGTATGGCGATAGGTATGAAACCCAAGATGGCTACTCCCAGGCAAAAGGCATGTTTGTGCAACACAGGAATTCTGCATATCTGGAGAAAGCTGTTTAGTTCAAACAAATTTAAATTGAAAATAGTTTTGTTCCTTTTTTACTGTATTTGTAATGTATATATTTATTACAAAAATCCCGCACACTTTCTAGAATGCAGCTCACTACAAGGATGCAGGTCTCAGAGTGGGCAGGTACAAGGATAGACCAGACCTGCATCACTGAGTAGATTGTGTGAGGGAAACGAATTCCTGAAATAATTATCAGTTACATACCCTTGTCCCCCTCGCCTTAGAAAAAGCACACCACGGTTATAGTGAAGGCATACATATAATGATAGAGAGACTAAGAGAAAGAGAAACATATGGGTCGGGGGGTAGGGGGGGGCGGAAAAGTCTGCTAAAGAAATAAAACATCTAATTAGACCTATCCTAGAGAAATGGCAAGGGGGCAGCTCTGCCTGACAGAACCCTTACGTTGCCAGGTCTGCACATTCAGCCAGCAGGACAACGGGAAGACTAGATTACCCTGTGAAAGACGCCTACCCCCACCCCAGACTGCACACACTCACTCCCAGACACATACCGGCACTTACATACGCTCATCTGTGTGTTTCTGCTTGTGTGCAGAGCACTGCAGGACTTACATCCTCTTAAACAAGGAGAGTGACAGCAGCAGAGTCCCCTCCGGTGGAGGAGGCGCAGACCAATCTGCCTGGTGCCTAGGACATCCCCAGTGAAGACCACCCGCGCCAGCGCCCACACACTCCAAAGCAAAGCCCACTGTGCACAAGTCGCCAGGTAAGCTGCGGCCACGTTAGTAATTACTCACTCGACTGTACATGTGAACTAATAAGACAAGATGCATGCGCTCTTTGGCGAATTCTTCTACGTAAAAGAGACAAAGACAAATTGATAACATTACTCGCAAAGAAAGAGATATGTGAGAAAAATGTATACCCTTAAAACAAGATACACTGTGAAAGAAGCAATTAGAGGGCAAGGTTGTTTAAATCGCAATAAATATAAAAATTGCAATATGTAATGAATAGAATATCGGTAGTGGGCATGCAAAATCTATAATAATAAAAGTGCAATATGCTAATTAGACCAAACAGCCAAACGATCTTCTGGACGTCCTTCCAGATGAAGCCACAACAACAGGGGCCAAGGTAGAAGCAGTTAGGGGTGATCAAGCAGGCAGGCAGGCGAGTAGTTAGGGGTGATCAGGCAGGCAGGTAGAGTGATTAGGGGTGATCAGACAGGCAGGCGAGTGGTTAGGAGCGAGCGGTCCTGGATTGCGAAAGGATGTCCGACTGCCAGTTTAGGCCCAATCCCAGTGCACCGGGCCTCTAGTTTTATTATAAAAATCTTTAAACTGTTCTATATGGGAACTTTTTTTATAAATAAAATATTGAGGACATCAATAGATATGTTAGAGACAAAGTTTGATAAGTTCTCCCCAAAGAGCTAAAAACAAAGGAAAAGAAATGAAAAAATCGTGAAAGAAGTAAAGAGCCTGAAGAAACAATTCAGAAGCCCCACCATGCAGCTAACAGGTGTTTCAGAAAGTCCAGAGAAATTGGAGATTCAAAAGGTCTAAAAAAATACATTTAAAAAATATTTTCCAAATTAAGACATGTGTTTCTAGATTGAATGAGCCCACCCAGCAAAATGTACTGAAGCTTCAGAATTGTAAGTGTAAAAAGATTGCCCGAGTGGGGGTAGGGGGAGGAGAGGCTGGGAGATGCCCACACAGGAATGAGGCCGGAACAGCATGCCTCCCAACAGCAAGGCTGCATGCCCCAGGCAGGAAGCAATTCCCTCTCACTCCCAAGGGAGATTATTTTTACCTTGGCATTCTGTTCACACCCAGACTATCAACCATGTATGAAGAAGGAATTCAGCTGTTTGCAAACATGCAAAGTCTCAAAAAGATCACCTCCAACAAAGCCTTTAGACAGTCACCTAGAAGTGCAGATCTTTTGCTCTGGCAACATAAACAAACTAAGAATGAGGATCCACACCAAAAATGAGTTGAATCTAGGAAAGCATGAAACAGAACCAATCTCCAGGATGCTACAGGTCAGAAGGGTCCCGAGAAGTTAGTCTGTGCCAAGTTTGAGACGATGAACACAAGAGAGTGAAGTCAGGGGGGAATGGCATGAGAACATATTCAGAGCGGGGAAACACAGCATTGTGTAAAAGCCAGTGTAGTCATCACTTATGATTTGGACTACAGGGAATATTGTTATGCAATTCAAATCATGCAGACACGGTTTATGTCAATGTTATCTACCTGGAAATGACAGGTACCTATAAAAGAACAGGGATGGTTCAAGGGT
>NW_006283760.1:130024-140680 GCF_000327345.1 Myotis davidii | reverse complement strand
AAAGAGTGCAAATGTCTGTATCTCCCAAAGCAGGGGGCAAATATTCTTAATGGAACAAGAATTAAGATGCATGGTTATAAAAGGCAACCAGCAGAGTACAAAAGAAATAAAGACAGTGATATCACTATTGCGATGGGGTTTCCAAGTGCAATATAGGTTTACCAGTTAAACTGGGTTCTTGGATAAAGCGTTTTATTAGCATAAGCATGTTCCATGCTGTCTCTGTCTGTCTGGGCAGTTATTGGAGAATATTTACCCTGAGTGGCTTATGACCAAGGACGTTTGCTTCTCGTGCTTCTGGGGGCTGGGAGGCCTAAATCTAGGTACTGGCTGATGGTCTGGCGGGCGCCTGCTTTCCTGGTCCTCACACAGCAGAAACCAGTGCAGAGCTGGCTCTGCCTCTTTTTTCAAAGCACCGATCCCATTCATAATGGCTACACCTCCCACGGGCCCCACCTCTACACAAAACTCGGGGACACCTTTAGTCTATAGTGCATGTTTCATTGGAGACATACTTTTGAAGGTATTAGTTTTTGCCTATAGGAAATCTTTATATATATATATACATATGTGTGTGTGTTTTGTTGATTTCAGAGAGGAAAGGAGAGGGAGAGAGAAACATCAATGATGAAGAGAATATCATTGGTCAGCTGCCTCCTGCATGTCCCACAGTGACCTGTGCCCTTGACAGGAATCGAACCCGGGACCCTTCAGTCCACAGGTTGATGCTTTATCCACTGAGCCAAAGCAGCTAGGACTGTTTACAGGGAATCTCCATTGGTTGGGTATTGTGCACTTTCATTTGTGAGAGATGGCAACCCTATGTCCTCAGGAAGAGGGAGAGAAGCTGGAGATGGCGAAAGGTAGCTAAGTCCTCACCTCTTCACAAGCAGAAAGTTAATATGTAATGTCTGAGGCAAATAAATTAAGCATGTTGTGGAGACATTATACTTAGGAATATTGAGATAGAAGAAGAAAAAGAAAATAAGAAGCGAATAATCCTGCCTCTGGAGACACAGTTGGAGGTAAGGAGTTCAGCGAAATACAGTTTGCTTAGCCACACGCCTCTGTTAGTTACATCGTATTATAAACCTTTAGAAATTAAGTGATTAGTGGGTCACATTTCACTGAGTATGTTAAATAAAGCGTAACTGCCCTGACCAGTTTGGCTCAGTGGATAGAGCATCGGCCTGCAGACTAAAGGGTCCCAGGTTCGATTCCGGTCAAGGGCATGTACCTGGGTGGCGGGCACATCCCCAGTGGGGGTGTGCAGAGGCAGCTGATCGATGTCTCTCTCTCATGGATGTTTCTGGCTCTCTGTCCCTCTCCCTGCCTCTCTGTGAAAATCAGTAAAATACATATTTTTTTAAAGTAAAGCAGAGCCACAATGCTGAGGAAGAGTGGAAACTGATGGTGAGACTCTGAGCAGTAAAGTGAGGCCTGATCCTGTGGGTGGAATGCAAAACTACCACCCACACTGTCTCCCCCCACAGCACAGCCTCCGTCTCCACACAGCAGTGTCTCCTGCACAATATCCACCCCCATTCACGAACACACCACACACCGGGGAGCAGCAGCAACCAGGTCTCCGTACAAGTTCGCACCAGGTTAGACAGAGTGGGTCTGTGACGGCTGGGCTGCCGCGATATTTGAGTTACCTAAATATGTGTATGGTCTCTCCCAAGGCTTTCCCCAAAATCAGTAAAAACGGACTGCTCCAGCGTTTCTGTCAATGACTCCCTGCCTGTCCTGATGGATTGCAGGAGGTGCAACAACCCACCTCACCCTCTCAGTCTCCTGGAAGGGGAGGGTGGGGCGCTGGCCCAGGGTGGGTTTCACAGGGAAGATTGTCCCGTTCTTCTCAGAAATCCTCTTCAGGAACTTTCCCTTTCCCCACCCACTGTCTCCAGCTGCAACTTGAGAGTTACGAGGATTGTCTTTGCTCGCTGCCTTGCTCAGGGTATGAATCTGTGTTGTTGTTTTTTCTTTATGTTGTGTTTGCCCTTTTCATATCCTGTTGCCTCGTTTGATACTAACAAGAACCAAAATAAAATAGAGCAAGCCTTCTTATTACCAATTAAAATATGAGAAAACTGAGGGTCACATATCAATGTGCGCAGGATCACACGGCTTGTAATTGGTAGAGGAACAAATTGAATTCAGAGGTGGGTTTTGTTTTTTTTCTTTTCTTTGTTGTGGTTGTTTCATTTTACTCAGATCAAAATATAATTTCTGTCATAATTCAGTTATTATAACAGCCAGAAGAACTTGGAAAACAAGTTCAAAAGAGAATTCCAAAGTTCCCAAAGTGAAAATGTTGGGGGAGGAGTAAAATAATTTCTGGTCTAAGAATAGCAGTATATCCTATTTAAATGGATCCCGGATATAAAAAAGAAAATAACGTAACACATATGGCGTGTTATATGTGAGCTAAGAATAAGTTACTTCAAAGACAAATCAATGCTTTCAAATAAGGAAACACACCATGTTTACGTCTCACCAGCTTTCCCACTGATACCCTTTGGTGTGTTTGGTCCAGCATCCTGTCCACTTAGTTTGCATTGCTTTTGGCTTCCTGTCTTCTTGGTTTCCTCCAATCTGTGACAGTTTCTCTGTCTTCCCTTAACTTTCATGACCTTGACATTTTTTGAATACTACCAATTTTTTGGTAAAATGTTCCTCAGTTAGGGTTTGCTTGATTCTGACATTCTATTCAGGCAAATGAGCAGTTAAGAATAGTCTCAACATGTGACAGATTATAAAAAACGATGACAAATTCTCTCATCCTTGCATCTATGCTCATGTGATGATGCAAGTCTTCCTTTACGAGGTGGAATCTGTTCATTTGCTCCTTAAATCTGGGTTGGTCATGTCCCTTTCAGTGGCCAATGGAATATTAGCATTATGAGCCCAACAGAGACTTAAAAGTTGTGACACAGTAAGGTTTTCCCTCTGTGTATGCTTTTTGGATTCCTGCCACCACCACTATGTGACAAAGTCCTGGCTGGTATGCCGTTTGATGGACAACATGTGGCCCACTCATGTCTGCCTCATAGCCTGCAGCCAGTCAATCCCCAACTGGCAGGGACTGTATTTACATGTGCAACCTTGGTTGAGACCAACAGAAAAACAACCTAGCAGGGGCCAGCCTAAACGTCTAACAGAGAAATCTGAGATAAATGATTGTTTCAAACCACTAGACATAGGGATAGTTCGTTATAAAGAAACTAGCAGCCTAGGGCATGAATTCGTGCACGGTTAGAGTCCGGCTGGCCTGCCCCAATCGGGGCTAATTGGGGCCGGCCAGCTGGGGGAAGGGGCTGCAGGAGGTTGGCTGACCCCACCCCCATCAGGCCAGTGGGCCAGCTGCAGTGCGCGTCAGAGTGACTGCTGGTTCTGGTGGTTCTGGTTACTTGGCTTTCATATATATATATATATGGTAGATAGGTAACATATATAAAGTCAGTGAGAATTAGGGCTGGAGATGATTAAACACTAGTGAGAGTTTGTGAATAGAAAGACTGGAAGTGTAAAATTCTCCATGGTGATTTACAATATGCATTAGAAGTTGATAATAAATCATTCTATTAAGTTTGAAAGTCAAGGGAAATGGCTCATCTTGGTTATAACAGAAATAAATAAACAATATTTCTTTTTAAGATCTTAAAAGTAATTTAGATGATATGCTAAGGACTTTGAAATATATATTTGGGGGAACAGTGATTCATAAAACCAACATATAGTCAACAGGTGTTTCTTAAAACACAGTTACAGTTCCCAAATCACATTTGCTGATTTTGAAATTTTGGGGCAGTGAAAAGTGTAGACACATACTGTGGAATATCACCCTAGAAACATACTATACATTTTATTTACTGTGGCTATTTAAACTTATAGTAAAACATTTTAAATTTCAACTTCTTCTTTTAAAATAAGTTTTTGTTGATTGAAGAGAGAGAGTAAAGGAGAGGGACAGAGAGAGAGAGAAACATCAATGTGAGTGAGAAACATCCATCAGCTGACTCCTGCATACCACCTAATGGGGATTAAACCCAGAACCCGGGCATGTATCCTGACTGGTAATCAAACCAATGACCTTTTGGTGCATGGGAAAATGCACAACTGACTGAGCCATACCAGCCAGGGCTCAACATACTCTTCTTAACATCTTGCCAGTCCTCTTTCTGTTTGCAGAAAGAAAGATGGGTGTTTGGCAATAACGCTTTTGTGGACTTCTCTGGGGTAGTCGATCTCATAAGTAAAATTACATTTCTGGTAAAAATAGAATCCAAATTCCAGAAAACCAACTCATAACATATTTTCCACAATAGAAGTATTCATTATGTTTGTGTATGTATATAATTCCTATATGTTACATATATACATTAGAAATATAAAAAATTGTCCTGATTTCTAGATCTAGATAATTAACTATTGTTTTCACTTGATCAAGTCATTCACCTGCTCTGTCCCATGGTTTTCACATCCGTGAAATGAGAATATTGACTTAGGATCCCTAAGGTACCTTTTGCCTCCAAGAGTCTATGATTTACGACCTAGCTCCCTCTTTTCAATTTCATACAATCCAATAGATGCTAACCATTTAATTTAACCATGCCACTACTCTCTGCTGAGGAGTTCTTGTTTGCTCATGCAATTATGTACACATAAGAGGACTAATTCATTAAGTCACAATCTACTCGGTGGATGTAAGCAGTAAATGGCCCCAGACATCAGCTTGTCCCATCTCTTCAGTATAATCTCCTTCCCCATCCATATTCTGTGGTCACCTGTCAGGAAAATGCAACCAAGACTGATCACCACGGGTGCACCTTCAACCTTATCGATTTGCCATCTTGGATTTATAAAATACATTATGATTTCCAATTAATGTTATTCAGCAGTGTTTGATTGCTTCAGTGTTTGAAGGGTTTCACTATTGATTTATTTTAACAGCAATCACATTAAGCATCCAATCTATGCATGCCGTTTCTTAGAACATGTGAATAGAGTTTGTGCATTCTGTTGCTACACTGTTCTTACAATGGAACAAAAGGCTACCCCGTTTTCAGTCATATATGACACTTTGATTCTTTTATTTGCTTGGTGTTATTTAAAAAGGGGATGATTACATTAAACCACGGGGCAGGGAATTAAAATACCATGTAATTGACATCAACTTCTTACAGAATGTCATCTGTAAAAGTGGTGGCGGATTGGCTCTGCCCAGAGCCAGAATAGGAGACCAACTTCTGGATCTGATTTGAAAGACCCAAAAAGTCTAAGCAAAGTAAAAAAAAAAAAAAAGTCTAATAAAAAAATTATAAATAAATAAAAGAATCACTTTAACAGTTGAATTCACAATTTGGAGTTATCTTTATTATTGTAATTTTTTCTTGAGAGTATTTCCTCAGAAAAAAAAATTAAAATGTATCTCCTAACATATATATGATATTAATTAATTCACATCCATTCTTTTAATAGCATGCATAACTTAAAAATCTTAGCTGAAAATCAATATGAACTATTGATTATCCAAAATGGAGCCAATAAGCTTGAAAAATTAGTGGCAACGTGCACGTCCAGCTATTAGGAGAAGAAATGTGGGCTGACAGGGCTAGGTCTGTCAGCCAAAGGAAAGTCAGTGCAGCAGGGACAGCACCAAGTGTGTGCAGAAGGCATTCTATGAACAGGAATAACTCCGCAGCTCCCCTGGGCTTCTCCAGACGATGCACCTGCGCTCCCCGTGCGGCGGCCTGTTCAGGACCTGGCTCAGGAGCTCGGAGAGACCACGTAGCAGTTGTGTTTCTAAGCAGCTCCACCGAAGGCTCAAACAGGCCCCTGAATGTGAGAGCCACTGCGTTGGACCAATTATCACCAACAAACCAGAGGAAAGTGATTCATGAAAGGCTGGGCTCCGGGATCGAGTAAAACTAGACTCTTTATTAACACAGCACCTTCCCATGAGGCTCATGGGAGTAACCGCAGCAGCAGAAATTCAGACCACCATTAAATGAATAATTGACATGCAACCGGGGGCAGGTATGGGTATAAAAGGACAGAGAGATTGTTGAGAAGTAAATGACGTGAGTTAGTAAAGAAAAAGAGGACTTTTTTAAAATTAGAAGTTAAAAACAAATATATAAGCCTGTACAAATGACCCATGTGTTCAAATGACTCAAGGTTATCCCACTTTTTTCTGAGTTAGAAAGTAGTCTTTCATATGGTGAGGACAAATATAATTTATATGAAATAAATTAATGTACTATAATATCACCTGCATTCACGAATTAATTGCAACTATTTTGATGTTTTTATTTTTCGGTTTATATTTTATTATATCTGCAATGGAAATTCATCTAATTCAGACTGTGTCTGTGTCTTACAATTGCTATGAGGCAGTTAGCAGTAATTGCTAAAAGTTTTGTGTTCATGCTTTATGGAAAGATCAAAAAGCACTTAGAATCAATGAATCTCAAATTTAAATACATTAAATATTTTATAATTATTTCCACCTTCTTACTAGCAATCCAGGACCAAAGGAAATACCTCGAACTCACTTATGCATTTGTAACTCCATCAGTAAGTTTTTAACTATTACTTATATGAAAATTATTTAAGGCTGAGTCTTTCTGGTAGCTCATTTCAATTAAAAACCTGGGTCTAAATGGAAAGTCTAAGGGAAATCTTGAGTCAGTTGTCTTATTTTCTTTTATCTATACTTTTTCTAAGTACTCAGCATTTTTTGAGAACTCTTAAGACTGAGAACTTGTCTAATAAACCTATATAATGAAAGCTTAATATGCTAAGTGCCCAGTCAGCTGTTTGGCCATTCAACCAATCAAAGCATACTATGCTAATCATATGTTAAGGCCGCTCAACCATTTGCTATGACATGCACTGACCACCAGGGGGCAGACGCTCCAACCAGTAGGTTAGCTTGCTGCTGGGGTCCAGCTGATAGAGACAGAGGAGACATTCCGGACACACCCTGGAGCCCTCCCACAGTCCCTCCTTGGCTGGCCAACCTCCTGCGTCCCTCTCCAGCCCCGATCGTGCTCCGGTGCGGTCTCTCAGCCTGGTCTGTGCCCTCTTGCAATCCAGGACCCCTTGGGGGATGTCAGAGAGCCAGTTTCAGCTCAACAGTGGAACAACCGATCGCTATGACGCACACTGACCACCAGGGGTGCAGACGCTCAATGCAGGAGCTGCCCCCTGGTGGTCAGTGCGCTCCCACATGGGGAGTGCCACTCAGCCAGAAGCCAGGCTCATGGCTGGCAAGCACAGTGGCAGTGGTGGGACATCCCCCAAAGGCTCTCAGACTGCGAGAGGACACAGGCCACTCTGAGGGGACCCCCTAGCCCCCGAGTGCATGAATTTCATGCACCGGGCCTCTAGTAAAAATATAATCATAGAATACTTGATAAAAATATAAACTTCTATTTCTGTTCAACAACTCATTACATAATAACCATACTTACTCAAACTAGTTTACCCAACACTTAGATGTAGAAGAGGTTTCCCACTTAATTTCTGGACTCTCCCAATGGTCTATCTGAACTGACCTTTGACACCATTCCTTGTGTTCAGAGAGGCAGGTGACAAGATGTACTTGACTTTGACAGAGAACATTGGACATTATCTGGTCCCCACTTCCTCACTGCAACTTCCCACCTCCCTCTTTTATAACAGAGATACTACCCGACAGTGCTTTCCTTTCTCCCTGGGGACGTTGGCGGGGTGCCTCCTGACCCTTTTACAGACAAAGCCTGTTCACAGCCATCAGGTGGACAAGATGTTACCTATTAAGACCTAGAACACACTCCATACCTAGTTCCCCTGCCTCTTAAGTTATAACATACGTGAGTGTCCTAAGGTAACACCTTTGCACTACCATGGCTTCCTAGGCTGCTGTCTAGATTCATGTTCAGAAGGAAACACGGCACCTAGCCAGTGGCCCAGAAGCCACCACCCCGATTCTGCAAAATTGTCCGTTGTGGAGCTTTTACTAGATGGCAGCCATGGTGCTACGTGAGGGAAATATTGATACACATGGCAACCCGGCCAGGGAGGCATGATTGGTATGATTTGCCCAGGACATGCATTCACAGTCTTGGCTTGAAGATGGTTTGCAACTTCTCTGTGTGTCGCCTGGGCATGGAGATAGTGTGCTCTGCTGCCCGTCATTCCAGACAGCGGGATGTGCTTGAACAAAGTCGGTATTTCTCACTCATCCATGGCAGGGGACTCTGGGAGCTCTGGGAGGTTGGAAGCACCACTAGCATTGCTCTCTCTTTCATAGCTCCCTAGTATGGGATTGCCACAAACCTCCTCTTTCCTGGGATGACGCTAATTGCATCCGGTGGTGTTCAATCCAGATCAGTCCGATTCCACAGACACGTATTGACAGCTTCTCATTTGGGGACAGGAAACCAGGTTGAACTTGAGCGTTCTCTTCAGTGGCAAAGTGTAAAGTATTTCCCCAAATTGAACGTAAAGCAGCAGCACTTGCCCTTGGCAGTGATCAGCGTGAGCCTCGTGGGAGTCAGCAGTGACGATGACAGCAGCCCTGAGAGTGGAGAAAATGTTGCTTTCTTTGAGCTGAGGTTTCCACTTCGGGCGTTTACCCCCTCACTGCCCGTCCAGGCAGACATAACTCAGCCAAGGTGTTAGGCTGGCTAAACCTGCAGCTCCCACCAGATTCTGGTGAGATGTCTCCATTGTATACCAGTCAGTGGATGCCAGTTATGAGTCAGGTCTCTGATAATTTACTCACTTTACCAAGTATATCTTTAGGAATTTGTATCCTTTTGGACAGAATGAACTTATGCAAATAAATACGTGGTTTTCAAAAAAAAAAAATCCACACTAACAGCTGCTATCTCAACTTTGAAAATGAAATGTATTTTAACAAATACTGCCTTTATAATATTCAGAGTGTGTGTATACATTTTAGGGGGCGCCCTATGTATTATACTCATAAATACTGTCTCTGGAAGTCTGGCCATTGGTTATCCTGGTGATGCTACCTTTTGAAAACTCTTCTGAAATTACTCTCAGAACCACTTTACCAGCCGCAAAAAGAAAGTAAAACAGACACCTCCTTTGTTGTTAACCAGACAAGAAAACCCGTTCCCTTGCTCTACTATCACAGTTCATTCATTTTCCATAATGAAGATTGCCATGCATGATTCTCAACCTTATTGAACCACTTTGGCTGATGAAGAAAATTTGTCTATTAAAGAGCAGCAACAAAACCATCCTCTAAAGATGTAAATTTTGGACACGTCATTGTTTGCTGTTCAGTGTATGCCATCTGTTTGCCTCTTGACCCTCACAGCTGGTGCCACCAGGAGAGAAGAAGGGGTTAGAATGTACCCGTGTCCTGTTACACTAACAAAAAGGCTAAGCTTAGAATTGAAAGGAAAAAAAATGGAGAAAATGGAAATGCATTCAGTTTAGCACAAAACAGTCAATAAAGAACGCCATCACTGGTCATTCTTAGAGTCGGTATGATGAGACCTAATAAACCTTTGCCTGACAAAGGATCGTAAGAAAAAACTCAGTCTGGACTGGGGTTGAGAGCAGAGTGGAAACAGAAATAATTTCTCAGGGACTAGAAAAAGGAGGACCCTGTGCAGGTAATGGTTACACATGTCAGCACAAGGCCGGTCATACAAACATGTGAAGGTTGTTAGAGGGCCACAGGTTAAAAGGGGGTATTCTTTAAGAAGAAGAAGAAGAAAAAGGCAACGATTGATCTTCTTTCTGTCACTCCAAGTTTGCATTTTCCAGAATTTTACATAAATGGAATCATAAAAATAAAAAATAATAAAAAAAACAATGTCAACAGGAAGCAGGGCCACTCTGCCTTGGAGACTCAGAGGAAAGGCCCCAGAGCGAATACCCCCAGTACCCCGGCCCCTGGCATCTTCCCCTTCTGAGCTTATAACCAGTGTGACCGCACCATCCTATTTACACCACCGCTGGAAGCTGCGGTTCCCTTCCCTTCCCAGCCTCAGGGCCTGTCATCCCCAACCCTGATGACTGTAATCTCCATTCCCTTAGACTTCCTAGTGGGAGCAGAAGCTGTGATTTCTCAAATTGATACCTGTGACAATCAGAAAAAAATATAGTCTATGAGATATACTTTGCTGAGAAAAAATAAATCCCAGGTCCTTTTCTTTACCAACCGAAGAAACAGATGAAAACAGGGGCCATTGGGAAGTCTGACTAGAGAAGACCTCTAGTGAACTGAAACCTCATATAGGAAGACCTGCTCAATAGTCCAAATTATGGAAGGGATGGGTATAAACCTAGGCTCTGCATACGGGCTTACAGGGCTCCTGAATCCGGATGGAAATGAAAAGAAGTCACATTCAGAAAGTATTTATTGAGATTTTATCATTTACGGAGAGAAACAGCCACACGAACGAAATATCATTCCTGCCATCAAGAAGCATTCACTTTAATTGAAAAAAATATATGTTTAAAATTCCAAGTGACTCATCATTTCATCTCATAGGTAATGAAAATTTTATCAGAAAATGTCTGAAAAAAATAGGCTTTTTTGAGTTTTCGAAGGAAATTCAAAATTAAAGGCAAGAGCAGCCACAATGCTCCCTGGATCTATTTTTGAAGAAAAAATTCTGTTAC
>NW_006283760.1:117364-129967 GCF_000327345.1 Myotis davidii | reverse complement strand
CAGGAATGGGGCCAGCGATGATGTAAGGCCGAGATGTGTGGAGAAGACAAGAAGGTAAATAGAAAGAAATCTAGAAAAAGAAACAAGCAAACAAATTAGACTTTAATTTTAATCTTGGTAAAGAAACAAATAAGTTTCTAGGACCCAACATATTTTGCAAACCTGGAGGAGAATAATTTTCCCTTTATCTGTTTTTGTAACTGAGGAAACATTTTTGCAGAGCATACCTTCTATAATAATAAAAGAGTAATGTGCTCATTAGACCAGACGTCCTTCCAGATGACCTTCGGGACGAAGCCGCGGTGGCAGTGGCGGAGGCAAAGGCGCTGCCACAGGTGGGCGGAGGCTGAGCCCCTTGCAGGAATTTCATGCATCAGGCCTCTAGTCCTATATAATAAAACCCTAATATGCAAATCGACCAAATGGTGGAAAGACCAGTTGCTATGATGCACACTGACCACCAGGGGGCAGATGCTCAATGCAGGAGCTGCCCCTTGGTGGTCAGTGCACTCCCATAGAGGGAGTGCCGCTCAGCCGGAAGCCAGGCACACAGCTGGCAAGTGCAGTGGCAGTGGTGGGAGCCTCCCTGGCCTCCACTGCAGGCAGGTGGTAAGGAGCAAGGGGTCCCAAACTGCGAGAGGGCACAGGTTGGCCTAAGGGACCCCCTTCTTCGAGTGCACAAATTTGTGCACTGGGCCTCTAGTGTATTTATAGTTGTTAGGAGCAAGGCCTTGGGCAGTCATCACAGGGTTGAGATCTCAGGCCCAGCACTTTGCAGTTTGAGTCTCAAGCTTTTGTTCTTCCTTTTTTATTGTATAAAATTTATTGGGTGACATTGGTTAATGGGGTCACATAGGTTTCAAGTGTACATTTCTATGACACATGATCTGTATGTTGCATTATGTGCCCATCACCCAAAGCCAAATCATCTTCCATCACCATGTATTTGGTCCTTTACTACTGCTCCTCCCCCTCCCCTCTGGTAACCACCGCACTGTTGTCTGTGTCTATGAGTGTCTGTTTCATATCCCGCATACGAGTGAAATCATTCGGTTCTTAGCTTTTTCTGAATGACTTATTTCGCTTAGCATAATATTCTCAAGGTCCATCTGTGTTGCCGCAAATGTCAGGGTTTCATCTTTTCTTTTGGCTAAGTACTAATCCATAATATATATATGGATGGATATATATATTGTTCATTTGTGTATATATATATATATATACAACCTTCTTTATCCAGTCCTCCATCAAAGGACACTTTGTTTGTCTCCATGTCTTGGCCACCATGAATAATGCTGCAATGAACATAGGGGTGCAAAAATCTTTGCAAATAAATGTTTTTGAGTGGGATTGCTAAGTCATATGGTAACTCTATTTTTTGTTTTCTGAGGAAGCGCCTTACTGTTTTCCATAGCGGTTTGTACCAGTTTACATTCCCACCAGCAGTGAATGAGGGTTCCTCCCCAACATTTGTTATTACCTGTCTTGTTGATAGCGACCATTCTAACAAGTATGAAGTGGTACCTCATTGTAGTTTTGATTTGCATTTCCCCTATTAGCTAGCGAAGTTGAACATCTTTTCATATACCTGATGGCCATTTATATGTCTTCTTGGAGAGGTGTCTGTGCAAGTCTTTTGCCCATTCTTTAATTGGACTCTTTGTTTGTTTGTTGTTGCGTTTTATGAGTTCTTTATATATTTTGGATATTAGCCCTTTGTCAGAGTTGTTGTTCGTAATTATCATCTCCCACTCACTTGGCTGCCTTTGTGTTTAGTTGCAGGTTTCTTCTGCTGCACAGAGCTTTTTAGGTTGATGGAGTCCCATTCACTTAGTTTTGCCTTTGCTTCCCTTGCCTCTGAGGTCAAATTCATAAATTTTTCTCTATGACCAAAGTCCCCGAGTTTAGAACCTATATTTTTTATGTCATTTATTGCTTCAGATCTTATGTATTAGGTACATTTTTAATTAGTACTATACAGATTACATCCAATCCCCATCAAAATCCCAATGTCATTTTTAAAGAAATAGAACAAAAAATTGTCATATTTGTATGGACCCCAAAAGACCCCAAATAGCCAAAGCAATGTTGAGAAAAACAAAGCTGGAGGTCTCACATTACCTGACTTAAAGTTATACTACAGAGCCACAATAATCAAAACAGCATGGTATTGGCAGAAGGATGGACACACAGACTGATGGAAGAGAAGTAAGAGCTCAGAAATAAAAGCACAGGCATTTTTGGACAAAGGAGCCAAGAGCACACAACAGAGTAAAGAACGCCTCTTTAAGAAATGGTGCTGGGAGAATTAGGAAGACGCTAATAGTTTGTCCTCTTGTACAAAAATTAATCATTTTCTTTTCTAAGGTTAAAAGTGGAATCCATCTTGGGTTTAGAAGGGGTGCTCAGCTCAGTCCCTATTACGGTGAACAGTGTTTATTTTGTTAATAGCACATGAAGCGGTTCATATCATGTTAATTTACAAGTGTATACAAGCCTGGCCTTCTGGAAACCATACTGTGTTATACTTGCACTGGGCAGGAGTGATGGGTCTGGGGTCTGCTGCAAGACAATGAGAAAGCTGTTGGAGCCGGCCTCCAGGAGACTCCTAAACTCCTGACCCCCACCACCCTCCCATTTCACAGTCCCTTCTCGGTTTTATATTGTACTAGAGGCCTGGTGCACAAAATTCTTGCACAGGTAGGGTCCCTAGGCCTGGCCAATGATCAGGGCCAATCGGGGCCTTCTGGCTGCCAGCCCGGGCCTTCCTTTGTTCTGTGCCACCCCCTGGTGGTCAGTGCACATCATAGCAAGCGATCAAACTCCTGGTCTTCTGGTCGAACTCCTGAAGGGACACTTTGCATATTAGCCTTTTATATATATGTAGATTCCAATATAAATTCTTGCCTTGAAGATTTTTCATTGACTCTTCCCCTCAACAAACCACTTTTTAAACAAGGTCTTTTCGCACGCCAGCCACTGTAGTCTTAATACTAAAGACAAAAATCAATCAAGCACTGCACTACTTCTAACCCCCCAACAGCATGGAGTGAGGCCCCCTGGGTAGTAGTGTAGTGAGTCCCAAAGCAGACCCAGGATCCTTTACCGCCCTTGAGTCATCACACATGAATGTTGGGAAAGTGATTTAGCGTAGCTGAGCCATAGATTCTTCACATAGAATCCAAAGCTATCCCCGTTCACCTTTCAAATCCATAACGAATGTGAATTCCCCTCTGATTGAATAATTAGGAAAATAGTTGATTTTTCCTTAAAAACTTATACCCTAATTACTGAGCAGAGATTCCACATCTAAAAAGTCTATACTTAGAATATGAAATTATTTTTTGTCATAAATTTTTAATGTATATATCTGGTACTGTATGTGATGGTATGTATTTGAGGACACCAAGTGCTACATTGACTTTTGGGGACTTTAAGCTTATGACAGCAGGGTGAATGATTGCTTTTCTTTGAATTTCATCGCACCTGAACTATCACCATACATTTTGAGTCTTTGATAAAGGAATGGGAAGATTATTAAAATAGACATTTTATTTAAAGTTTTAAACATTCACAATATTTTTGTAGTGTTTATTTTTCTGTTTGTCCTGCCTTAGAGCTCTTATTTCATATTAAAAGTTGAGATATTATAGTAACTTAAAGTAGATTCCACATTATAATTCAAATTTTATCGTGGTGGAAGGTACTACATAAAACAAATGAAAGTATATTATTATTTTAAAATATAGTATAGCTTTAGGCTATCTAAAGAATAATATTATGTGTCATTGTTCATTATTACAAATACAATTTCACTTTCAATTATGAATTAAAAAGAATTCTTTCTAATTATGTCCTTAATTCTTAGATGAATAAAATTAATTAAATGTTTGACTAAAGACTTTTGATGGCACTGAAAAAACTGTAAGGACAATAGTAATAGCAGTAAGCATTCACATGCTGTGCTTATTCAATATACACAAACTCTAGGAATTGTCAGTGCTTAAATTTAGAAATTGAAACATTAGAAAAAGATTACATTTCTAAATTCCTCTTACATGAAAGAATTACGTTGTGCATCATAAAATGGCGATGCATTGTTATAACAAAGCTATCACAGGTGGCCCTTGCTCAGAAGAGCATTTGACTTGTAGTTTAACCAAATGATATCCCCTGAGAAAAGAGAGGCATTTGAGGAACCAAATAAAATTGCTTCATTTAGATTAAACCCAGAGAGGCTGCCCAATACCCGTGGTCACTCATGGACTTGAAACTGGAATTCCTGTCTTGGTTTCATAATCAATAGGCTAGGCTGTGCTGCTTCCTTTGCATTTAAACTTCCTACCTGTAGATCTATCTGTTCAACCTCTGAAATAGTATTTTAGATCATATAGTTCCCCCATGCTAGTTCTCATTTACATGGCTGTTAAAAAGTCACATATTTCTCATTCAGCATTCCCAATTGGTAGAACTCATAATACTTCCCATTTAAATACAAGCCCTGTAATAGCCAAAATATTTATTAGAGAAAAAACACTTTCTCCTCCACTCTGATATTATATACATACATTTGAGATTTTTCTCCTCAGGCAAAAAGAGTTAACAATTCTAACAGAGAGAATGCAATTTAAAGATCATTTAAAGTGATTTAACTTTTTTTTAAAATGTTCAGTTTAAATATGAAGGGGAAAAACTCATTCCCCAAAACTAGTATTTTAATTAGGGCAAATTGAGAATTTTGTTCCAACTATTAGGAGAGAAGTTCCTATAAATTGACAATAATGTTTAATAACTTTCTGTTCCCAAAATGAAATATGTCACAGTGTAGTGCTAAATTTCTTAAAACAGCACCTCCCTCCCTCCATCTCCCTCCCTACCTCCCTCCCTCCGTCCCTCTCTCCCTCTATCTCCTTCCCTCCCTCCCTCCCTCTCACCCTCTCCCTCCTTCCCTTCCTCCCTCCCTCTCTGTTTTTCTGGCTGTCTGTCTCTCCCTCTCCATCTGTCCCTTTGCCATGGCTACTGCAGCTGCTGTGAGCTGACGGTGTACACGAAGTGGGCCTGAAATGATGCTCTTTGGGTTTGCAAGGAGATGGGTCCCCTCAGTGGCTCTTCGCAGTGTGCCGTGGGCTGGCAGCCCGCCATCTGGATACACTGGCACGCGGCTCCCCTGGGTCCTCTGAGCCGCGTTGCCGCAAGATGGCATGAGGAGCTGAGGAAAATGGAAAGGGAGGCACCAGCTACCTGACATATAAAATGGCGCTGCCAAGTCTGCTTTTAAAGTAGAAGAGGGGGAACCACAGGAACTGCTGGCCTTTCGAAAGAGTTTTATTCAGTGCCTTTTCTCAAAGGGACACTTTAGAATTCAGACAAGAATGAAACTGTTTACTATTTATTGAGGTGGTTAAAGGAACAACTGAATACATTATCAATAAGGAATAATCAGCACTAATTGGGGTAGGTATGGCACGGTTCAAAATCATACCAAGAACTGGGGGTCGTTCATTGTTCATTTATACCCTGAAAGACACATGGTAAACACTTAAATTTTATTCATTGGTTGAATGACTGTATACTATGTTGTTTTTATCTTTTAGACTCCCAAACAAGTTTTAATTTTTCATGAATCCTTTTTGTCAAAGATAAAAATATACCATTTAAATACTTCTTTTAAAAAATCTCCTAAAATTACAATTTGCTTTTAGTTAAATATGCAATAAATATACTATCCACTTAAAGCAAAACAGCTATTTGACAATCAAATTAAACATTCTACAAAGTATACAATTTATATACCATGATACTTTTGGTATAGTTGATTTCATTCAAAAGGTGCTATTTCCTGGATTTTGCAAATCATTCACATGAATAACTGTTGTTTACACTGTTAAAAATTAGCCAAACTATAAATTCCCTTTTGAATAAATACTGACTTTAAAAAAAAGGCAGAAATATGCCAAAACCGGTTTGGCTCAGTGGATAGAGCGTCAGCCTGCGGACTGAGAGGTCCTGGGTTCGATTCCGGTCAAGAGCATGTACCTGGGTTGCGGGCACATCCCCGGTGGGGGATGTGCAGGAGGCGGCTGATCGATGTTTCTCTCTCATCGATGTTTCTAACTCTATCTCTATTCCTTCCTCTCTGTGAAAAAATCAATAAAATATATATTTAAAAAAAAGGCAGAAATATTATAACATATAAAATACTATATTATGTCAAGATATAGAATCTGGATTTTATATCTGGGCCCCAATGTTAAGAGCATGGTGTTGTGTAATGCTTTAAAGTTAACAAGCCCTTAGTGATATCTCTTATTGAGTATGTGTGATATTCGAAATTCTTGAAGTTGATTGTCATCTTCTCCCATCATCCTATGATATTGCAAGTGACATCTATATATATAAAAGCCTAAGTGACCGAACGACCAGTCAACCAGTCGCTATGACATACACTAACCACCAGGGGCAGACGATCAATGGAGGAGCTGCCCCCTTGTGGTCAGTGTGCTCCCATAGCAGGAGTGACGCTCAGCTGACCCATGGGTGCCAGACGCCAGGCTCATGGCTGGCAGGTGCAGCTGCAGCAGTGCAAGCCTCTCCTGCCTCTGTGGCAGAGCTACCGGGCAGGGCAACAGGGCCGAGATGAGCAGGAGTGGCGCGATGCCTGGCCCAGGCTTGGGCTCCTCCCTGGCCGCCTGCCACTTCGTGCACTACTACATCCCTTGGGATGTCGGACTGCTGGTTTGGGGCCAAAACCGGCAGTCCAACATCCCTCGGGGGTCCCGCATTGCAAGAGGGTGCAGGCCAGGCTGAGGAACCCCACCAGTGCATGAATCTGTGCACCGGGCCTCTGGTTGTACTATAAGTATAGAAGAAAGTATGGCAAAGAAGAGCTGAAGGACCTCTCCTAGAATTCTTAAGGAATAGTCCAGAAGCAGGAATCCAAGCCAGGTAGTTTGTCCTTTGACTTCAAATACTGAGTGGGGCAAAAGTATGTTTACAGCAGCTCAGAAGGAAAATAATACAGAAATGAATAAATAATAATAGAAGAATAAACTCTCTGATTCACATACTCATAACTGTAGACCCACTTTTGCCCCACCCTGTGTATAACTGAATGCCTGTTTTGTACTTTTGCATGTGCTCCTTGTACCTAATAATTACTTTTACAAATGAAAAAGGAAAGATCAGTTTAAGAACTACTGACATTAAAGTACACCCAAATCTCTAAGAAGTAACACACTCTGAGATTGTTTTACACTCAAAATTTAAATACAGATGGTATCCGATTTGCACATGATTTTTCAACTTTACGATGGTGCAAAGCGATGCACACTCAGCTGAAGTTGTACTTCAGATTTTGAATGGTGATCCTCTCCTGCGCTAGCGATATGCAGGATGATATTCCCTCATGATGCTGGGCAGCTGCAGGGAGATTATATAGCCCAACCATGGGCTAATGTAAGTGTTCTGGGCACGTTTAAGGTAGGCGAGGCTAAGCTATGATGTCGGGAAGGCTGTGTGTATTAAAGGCATTTTCAACTTAACAATATTTTTAACTTTTGATGGGTTTATCAGGACATAACCCCATCGTATGTCAAGGAGCATCTGTATAATGCCTCAATCTGGTGGGTGCTTGAATAATCTTTCCAGATAAAGCTTTGAGTATGACATCTGTTAAAAATGTCTAATGAACTCATGTTTACTTTGGAATTAACTTTTAGTCATAGGAATTCTTTTACTTTCATCTTTTTTTTGGGGGGGGGGGATTTAAATCCTGTTTTGTTTCTCAATTTGCATGATAAACAAATACCTTTATGAATTCTCCCTGAAAAGATAATCACATACTTTATTTATTTATTTATTTATTTTCAAGTTTCTTTCTCTTTTTTTCATTTCTTTTTTTGTTGTTGTTCTTTTTTTTATTGCTTAAAGTATTACAAAGGGTATTACATATGTGTCCTTTTTTTTGCCCCCGCCCTTGACAATCCCCTGGCCTCCCCTACCCCCCAGTGTCTTATGTCCATTGGTTATGCTTATATGCATGCATACAAGTCCTTCAGTTGATCTCTTACCCCCCTCCCCTCAACCCTTGAGTGAGATCATGTGGTATTTTTCTTTCATTGACTGGCTTATTTCACTTAGCATAATGCTCTCCAGTTCCATCCATGCCGTTGCAAATGGTAAGAGTTCCTTCCTTTTTAGAGCAGCATAGTATTCCATCGTGTAGATGTACCACAGTTTTCTAATCCATTCATCTACTGATGGGCACTTAGGCTGTTTCCAAATCTTAGCTATGGTGAATTGTGTGTAAAACCATTTATAATGGTAACTTTGGTAGACTGAAAGGAGAGCACCCCTTGTTCCAAATAACATTACACAATTTATCTTAAACTGGAGGCCTGGTGCACAAAATCATTCACTGGTGGGGTCCCTCAGCCTGGCTGGAGATGGGGGCCCATTGGGGCCGTCTTGCCCAGTCAGGATTGGGGCCGATCAGGGCTGGTAGGCAGGGAGGGAGGGACCACGGGAGGTTGGCCAGCTGAGGGGAGGAACTGCGGGAGGTTGGCTGTGGAAGCGCACTGACCACCAGGGGGCAGCTCCTGCATTGAGCGCCTGCCCCCTTGTGGTCAGTGCGCGTCATGGCGACCGGTCGGCTGATTGTTCGGTTGCCCGGTTGCTTAGGCTTTTATATGTGTAGATAATAACATAAACAATGGGTATAGTCAGAAACACGAGGATCCCTCGCAATTTGTCCTTTTGGAGAATCTTTTCATTCTTAGGCACCAGAGGAGCTACGTGTCATATTGTTAAAATATCCCGTTATACAAACGTGTTATTTTGATATTTCACAATAGAATCTAGTGGAAATACCACTACTAAGTAACGATTAATGGATGAAATGTGATACCTCTCAACCTCTAATTCAGCAAATTGTAGACTTGGCTGCATTCATCTGCCCGGGGGAGATTTTAAGTCCCAAGGCTCAGGCCATACCTCGTTTTAATTATGTCAGAATCTATGGGGGTGGAACCTGTTTTTTTAAATCTTCCCAGATGATTCCCAGTATACAGCCAGATTGAGAACCATGATTTAATATGACTTGTCTCTGCTTACTCCATCTCATCACCACCTTAATCAGGCAATTGCTTCCCAGTTTCTGTCTCAGGGAGCCACCTGACAGGTAGTAGAGGTGCCATTGGGGCTAGTCTATTTTTTGTTATTATGTCAACTTTGATGGTACCTTAGAGTTCCTCCCACCTTATCTAGATTCAGGTTTAAGCAGGTGTTTCCTGATCCCATCCTGGTTCACTGTGAAGGCCTTCTGCGGGCAGTGGTCTTCATACCCAAAAAGAGGTTCCCCTTACCTGGCTGTGACACAGGCTACACAGAGACGAGTTGGTCAAAATCTGTATGGAAATGATCGAAGACACGGATCTCCAGACCCATTCTATTTATTCTCCCATCTCTCCACTGACGGCTTCCCCTGGCAGAGCGGTATAACTGCTCGTGCCTTGAATAGAAATCACAGGCTTGAATATAATCAGATTTGCCTTTCCCTGGGGATAGGATAGGCTTGAACTTCCCCAGAGTTTTGAGTGTGCTACTAATGGCATCTACTTCAGCAGTTAGTCAGTTTACTTTGGTCACACATGTCGCAATAACGAGGGGAAAATAACCTAATTTAGTCAGATACGTCTTTATTTAACACAAGCAAGACAAACAGAAAACACTTAAGAAAGGTAGGTTCTCCTTTTCCCACTTGAGCAATTCTTTATGAAATCTTGTTGTTTTTTTTACATAGTTTCTAGCTTCAATCTGCTTCAATTCAAAAATATAAGTTGGAAAATACAGCGAATGTGCTAGAAGACAAGTTTGACTAATAATACTAATTTTTAAAAGTCTGCCCCTCAGGCGCTTCCAGTATCGTAATGCACAAATAAATGCATGTCGTGATGAAATGGGAAACTGAAGACAGCTTAAAGGAATGCTAAATGAACTGGCTGCCAGGATTAGTGAAATTGAACATTGTGCCTTGACTAATTCCCTAAATTCTCAAAAGAATGCTGAGGATGTCGTCTGGGTAGGGTTTATTTCTCTCAAGCCCCAAACTCCTCTTTTAACATGAAAAGGGGCCGTTTTCTCCCTAAATGTTGGATGTGCTTTGTAAGGTCAGTGGCAGACAGTCTGCAGAGCCGTGACTGGGGCGCCTGCATTCCTTCTGTGAGCACGGCATTTGCTAATTTCCTGCCGGGGTCTGTCAGTCCTTACTTGCTGCAAGGTAACCCAAGGCCAGATACTGCCTTCCTGACTGACTCATCAGCAGACATTCGGTCTGCGATGGGATCACTGAGTGAAGAGGGAACTTTAATCTCTGCAGTTTAATCAGAGAGAATATCCTCACTTTTCAGCATCATTTTCTTGTCAACCACTCCCTAGCAGCATTCAAAGGTAGATCTGGTTTTGGAGCTTGAGATATGTATGTTTCAGGACCTACATGTAGAATTAAGTTACAACCTTTGGAAATGTACTTGAATGTCTTTTTGCTCAAGGAAGGGAAATGTTTTAGTTAACCACAAACAAGCAACAACAAAAAACAAACAAAGGAAAAACAATAACAATAAACCAACCATAATCTAGATCAGGGGAGGGCAAACTTTTTGACTCCAGGGCCACAATGGGTTCTTAAACTGGACCGGAGGGCCGGAACAAAAGCATGGGTGGAGTGTTTGTGTGAACTAATATAAATTCAAAGTAAACATCATTACATAAAAGAGTATGGTCTTTTTTTTTCAATAGTTTTATTCATTTGCCCATGGCTGGTCTAGATTCTAGGAAGAGTTCTGGTTCTGTCCATTCATAGGCAAATCTTGGTGGTATGTTGAAATTACATTAAGGAATTAATTATTTCTAAAGTAAAAGGAGGAAGGTTGGAGAGAGGTTGATATTGATGGAACAGATTCTAACTCTAGAATAAAATACATCCTACCTGTAAAGAAGCTGGGCAAGGGGGAGCCACTCATTATAGCAGCTGAATACTGTCTTTAGATAACTACTCAAAGCTCAGATGGAAAAAGACACAAAATATTGTATGAAGTTAACAAGAAACACTTTAATTTTTGTCTTCACAACTGTCTTCCCTGGGGCAATAGATATATACTAGAGGCCCGGTGTACGAATTTGTGCACGGGTGGGGTCTCTAGGCCTGGCCGGCGATCAGGGCGGATGGGGGCCAGGCTTATCAGGGCCTGCTGGATGGGGGGAGGGACGGGGGAAGGGACTGTGGGAGGTTGGCCACCGGCCCCAAGGAGGGGGCCATCCCTTGGCCCCTCTGGGTAAGGAACCATGTCCGCTGCCACCTACCCCGGGTTCCCCATCCCAACCCAGGGCCCGAAGGCCCTGGTGGGATTTGAAGAGGAGGCGACGGTCACCGGGTCGGGCAAGGAAGGAATGGATGCCAGATGCCACCGCCACCATCAGTACACCGCCACCACACGGTTCCCCACCTTCCCCCTCCTTCTTCCCTCCCCACCATGCCACCACCATGGCAGGCAGGTGGCCCCCGGGGAAGGGAGAGAATGGGAGTGAGACAAACCCTTGTGTCGCCGGCTGACTTTCAATAGATCGCAGTGAGGGACTGCTCTGCTACGTACAAAACCCCGGCCCAGAAGCAGGTCATCTATGAATGGTTTAGCTCCAGGGGCCGATGGAGGCTGGCCAGCTGGGGGAGGGACCATGGGCAGTTGGCCAGCTGTGAGAGGTTGGCTGTGTGAGCACACTGACCACCAGGGTCAGAGCCTGTGTTGAGCGTCTGCCCCCTGATAGTCAGTGTGCGTCATAGCGACTGGGCAACCGGTCATTCTGGTTGTTCAGTTGTAACGGTCACTTAGGCATATACATATATATATTTATATCCCAAACATTTCATTAGGAAATTCATATCATGTGAGTATGAATGTATTGCTACAGACTGGGACTGCTGGTCATGGAAATGGGAGTAGGACTAGCTCTCTTGCATCATAAGAAGGGGGAGATCGTAGGTATCTGGGGCTCTGAAAGACATCTGATGATGTGGGGGAGCCTCTACTGCACCCCAACCAATTTGTATACATACCAGGAGACATGGCAAACATAACTTGCCTGATAAGCTTTAAAATGTGCCTTTTAACACCCAGATGGTTACAGTTCCCAGTCAAGAGGGCCCTGGTGCAGACCGCTCTAGCTATCCAGCGCACATACAATACATTTGCAACACATTTAAACAATGAACACCCCAGGATTGCTCAGTGGAAGACAAATCGCCATGATGTGAGGTCCTGACTCTTCCCCTCCCATTCGAGACCAGAGGTGTAGCAGAGAAGAAAATCCCTTCCTTGCTCATGGAAATGTTGTCTCAGGGCACATGACTCTAAGGAACCAAAGGAAGAAATCCTGACCTAAATAGACACCTTTCAAAAGAGGACATTCAGAAAGCCAAGAGACATATGAAAACATGCTCAAAGTCACTAATCATCGGAGAGATGCAAATCAAAACAACAATGAGGTACCATCTCATACCTGTCAGACTGGCTATCATCAACAAATCAACAAACGACAAGTGCTGGAGAG
>NW_006283760.1:99387-117080 GCF_000327345.1 Myotis davidii | reverse complement strand
TTTTTGCCAATGTCATATCCAAGAAAGGTTTAATCTCCAAAATTTATAGGGAACTCATACAACTTAACAAAAGTAAGATAAACAATCCAATAAAAAAAATGGGCAAAGGACTTAAAAAAAAAAAAGAAATCCTTAGTAGCTGCCCTGTGAAGTCTTTTTTTAAAAAAAAATATCTTTATTGATTTCAGAGAGGAAGCCAGAGGGAAAGAAAGATAGAAACAATCGATGAGAGAGAATCGCTGATTGGCTGCCTCCTGCACGTCCCCTCCTGGGATCAAGCGTGCAACGCAGGCAGGTGCCCTTGACTGTTGGAATTATTCATGAATTGATTCTTCTATTAACTCATTTATTTATTTATTAAATATATTTTTATTGATTTCCGAGAGGATGAGGGAAGGAGACATAGAGAGAAACATCAATGATGAGAGAGAATCATTGATTGGCTGCCACCTGAAAACGCCCTTCAGGGGACTGACCCTGCAACCTGGGCATGTGTCATTGACTGTAATCATACCTGGGACCCTTCAGTCCACAGGCCGACGCTCTATCCACTGAACCAAACCAGCTAAGGCTCTTTTTTTTAATATATATATTTTATTTCAGAGAGGAAAGGAGAGGGAGAGATAGAAACATCAATGATGAGAGAGAATCATGGATTGGCTACCTCCTGCACACCCCCTATTGGGGGATCGAGCCTGCAACCCAGGGCATCTGCCCTGACCAGGGTCAGGGTTCATAGGTCAGTGCTCAACCACTGAGCCACACCGGCCGAGTTGCCCTATGAAGTCTTTCCCTGCAGTTGCAAACTGCTAGGGACAAGCGGGCTATGTGTTACTTATTATTTCTAAAAGTGCCACCACAGTCCTAGGAGCTCTCTTGCTTTGATGCCAGCCCTTCTCTCAACTGGCAGCCTCCATGGGCTCACACAGTGCCATGTCAGCTGCAGTCTCACGCCTTCCCCGTTCTCTGTCAGGCACGTCTGAGCCTTCCCGGAGCCTCAGGCAGCCAACAGCGGGGCCTGTCACACAAGCAGTGACACCGCCTTTGAGTGACTGTCACGCGGCATATATATTTGTTCAGTGACAGAGACTTATGACGAATGCTCCGGAAACGCCGCTTGAGCTGAAGGGGATAAAACCCGACGTCAGGGACCGCGTTCTCAGGTCCCCGGAGCTGCGTTGTTGTCGGCGAAGCTGGCGACGTGCGAAGATGTTGCAACCTGGACATGCCCCGGATCAATTTGTCATCACAGGCCAGGAAGCTCACTTGTGGCAAAATCAATACCGAATTTCCAGCTCCCGGCTGAGAATCAGAGAGAATTCTGTTTACTCTTTTACTTTGCAGATGTTACCTTTAAATCCGAGGAAGAAAGCGACATGTCGGACTTTGCTATAAAGTTGAACTACAGGAAGAAAAAAAAAAATTCCCCAAATACTATCCAAGAAGTAATCTAGGAGGTTTCCGGGGCCTAGAAATTTACCATTTCAGCCTGATCTATTACAGAGAAATAAAGGTACATTTATCATGAAAAATAAAACAGTCCTTAGGGATAAAAATATATATATATTTATTGTGTGGTTCCAAAATGGAAAAGGTCTGAAAAGTAGCATTTATGTACCAATGAAAATACTGCATGGTTATTTCACCTTGATGGATTTCAAGATGTGTAACCCCTGCAAAGCAGTTGTTCTATAACGTTCAAGGGAGCCGCGGCGTGGGAAGCTCTGACTTCCGAGCAGACGGTCGTTGTAACGCCGTGATTAAACAATAATAGAATCTACCTGCTTTACAGTCAGCCTTGTTTGGTTTTTGCCGGACACGGTGCCACGGCGAGTTACACACTCAGCGTTTTCACTTTACAAAAGAAGTCATTGAGAGGCAACCAAACCAACAATAGCACGAGGATGCAGAGCTGGCATGTACTAGTAGTTGATCTAAAATAGGGACCCAAGAAACCCAGCGCCCCAGTGTGGGCTCTCAGGCGCCACGGCACACGCATCAGAATGAAGCCCTTCTGCTTCCCCAGCCAGTATAAGTCTTCTGTGCCTAAACGCAAGGGTTCAGGGGAAACTACCCATAAAATGGCCAGATCTGATCCTACAAGCATCGGACATCCCTCTGAAAAACACTACGGTAGCCCTTGCTGGTGTGGCTGAGCACTGGCCTGCCTGTGCAGTGGGTCGCCAGTTCTGTTCCTGGTCAGGTCAGGGCACATGCCCGGGTTTGGGGCTCCACCCCAGTCAGGATGCATGTAGGAGGCAGCTGATGGATGTTTCTCTCTCTTCCTCTCCCTTCCTCTCTCTAAAAATCAATGAAAACATACTTTTAAAAAATGTAAAAAAAAAATATTTAAAAAATACTACTGTAGCCATAATTGTTCTGTGTGTTACCATTATGAGTTCCTTGAAATTGCTTGTGGTAATGAAATTAATGAGCGGATTCTCTAAAGCGAAGCATTTATACCTAGGACACTCACTATCACCAGTTCCAGAAATATTGCAAACCACTCTCCTCCAAACCTTGGTATCTTATACTAACTGAAATTCCAGTGGAAATTAGTTTTAAAAATACCAACTTGTTTTAATTTTAACTGCCTTTACAATTATGCACACACACATATCAAATCCAAATTCTAGGGTTGACTGGCAGTGTTACATAAGTTCCATTCCTCAAATTAATCTAATATTGATTTGCTATTATATTACTCCCCTTTTACTTTGAAGCTTACAATATAATTATCCTTGTTGGCTAAATTAAAAGCCGTTTTCACAGAGGCAATCTTTAGGAAACAGATGGGCTCATATAATACAAAAAGCACTTCGCATTTATTCTGGTTCTCTCCACGGAGTAAATAAAGAAGGAAACATAAAATGGAGACTATTCGGTGTAAAAACAAATCAACACATTTCCCATGGCACATCAACCTGGACTTTATGGTCAGAGAATTTCCACCGAGCAAATCACCTGGACCATCTAACGTGTGTTTTTGGAGTATTATAAAGTGTGTATCCGTTTACTAATGGACATATCCCTCTACTAAGGTCTAGCTTTCTGCTTAAAGCTACTCCAGATGTTGTAGAAATTCAAGCATTGGGCATCAGTCCATTAACAAAAAACAAAAAAATTGATGTTTTATAACTTGACAGTTTTTATGGAGACAAAGGAGCATTATTAAAAGGCAATTAATTGCTACCTCTTGTTTTATAACACAAGGTTATAGCTAAATAGAATTTTAAATCCTAAAGTCAAGAACATATTTTCTCTGAAGAGATTTGAGGAGTAAAGAATTTATAAACTTGCTGCTGTTTAAATTCCCAATTGTTTTAGGACAAGATTCAACTACGGGGTTTTTTTATTTTTGTAGTAAAAAAATGTCCAAGTATGTATATAGTACATACATAGAATTGAATTCACTGGGATATGACTTCTTTTCATAGGGACATAAACAAGAGGGTCCGGGAAAATGTAAAAAAAAATATCTCCTCTCTGTCTGAAATTCTCTGTCACTGAGACTAAATCAAAAACACATTTGCTTAATATTTCCTATTTATAGTATAACTTGTCTATCTTGGTATGTAATCTAGGATAACCGAGTAGATGAGAGAGCGCCATTGCCTCGCTCTCTAACAAATAGGCAGATGCACATGGATGTTTATTTGCTTCCTTCCCTCCTAAACCTCGGGTCAAGTGTTCTTGACAACTCGTCCCCAGATCCCCACTGGGAGGGCCGCGTGCAGACGGCGTCCGTGATTGCCTTGCAGGATGTTTCCTGCAGCTGAGATGCCAGCACCCGCTGGGGATCGCGCATCCAATATCTGCCTCCTCACATCTCCCAGCCAGAATGGCTTTCACTCTCTTTGGGAAGAATTTATTTTCATTTCCCCCCAGTAAGGGGCCCACATCTCGTGTCCATATTCATACGTTATCATTGAAGATTAAATCCGGTACAGGTTAACACGGTGTTAGCTTCTCTGTCGCTATGATCAAAATAAAGTGCATGGGTAGGATGCAAGCAGTGCAAAGTTAGGCCAAAGAATAAGGCTGATTGTAGGGTTTAAAGGGTTCTTGATAATCTACGTGACATCAAATATTTTAACCATTAATTAATCATTGTAGTCAAATTGCTGAGGGAAGAAGCGTGCCAGAAAACTATAGGTAATATATTACTACATATACAGAAACTAGCCATGAAAATCCACATGGATTGCCTTAAAATATTTCGTATATAGGAAAGGTCAAGAAAATGTGTATATAAAATTAGAGTAGGGTTTTAGTTCATTACAAGCTTAATTAGATTCAAGAGTATTTATGATGTGACAATAAAAAACAAAAGAATTAAAGCCCTATCCATCCATTTTCTCAACGTGTGCATTTTATCTGTTTTATAAAACAAATGCAATTGAATATTTACTGTGTACAGCAGGTTTGCTAGGCACTAGTGGCACATTAATGAACGTGGTAGATATTCTCCCTGCCCTGTGGCGTGTGTTGCTTAGCAAGGAGGACAAATGGTTAGATAGGACGCTGCATTGATGGAAGGTAAGTTTGAAGATAAATAACCACATGTGTTACGAAGACTGCACGCTAGAGGAAGTGGCACAATTAAGGAAGATATGCAACAAATAAATAACATCTTAAGAAGAAAGCAAGCTAGAGAGAGAGAAGTGAAGAGTTCCCTGAGGAGGGCACGAGGAAATGAGTGCTCTAGGAAGTAGACACTGTTTCCTAACGCCCCAGCAGCAAGAGAGAACAGGCATCGTCAGGTCCCTAGAAGCAGCCAAGCACAGCTGGACCGTAGAGTGCGATGTTCACATTAAAAAGATCCCAGGGAGGAGGCTGTCCGAGTGACCAGTGTTTGCACAGAGCTCTAACCACCCTAACGGCCCCCAATTAGAAAAACCAGTAAGGAAGTGATAGTATATTTAAAATATATAACATTTTAATAAAAATAAATAACGCGCTAGATCTATATGTCGATATGAGTAACTCTCAGTAACACCGTTGAAGACAAGTATGGTCATGAGGCTATGTCTGTAACCTGGGAACATGTAACATGTAATTATATGTTCATGGATGCACACGCAGATGGGGGTCGGGGGGAAGAATGTTCGCATCTTCAGAGCGGCTGTCGGGTCTGGAGAGTAAGCTGTGCTGGAGAGGACGGACAGAGGCTGTGTCCTTGCTGAACCTTCTCGCTCTGTCTCACACGTAGACTGAAAACCGCAAGCTGTTTTCCGTGCCTCCCGCCCAGGGCAGCAGGTGCTGGAACACAGTTGTTTTGTCCGTCGTTTTGTTATCATGGTGATGAGATGCCTGAGGAACCCAACTCTTGTTCATATCAGATTATGTCAAAATTGATTCCGTTACTTAAAGGTCCTGTCACTTAAAGTCACAGAAACTATTGGCAATAAGTGAGGACTAACTGCAGATCATACCTGCCCAGAAAAATTAAAGTTAAAACCAAAACTGAACTTTTTTAATCTCATACTTTCCCCGGGACTGGTCATAGACCAGCCAGCGATGGAGACTATGCCGGTAGTCAATGCAGTGCCTCAGGATCCACAATGCTACATCAATTTTCTTGGGGTGTCACATTGATAGCAAATTTACTTTATTAAGCACAACCCCACTTGCTTTGAAAGCATATTAACATTGAAATCCTTAGAAGTGAACTGATTGCAAACCTAATCTAAAAGCGGTGATTTAAAGCACATTTCAAGGATAGTGAATGTGTGTTCATTTAGTGTTTAGCGTCATTCTCCTAGCACATAATGCGGGGTGGGGGACAGACAGAGAGAGACCGGGTCTCTAGTTCTTAGGCAACCAGTTAGTTCCCAAAGCATTTGGCTGTGAAACCATTCTCAGTTCAGCACAGTCCATACACACAGAGGGATGTGGCTTGACCTTCTCTCACAGGCATAGAGCCATTGCCACCACCTGTTCTCTCCTGGGGCTAATGGTTTGGTTGAATCAACAGGACACTTTTAAAGTTTAATGCAGCGGTTCTCAACCTGTGGGTTGCAACCCCTTTGGCTGTCGAACAACCCTTTCACAGGGGTCGCCTAAGACCATCCTGCATATCAGATATTTACATGGTGATTCATCACAGTAGCAACATTACAGTTATGAAGTAGCCACGAAAATAATGTTATGGTTGGGTCACAACATGAGGAACTGTATTTAAAGGGCCAGAAGGTTGAGAACCACTGGCTAATGTTTCAAAAATGTGTCCCAATTAGAAAAGCAAACAAACCAAAATACCCTAAACGTGGCAGTACGGTGCGGCCGACCTTTGCTCTGCAAAAGCTTCAACTGAGAAAGGTCTTGGTCAGACACGTAAACCACCAAGGGTCTCTCATCTACTTAATATTAAGGTAGAGTTTGCTGGGAATTTTTCACAGTTAGAGGGATTTTTCTGCACACTCTAACTCTGTACTTCTTAATTGATTTTATTTTTTAAGTTTAGGGAGCCCATTTAACCAACTGCAGGCCCTTGATAATTTGGTAGAGGAAGTTAGGAAGATATCTAATAAAACTTTGTGTTGGCACCTTGGTCCAGCACCTGGAGGCGAGGAGGAAGGGGTGAGGAGAAATGAAACACTGCCAGTGTCATGCTGGAAAGATTGGATGATCATGGCATTTAACAGTCTTCTCAGTAACGCTAAGCTACTGCTAAAGTGATAGAGAATATCATCACATTATTATTATCTTTTTAAAAATATATTTTTATTGATTTCAGAGAGGAAGGGAGAGGGTGAGAGAGAGAGAGAAACATCAACGATGAGAGAAAATTATGGATTGGCTGCCTCCTGCACACCACCTATTGGGGATCAAGCCTGCAACCCAGGCATGTGCCCTGACGGGAATCGAACTGTGACCTCCTAGTTCATAGGTCGATGCTCAACCACTGAGCCACACCAGCCAGGATACAGTAGCTTATCTTTTCTTTTTATATAGGGTGCACACAAGATTTGCAATTCAATTCAATTGCAAATCTTTTTTTTTAATATATTTTATTGATTTTTTTACAGAGAGAAAGGGAGAGGGATAGAGAGTTAGAAACATCGATAAGAGAGAAACATCGATCAGCTGCCTCCTGCACACCCCCCAACTGAGGATGTGCCCGCAACCAAGGTACATGCCCTTGACCGGAATCGAACCTGGGACCCTTGAGTCCGCAGCCGACGCTCTATCCACTGAGCCAAACCGGTTAGGGCTCAATTGCAAATCTTGCATGCATTTTGGGACACCCTATACTATGTCAGTTTCCTTCATCATCTGACCACCAAATTGATCTGTTAAAAATTATCATTTTATTCCATTTGACTGTTTCTCCCAAAAGGCATATGTTTAGTTTATTTATTATTGTAGCCCTGGTATGAGGGGGTAAGTGGAGAAGAAGGGGAGGGATGGTCAGAGGAATTGGGAATAAAGGAGTTGGTTCAGTAATGGGCATGTTGGATTGGAAAGGCTTAACAGAGACCTAAGAATGTCGCTCAGTAATTACTGTGGTTTTCAGTTTGGATTTGAGAGCTACAATGACCTGTAAACCTAAGGCCGTAGAACAGCGGTGGGACTGGAAATATGGGAATGGAATGGCCAACTAGCAAAACTCCGGCAGGGGAAGAGTGCTGAGATCAGGAAGATTCACAAATACCTTCTGTTTAAAATCCACCTGAGAGGAGGCGTCAGGAAGAGAGAGCCCTGTGCACTGTCAGTGGGGATACAAACTGGTGCAGCCCGGCTGGTGTGGCTCAGTGGTTGAGCGTCGACCTAGGAACCAAGAGGTTGCTGGTTTGATTCCTAGTCTATCATTGCACATGCCCAGTGGGGGCTGTGCAGGAGGCAGCCAATCAGCCACGTTCCTCTCTCCTCCATGTTTCTATCTCTCTATCCCTCTCCCTCCCTCTCTCTATAAATCAATTTAAAAAAATTTTAAAAAAACAAAACAATACTGTGTTATATAATTGCAAGTTGCTAAAACAGTATAAAAATACATGGTAATTCTGCCACGTGATGGAGATACTAGCTAATGCTATTGTAGGAATCATTTAGCAGTATATACTTATATCAGATCAGCACATTGTACCCCTGAAACTTACACAATAGTATATTCAGTTACATCTCAATAAAGCTGAGGAAAAAGAAGAGAACAACTTCCATATCAATGGTAAGCCTAACCAATATAGTGCATTTCATGGACATTAATATTAACAAAAATGCTGTGATGTCTATATTGATTACACACCAAGAAAATATAGAATAAATAAATAGACTAGAATAGGTCATTTTAAACATATTCATGACAAGTTAAACACCAACATTAAGATAAACATTTTGAGACCATATCATCTGCTAAAAATTTTGTGAAAGAAATAGAGACATTAATGGTATTGTCTGCAATTTTTTTTAATATATATATTTTATTGATTTTTTACAGAGAGGAAGGGAGAGAGATAGAGAGTTAGAAACATCGATGAAAGAGAAACATCGATCAGCTGCCTCCTGCACATCTCCTACTGGGGATGTGCCCGCAACCCAGGTACATGCCCTTGACCAGAATTGAACCTGGGACCCTTCAGTCCACAGGCCGACGCTCTATCCACTGAGCCAAACCGGTTTCGGCTGTCTGCAATTTTTAAAAAGATCATAAGCTGATGCTATTCATAAAAAAATTAATTACAGATAAAATGACAACAAACGCATTTTATTTATTCAATTGAAACTGGTGGGTAGAAAGGCAGGGAACAGGGTGTGCGCCTTTGAGCCAGGCCTAGTCTGTGGGAATCGGGGAATAGATTCCCCGAGACAGCTTGCTGGGTGGAGGGGAAACACGGAGATTCACACACGCCAGGTGGCCTGTGGGGGGAGGCTGCTTTATCTGTCTGTGTGCTGTCAGTGCACCCTTCAAGGAGCGACTGATGCTAAAAGAGGGGGGAACTGGCTTCAAAACTCTCTGTCTGTGCCAAGGTGATACGCCTCAGTACATGTAATACTGAACATGAGAAGGACATTTTACAGCTCTCTCTCTAAATACTCAGGCTGTGGACTGGAACTGAAGAGAGTGATCAGTAAGAACAACATTAGTTAAGGACTCAACTCTCTACCCGTGCTAATCTATATATATAAAAGCCTAAACAACCTTTATGACTGGTCGCTATGATGCGCACTGACCACCAGAGGGCAGACACTCAATGCAAGAGCTGCCCCCTGGTGGTCAGTGTGCTCCCATAGGGGGAGCGCTGCTCAGTCAGAAGCTGGGCTCACAACTGGCGAACCCAGCAGTGGTGGCAGGAGCCTCTCTTGCCTCTGGGGCAGCGCTAAGCAGCAGCGATCTGAGCAGTAATGAGCAGCAAGCAGGTGGGCTGTAAGGAGCACGGGTTCCTGGACTGCGAGAGGGCGCAGGCTGGACTGAGGGACCACGCCCCCCCCCAGTGCACAAATTTTGTGCACCAGGCCTCTAGTCCTATTAATAAAAGCCTATATGGGGGGCGGGGGGAGTCAATTGGGGGGAAAAGGAAACATACGTAATACTTTAAACAATAAAAAAAAATCAAGTGTTTACTAAAAAAAAAAAGCCTATGTGGTCGTCATGCCCTCATGCCGTGACCCCCTCACACTGCAATAAGTGATCACCAGGAGGCTGCATGCGCAGCGGGTGTGCACAGGTGGGCAGGGCTGCATGCACATGCGGGTGGGCGGGGGCTTGACACTGTATGTGTAGCACAGAGGCGGGTCCCCTGGCCCCAGCCTACCTCTTTGGGGCAATCCATCAAGGAGCCATGGATGGGTGGATGGGGCCTCCCTCTTTGGGGCGAGGTAGGGCACAGGCCAGGCTGGGGGATATTGTTGTCACTCTAGTCCCACTTCGGGCATCCATTTATGCCAGGGTTCATGTCCCAGCATCAAGAAGGGTTCAGGAATCTGGAAAAGGGGCTGTGCGCAGATTACATAGAAATCCAGAGACTAATAAAGAGTCCAGAGACGAGATATAATTTTGAAAGGCATTGGGGGTCAGAGGACCTTCAGCTAAAGGAACTAAAGAGTGTCCCTCCTTGTATAGGACCCTTGCTTTTATTAATACAATTTGTCCTAAGGCAAGGTGGAGATAATACACTTCAAAGGGTAAGGTTTCAAAGGGTACAGAGTCCATTGTCAGAATGAGGGAATAGCTTACAGCTGTTCAGGTGTTTGGCCAGTAGGGTGCAATAACATGTAGATTAACCCCTTCCCCAACAATTTTTTTGTTAAAAACGTTTCTTTTTCAGACTAATTTTTTTTATTTTGGTTCTATATAGTATTTTTGATGCTGGTTATGAAAACAGTTTGTAACTCGTCTTCCTATAAACCATATTTTTTTACCATATTTTCTTAGTATACTCATCCCCTTTAACTGTCTGGCAGCCACAGTCAGTTTCCTATTCAGGTTTGGTAAATGCCTTTAGCCATTCCCAACAGGTGACCACATGTGTGACTCAACCCTGTTGAGTCCCCACGTCTCATCAACCTTTTGATGAAACTCTTGAAATTATGACATGCTGGAATTGGTTCACGGCAGGGGGACCTCCCCCCAAGTGCACGAATTTCATGCACCGGGCTTCTAGGGTGTATATATATATAGATGTCTTTACATAAGTGTAAGGAGTAAATGGGGGAGGGGAACCCAGAAATATGGAGCATTCACTATTGAAAAGACTAGGACAAAAGGAGGACTGAGAGCAAGTGGTAGATTATCTTTGACCTTTGCATCTAAAACCCTGAATTGTAATTCCTACAGCTAGGGCTCTTACCAATTTTTAGGTTTTGCTTGGACTTCTCAATTTTATATTAAAAGTGCCTTTTTCCATTTACCAGTCTTTTATTTTCTAAAGTTTCAGTTATTCACTCCACTTCCTATTACGTAGCTCAAGTCACCGATTTGGACAACTATCTTTTTTCTTTTTCCCTTTTTCTCATCATGAGTTCTCCTACATGACTTTCTCAATGACCACCCTATGTTGTCTTTCTCCTGATTGTTGTCAACTCTTTGGTGAGTCCTCATTCTTCCAAAATAAGTGAATAAGTAAAGGACTTAAGTGAGTGCATGAATTACAGTAAGCATTTGATAACTTTAACCAGTCGATGAGTAGTGGCAACATTTTCTTCCCTTCTAGGTGAGATGAGTGTCCTTTAGGCTCAGAGACTTAACTTCTTTGGATTTACAAATCCCAAAGAAATCTACGCCTACCATCTTACCTCCTCACTGGAAAGCCATTCCATTGTTATGTATCTCTATTCACTTTTTAAAATTTATTATTATTTTATGTTGAGAGTATTATAGATGTCCCCCATCCGCCCCTGTGCTCCCCTCCATGCAGCCCCACCGCACTGCAGGCCTTCCCCACGCTATTGTCTGTGTCCATGGGCTGTGCATTCATGCATGTATGTTCTTGAGTTAATCTCTCCCTTTTCCCCACCCTCCTCACCTCTCACATCTGTCAGTCTGTTCCATGCCTCCATGCCTCTGGACCTATTTTGTTCATCCGTTTATTTTGTTCATTAGATTCCATGTATGAGTGAGATCATGTGATATTTATAACAACTTTTACATTTATTGAGTTAAATTTGATCTGCCCCCCGCCCCCCGCCTTGAATTTCTGTCCCTTGGTCCTAATTATAGCCTCTGGAATGGTATCTTAGACTAAATAATCCCTTTCTCACATGACAACTTTATTTTTAATTTAAAGACGGCCATTATGATACCTCTGAATCTTTTCTCTTTCCATCTAAACACGGAGAGTACAAACATATTTTCTCATTGCTTGTAAGAGATTAAATTAACAAGACAAAAATTTGTCAGATTGTCAGCTTTCAAAAAAGAATGGGGCTCCTGCAGATATGTAAGCAGTGGATTTCCTCAGTGTCATATTAGGGAAACATGCATGTCTTTCTAGCTTTTTAGTGTGCAGCTTCCCACATTCATACTCTGCCCTCACCCAAGTCCTTCCCACTCGCTTTTATCAAAGGAGGCAATTGTGTCAAAGCTCCAAGCCACCCTGCTGCCTGAAGGATAAACTAAACTATCGCTGGTGTTTCCAAGAAGGAAGATGGCTCTTCTCACTAATTAGACACCAACCACACAGACTATAACACAAGGGAAGTGAAAATACATTTTTACAAAACATAGAGGTAGTGTGGGTGAGGGAAGGAGTGAAGGGGAGAGAGAGAGAGGGGGCTCACCGGCTAGAGCTAACTCTTAGAAGTTATGTGACATTGACAATGTATCTTTTTCTTTCTCCGCCTCTGTGGCTTCCACAAAAGATGCCTAATTGTACCTGCTTGTGTGACTTACAGAGCTATCAGATTTCAAGGAGGCATAATCCGTTTTTCCATCAGACTAACATAGTTAGCGTTTTCTATTCTCTAACCAAACTTCATGAAAATTAGACACCATTTTTATATGTCCACTTGTTTGACACTCCACTGTCAGGATCTGTTTCCATTTCCCCAGCTTATGGCAGTTCTAATGCCAACCCCTCCAATCCAATCTTCTAGACTTTTCAGATGAGTCACCATGCTTCTACAATGTCATATATAAAACCTAAATTCAGTCCAATGCAAAAGATATATATTTTATATATCCATACACACATGAATATATATGCATATATTTATATACATATATACAAAAATATGTATATTGCATATATGTTTGTATTTGCATATATATGTATGTATATATATATGTATGTGTGTGTATATATATATGTGTGTGTGTGTGTGTGTGTGTTTTCCTTCCTTACACACTTAGAACTCAGAGGATATCATAACATGTATTGTAATTCCTTTTTAAGAAGAATGAAAATTTAAAAATAAATACTTAAAAGAATCTGCTAACCTTAAGAAGAGTCATTCTTGGAAAGGGACCAAGTGTGAGCCCACACTAGGCTTGGTAATAACCAATGTTATCTACCTGTCATTCTAAAAATAAATAGAATTGCTTGAATGTGCACTTGAAAGGAAATAATACAATGGCACATTTTCACAAAGGGCAAATGCATATAAAAGTGTTACTTCAAAATTAATGAAGTTTGGTTCTTCATGTTTATACTAGACTCACAGAAAAAGTGTGGAAATGTCACAGCTTCGTTTCTGCAATGGCTTTAATAGCAAAAGTTAACTGTTTTGCTCTGTATCTGACAAATATAATGCCACAAGAATGAAAGCCTTCCAAATATTTTACATAGGTTTAGTCATCTATTACATAGAACCTAAGATTCCTATTAACCTATGAATTTAATCTGAATTGTTTTAAAAATAAATAACTGTCATATATTTAAGCAATAAGCTCAGCAGAAAACACAAGCAGAAAATTGTTGGAGAACACGACAACCATTGCACCCCAGCAAGGCGATGCCAGTGGTGTATTAAATGGCTCCCTCACCCTGGAGACCTCTGAGGATGTGTCAGACTCCTCTGTCTTCCTGGAAGGTAGATTGTGAAGCCGTTCACAACAGAATAGTGAGGGGCAGGGCCTGGAGTGGACTGGAGGCTACACGCGCCTCCAAGAACAATGGGCAGGCACTTAGATTACTGATTTGTGCATTTACACATTTGAACACGGACACAGAGACACACACCAATTATTCTGGCCAAACAAAATATATATGTGAACCAGAGTCAATAGATCAGCCTCAAAAACAAGCAGCTAAATTAAGTGGATAAAGCAGTATTATCTATGGTAAAAATTAGTTTGTTGAAATATAGAAGGAGCAAGTAGATTTCAGATTGTGATATAACAGTAATGATAAAAATGCTGTCATTTTCCTCACAAAAACGTCAAAGAAAAAATACATACCAAAAATGTTTATGAGTCATTCTGTGATTTGATCCAGAAGCAATAGATATTATAAATTTCAATTTAAACATATTTTATCATTAGAAATAATTTCTGAATGTGTCAAAGTAACATTATAGAATTGTAAAATTGTGATGTCATTTCTTGAAGTTACTATAAGACAATTAGAGTATGAAACAATTATGCATGTGTATACATATATGTGTGTCAGTGTACCCACACATGTGTATATATGTGGAAATGCTAAGGAAATATTTATCCAAAAGATATTAAAAAAATTATTATTTGTATACCTGAAATAAGAATGGGGTTATTTGCTAGCTTGTAGAATTAAATAGATGACAAAATCATTGTAATGTTGTGACTATGGTACTTTAATTCTTTGAAATAGTCCATCTTAAATCTACAATAAAAACTGCTTTTTCTGAGTAATTCTTATAAACCAAGCCATTTCTATAAGGTTCAACAAATTAAATGTTTGGCATTATTACACTATTTCCCAGATGAAGAAAGCAAGCATTTGAAAGACTAAGAAGCATTTCAAAAACCACATTGTGAGTAGGGAAAATGGTTTGAGTTTAAAATATGATTTTCCTGATTTCCAAGTGCATCTCTTTACCTATTCTGACAACGTTATGATATTCTGTTTGAAATTCATTATATTAACTGGTTTTTGTGCTACATGTTTTTTTCTTTCTCCAAGGTTGAATTAAATTAGCAATCATTAGCTCAGACAATAGGAATCTTTTTTGTTGATTTTTATCTTTGCGATCTAATAAATCGGACTTGATTTGACTCACTATCTTGTCATATTTTATCATTGTTTAGGCTTTATAAAGTCCTTGCATTTTTGAAATAATTGAATAGAAATAATTAACTTTGGAATGCGTACACCAGTATTTAGTGATAGGATTATATAGAGGCTGTCAAGCAATAGAAGGGCGGCTTTCTCCAGGGACAGATTCAACATAAATCCCCTCCCCTCAACTGTGTGTAAGCAAAGCACAAATCTAAGATACATTTATCTAAAAGATATAAAAAAATAACTGTTATTTGTATACCTCAAGTAAGAACAGAGTTATTTGCTAGCTTGTAGAATTAAATCTTTCCTCAGAATTTCCAAACATATATACACACTAGAGGCCCGGTGCAAGAATTTGTGCACAGGTGGGGTCCCTCAGTCTGGCCTGAGCCCTCTTGCAATCCGGGACCCCTCAGGGCATGTTGGAGAAGCCAGTGTTGGCCCGATCCTTGCAGGCCAAGCCAAGGGAACCCACTGGTGCATGAATCCGTGCACCAGGCCTTTAGTACCCATATAAGATCTTTGATTCATCTCTTCCCCCATTGAATAGAAATAATTAACTTTGGAATGCGTACGCCAGTATTTAGTGATAGGATTAAATAGAGGCTGTCAAGCAATAGAAGGGCGGCTTTCTCCAGGGACAGATTCAACGTAAAACCCCTCCCCTCAACTGCGTGTAAGCAAAGCACAAATCTAAGATACATTTATCTAAAAGATATAAAAAAATAACTGTTATTTGTATACCTCAAGTAAGAACAGAGTTATTTGCTAGCTTGTAGAATTAAATCTTTCCTCAGAATTTCCAAACATATATACACACTAGAGGCCCGGTGCAAGAATTTGTGCACAGGTGGGGTCCCTCAGTCTGGCCTGAGCCCTCTTGCAATCCGGGACCCCTCAGGGCATGTTGGAGAGCCAGTTTTGGCCCGATCCTTGCAGCGCAAGCCAAGGGAACCCACTGGTGCATGAATCCGTGCACCAGGCCTTTAGTACCCATATAAGATCTTTGGTTCATCTCTTCCCCCTTTCCTCCCTTCCCTCTGAGATTCATCAGTCTGTTCCCTGTTTCCATGCCTGTGGTTTCTGCTCCTGCACTGAGCGTCTGCCCCTGGTGGTCGGTGCTCGTCATATCAGCCAGTAGGGGCCGGTCGCTTAGGCTTTTATATATATAGATACACGTGTTGGTGCCATCTTATAGTCAGTTCAGAATGTTGGAACCAATTGGCCGCTCGGGTTACTTTTATTTGTAGCATTCCTTTGGGCCAGGCCAGAACTGATTCTTTCTGGGCATTCTGCACACCTTCACTGCAGTGGCTGTGCCTCTTATAACAGCACTGCTGATTCCAGGTGCTCAAAAGACAAAGATGGGTCTCTCAGCATTACTGGTGAGCATTTAAAAACTGCTCAATTATATCTAAAGAGCTTTTTAAGATAGGTTCTTCCCCTCTATGAGACTAAAATCAGACTTATTAGGCAAAAGGGACCTTCTCCTTCCAATTGCTTGGGAAGAACTAGCTGTCAAGGTGGCAAGATATATAATATATTCAGGCTGGAGAGATTTAAAGTTTTAAAGGTCCCTCAGAGTTTATGAATTTTGGAAATTAGCAGTATCATCTAATGATGTACTAAGAAGGACTTTGCAAACAAATTGGCGCATTGCATTTTTTAGTAAATAGTCGTTATTGAGTTATGCTAACTTTTCTACTTTTCTCCATACTTATTTAACCAAGAGAGAAGTAGCAGCATCCCCACTCCCCATCCCCCCAAAATAACCGTTCACAACATACACCACGTGCTTGATCACATAAGATCAGAAACATGGCTGGTTTATGGTATTTCTTTGCATTTCTGCTAATAGTGTCAGAGACTTAATATTGTTTCAGAAATCTGCCTCCCAAGACCTTCTGAGCGAAAGGTTAGAGATGTAAATAAAAAAATTCCCCAAAGCTTCTTAACAACTCTTCCTTAGACAATAACTAAAGGCATAATTTCTGGAGGATTATATAGAACTAGTGGCCTGGTACACGAAATTCGTGCACATTGAAAGGGAATTAATTAGAGGAAATATTTTAATATTGCTATTTGCCCTTTCTCTATAATAAAAGTGTAAGAGATAAAAGGAAATGAGTGCATGATGTAAAAACAACACTGATGTGAGAGCGGGTTGGGGGCGTGACTGCGGGTGGGAGACCCTGATCTGCTGGCGGGAGAGCCGGTTGGGGTCTTTGCCAGTAGGGGACAGCTGCGGTCACGCCCCGCCAGCCCTGGGTTGGGTCGCTCGCCATCCAGGTCACAGATAGCAGGCCTGGATGGCGGAGGGGCAGGCAGGATGGTGCTGTCCCATCCTGCCTGCAGTATGCAAATTAGCCGCCATCTTTGTTGGCGGTTAATTGCCATCTTAGTTGGCAGTTAATTTGAGTAGCCAATGGGAAGGGTAGCAGTTGTATGCCAATTACCATGTTTCTCTTTTATTAGTATAGATGCTTTGCTTACATGCAGTTGAGGGGAGGAGTTTTACATTGAATCTATCCCTGGAGAAAGCCATCCTTCCATTGCTTGACAGCCTCTATATAATCCTATCACTAAATACTGGCTTACACATTCCAGGCTAACGCAGATGTAAACACTTTATATTGTTCACAGATCATGGCCACATAAATTTAGAATGAATATTTTAAAAAAATAATCACAACCTTACCAAATCACATCTTTCTTGGATCAACATAATTTGAATAGACTCAAGGAAGGGAATAATAGGGTTCAATTCTCACATTAAAAATCACCTCACAGGCCCTTGCCAATTTGCTTCAGTGTATAGAGTGTTGGCCTGAAGAATGAAAGGTCCGGGGTTCAATTCCCATCAAGGGCATGTACCTAGGTTGCAGGCTTGATCCCTGGCCCGTCAGGATGCATGCGGGAGGCAACCTATCGATGTGTCTCTCTCATATCTCTCCCTCTCCTTACCTCTCCATCCCTCCTTTCTACTCTCTAAAAAATAAATGGAAAAAATATCCTCAGGTGAGAATTAAAAAAATTAAATTAAAAAAAGCAGAT
>NW_006283760.1:88652-99371 GCF_000327345.1 Myotis davidii | reverse complement strand
TCAAGACTTGGGTAAGGTTTAACAACAACAACAACAATTCACAGAACTGTCCACCACAAAGATAAAGTTTGTGAATGCAAATTAAAAGAAAAAGAAAGAAAGAAAATCACCTTATAGTGCCCACTCAGGTATGGAATTTCCTAACTAGACAGAAGCTCTGAACTCAGAGATTCCCCTAGAAAAACAAGGATGGAGAGCAGACATGTCCCGCCTTTCCACTATGTTTATTATTTCCATAATCTTAAACGGAAAGGCTAAATGAACTTCCAGCTTTGAGGTTGATGTTTGTTAATATATGATTAGTTACATTTAAATCCTAGTTCTATTTGCTTTTCATATTAATAAAATTTACATACGTTAACATTTTTTGTAGAGATCAGAGTATTTACAAATAAAATGTTATCAATTGATATATGTTGTATATTTTAAAGAATTTTTTTAAACAATTAACATTTTTCTTTCTAAACACATTTTTTAAATGTTATTAGTGTTGATACTCTTAATTATATGTTTCAACATAGTTCAATGTTCTGTTTTACTCATTGGAAGATTAATTTTCCTAACATATACCACATGAGTAATACTTTATATCTGAAATATAAATAATTAATAACCTTTCATTAATAGACTAAGTCAGAATGGAATCTTTGTACAAGTACCATTGAAATCAATAGGTTAAAGAAATACACACTTAAAATAAGAAAGTTAATATTTGTTAGTTATTTCAATAAATATCCATGTGTAAATTATGGAAATACTATTTATACTATTGATTTGATTTATAAACCAGTTGGAGAAAGGAAGAGTTCCTTTATTATTTATTTTAGACATTTCAGAAATGGTTTTCCACTTGAATGGTTATGGCAGTGGATGAAATTCTTGATTACATTTTCCTGCTTTCTGGCACCGTGTGCTATATTTATCTTTTTATGCATAGAAATGTTACTGCACAGAACTCCTATTTAACAGTCATTTTTGTGACTTTGTAATGCAGCAATACATTTTAATATGAAGGAAGGTAAGGAATCAGGGTCAATATTTCACATACCTGTATGATTTAGCAATTCCTATGGAAAGAGATGGCATGAATAAAAAAAAGAAGTAATTTCAGAAGCTGGTGAATAAATAGCAAAAGGGGGGAGGAAAGGATTCAAGAAATAGAATTGTAAAAGACCTACAGTGAAAGAGGGCAGCATTAATGTTGAACTTGAGCAGAAGCAAAGCTACATTTAATCCTGATGGAACGCCTTTAATTTCTGGAAGCTCTCCTCCTGTCATATACTATATCTGAATGCTATCATGAATTATTAAGGTAGATCTACAGATAGGAAGGTAGGTAGGTAGGTAGATAGATAGATGACAGATAGATATACATATAGCAACACATAGGTCTATTCATATGCTTGACACATATTTTTGAGTTCCTGTTATACATGAGACATTGTCCTAAGCATTGGAAATATATTAGATAAAATCAAGAGGTAATTAAAATAGATGAACAATAAAAATCTGAAAGCATGAAGAAGAAATGAGTGATAACTTTTGCAAGGATATCCACTTGGACAAAAATTTTAAAGCAATGTGCAGATTTAGGGACTGGTTTATGTATTATAACCTTTCTATCATTTAATTTCTACTTGCTCTTTCAGTCAAAGGTATAAATGCCATAATAAAACCTTCCATCTTAATAACTCATTTGTACTGAATTCTACAGAAAATTATATTTCTCACCTACTGTTCTTCAGCGGACATTGTTCCTTTTATGCCATAAATAGCGGATTGCTGCCTCACTGCTAGATCTCAAAGAAAAAACAAAGTCGTCTTTCTAAGGTCATGGTTATTAATAGTCAAAGAGAAAAATATCAGTTAAAAAATTGCTGCTCTTTGTAAAAAGTTTTTCAATTTTGCAGTTTCTTTTTAAAAATAACATCTTTAAACTACTAGCTAAATCAGAAACATGACTTTAAAAAGACTACAACTGTCCAATTGCTATAAATTTGGAAGACCAAGAGAAGTAATTACAGGTCTTCTTTATACCAATAGATAAACTCAACTGTGTTTTGTTATGGAAGCCATTCCTTAAAAACCTTTAAGCTTAAGGTTCAACAAGGAAAGAGAAAGAAATTAAGTAGAGTTGTATCTATGGCTTTATTATCAACCCAAATAAGATTTTAAAATCTATGCTAAAGCTCTCTGGCTTCCTCAGTGACTGTTTCATGCCAATGAAAGGGTGATGTGTGTAAATTCCTGAACTGTGTTTAATTTTACAAGTTGTATTTTGTACAACTAGTGATGTTACAGAAAAACCGGAGAATAACCAAGCAACGCTTAAAGAGATGGAGTTACATTTATTATGCGCGGGCCCAGAGGAAACATATCTCAAATTCTGGGCGAAATCACACAGGAAGTTTGCTGTATTTATACTATCTTACCCTCTTTGTCTCCCCAATATGGGTGTTTTTTTTTTCCGGTTCCCTTTGCAAGTTCTTAAAGGGCCCTATGTGCTGGCACTTTGAGACCTCCACCAAAGGCTTGGCCTGACGCCAGACCTGATAACTTCATCTGGGGAAGGTTTAATGGCCTCTCTGAAATGGGAGTAGTCTTATTTTCCTTATTATTTAAGCCAGCAGGCATGTACAGAAGCCAGAAATAGCAGGGTTAACATGTCAAACAGCAGTCTTTATGTAAGATGGATGCTCAGTCACACAGACTGTGCTCTCAGGAGCGAGGGTGTAACCTAGAGGCGCAGTCAGTGGCGTCTGGTGAACATTTCAGGGCTGGCTCTCGGGGGAGGGGTGCTGAGCCTTCACGTTTGCCCTCCTGTGTGGTGTAAAAATGTCACCAATGTCACCGGGTCTAACTTCAAGCACCACCTTGCCGTCCCCAAGTGTGGCGTGGGGAGGGGCTGCACACAAGGACTAGTTTAGAGCGTGGAGAGCCAGAGGACCTGGCCTCAGCACATCGCTGGGCGATCCGATCGAATATGAGATGCTGCTGATGGCATCATATCGTTTTCGTCCCTAGTCAGAAGAAAGTAATGCTGCCAATTAAGTTCTGACAAAATGTTGTCTTGTCATTCTATTGTTTATTGTGTATTCATCGAAAAAGCTCTTTCAAAGGTCCTCCCCCTTGAAGGGTTCCCCATCCTCTATGAGCCTTGAGAGAATGGGACAGGAAGCTATGTATGTGCCGGTATATCATATGTGCAGAGAGACATACTAGTAGGCAGTCCTGGATGGAAGTGTGATGGCCGATAGATACCATAACTGGGTTGAGGCCCAAAGAATCGAAGTTGCCTTGCAGTATGCTTGCCAGGTGGAAAGGTCAGTCTAGGGATGTTAAGGCTCATGTTTGACGTGAAGGCACTGGTACAAAGGGACTGCATGGACAGGGCCTGGGCAGGGACCACATAGGCAGGGCCTAGGCAAGGACCACATAGGCAGGGCCTGGGAGGGGACCACATAGGCAGGGCCTGGGAGGGGACCACATAGGCAGGGCCTGGGAGGGGACCCGCATAGACAGGGCCTGGGAGGGGACCCGCATAGACAGGGCCTGGGAGGGCTGGGGTGGGGTGTGGTAGAGAGAGGACATTGCTGAGATCTAACCCTTAGAGCAGCTGGGCTGGGCTTCCCCCTTTGTGAAGTCAGGAAGCAGCAGAAATCACATGCAAACCAGCTGTAAGACACCATGCCATGACTGAAATCTGGAAACACACAGCCTAAGATGCGGTGTCTTAAACACAGCAATGATGAGAGCTGAACGTGACAGAAACCTACGGTGTGGTGTGCAAGGCTCTCAGGTAAACTCTAAGGGTCTTACTCAGTTGCTTAGAGACCGCCAGGTACTGGCACGTCGTCACTCCCATCTTCACCGCAAAATAAAAAGCAAAACTAAAAATCAGATACCCTTTGTAGGGGCGTCAGAGAATGGAGGTCCCGGGGCAAACTGCTGCCCCCAAATTGAGAAACAGACAGGTGATGCGGAGATTCCCAGTGAACCAGAGCGAACCCCCCCACTGGGACCAGTCCTGGGGCAGGAAACTTAAACTGCAGTTGACAAATGGCTGGAGGCTCCTTGTGAGGAGAATGAGAGCGGAAAGCTCCAGGGGGCTGTCCAGGGGAGTCTACACTTTTGTGAATTTTGCCTCCAGGAGCCGCACCACCAGGAGGAAAACAGAAGGAAGAGAGAAGGAGATCTTGGGAAGAAGAAGAATGGGAGGGAAGAATGGTGGGAAGGAGGGGAGCAAGGCAGCAGGAAAAAATAAACAGAAGGCCTTAAAAATATATCGGCTTCGGATTCTGAAAACAGTTGTAACACTTTTGGCTCAAGCTGCGCCGGGCAATTGCAACACCAGTGGAGTGAGAGCATCGTCTTTTAAGCAACACACATTTCGAGACGTTTTCATGCAACCAGCACTATCTCTCGCCTTTGGGCACTATTCCTCCTACAGGCTCAAAGGAAATGATCATGAAAAGAAAAAAAAAAAGGTGCATTTCTTTATTTCTACTGTTACTGACATCTGTGCGCTGCAGATTGCATGACAAGTGATCACTAGGTAAATAGCATGATGGTGTCTTAGTCACCTTTACAGCTTTGAAATTTAAGAGAAATCAGCATCCAGGGGACCAAAACCACACAAAAACGAGACAGAAACACCCACTCGGACTCTCTATAAAGCCAGACAAGTCTGGGAAGCAATTTAATCTGACGAAACGTTTAGAATCTTGAAGAAAGGCTTGTGCACTGCCCCGCACAGACACCATTGTATTCATGAGTCCATTGGCCACATCAGAGCAGCGGTGCCTTCAGAAATGTGCAGAGCACTGGCCAATTATGCCCTAAGACAGCTCCCTTACCCAGACTTCAAAATGATGATGAGGAGCATTTGAAAAAGGGGAAGAATGTAACAAAATGATGGAAGAGTTCAAAACGCCGCTGTCATCCTCAAACCAAGGAGCAGCCACAAACTGCAGTGCTCCGAGGAATTACTAAAATAGGAGATAAAAGAAGGAAGACGTTTCTGGGGGGGAAAATGTTGTTTTCTAGAAAAAAAAAATTTTTTTAACTTGATTCTTATGTTTAGAGCTTTTACACTATGAACTGTTTGGTTTTAAATGTACACCAAAGTGCTGTAAGGTTTCTCTGTATCTGTGTGTGTGTGTGTGTGTGTGTGTGTGTGTGTGTGTGTGTTGTGTGTTTTCACCCATTTAACAGTTCTCTCTCTTCAAAATGTTATACATCCCCCACCAGAAAAAAATATACAAGTCTGTGAGTGCTCGGTAAATACCCCTACATTGTGCCCCTTTGTTAATTAAATTTAAAACAACAAAGTACAGAGATAAATATAAGCCTCATTAGCGTTTGAATATGCAACTACTTCTAAGTATATCATAAAATTAATTGCTTCAAGTTAGCAGATGGAGAAGGTTAAAGTAATAATTTAAAGTAAAGCTAAGGTCTGAAAGGCCAGGAAAGAGAATGGGAGCATTATATGTTAAGAAACAGATTTTAAAAATAAAACACTATAGACTGTTGAATTTGGTTAAATATACATAATTTAGAGTCTAAGCCAGACTTTTCCAAACACAGCTTTCTGAAAACCATATGTATAAAAAATGGTTACCTGAATGTGTGTTTTTTTCAGCGTCCATATTAAATAGACCAGTAGCCACAATGTAAAAAGCAAAGGACTGCACTTCGCTCGTTAAAAGACGTGGTCCCAGTGCCCGCCACAGGCATTGTCCTGCGTGGAAACAGCATCCATCCCTGCCACATGGAGACATCGGAAAAGGACAAAGAAGCAGATTCAGGAGGCTGGATGGGTCTCCGCAGCCCATGTACTCCCACCAGGCCTCAGCCCCACCAGCTGCATTCTCCCCAGGCCAGAGGGGTACAAGCCTAGCTTTTTCTTTAAAATCTATGATAGTGAAACCAAAAAATGTGGAGTGCTTGGAGTCCCAGTTCTTCACTTGCGAAAATGGAAGGATGATGCCCAGGACAAAAACAATTCATGGAACTGAAGTTTGCTGAGAGCGTCCACGCGAATGAACGTCTATCAGTGCATGGGTGAGGCCCGCACGGCCAGGAGCCATGGAGGCAGGATGTCAGGTGTCCACTGTGCTCTGCGCAGAGGAGGGAAGGGGGCCAGCACGTGCCTTTTGTGTGTAGATGCTGCCTCACTGCCTTGGGATTGGTTGTCTGCACGAGGTCTGTCTGAGCAACATCCATACATGCTAAAGGTCATGCCTCTGGCGCTCCTAATACTATTTCCTTCCAACCCTGAAGCTGGGGGGCCCGCGGGGGTGAGGCCGACGCAGCCCTAGCGAAGCATGCCCGACTCCAGAGATCGGTTCAAGACACGGATCTGAGTTTTATTGTTTAAGTGCAGTGACATATATAACATTCCAGACCAATCAGAAGTTTACACCATCCTTAGGGCAACCAATGGTAGGAAAGATCAGGGTATATGTAGGGGCTCTAGGGGGCTTACTCAGGCGGGCGCTGCCACTGCCCGGTGTGCCGGGGAAGCTTGTATAGGCGGAGTGAGCCCACGCCATTGCATCCGCCACTGCATGAGATAAATCTCCTGAGCTCTTCCCACATCTCCCCCATTTGGGGTGTCTCAGTAACTCTGCCTCCTGGGTTCTGGGTTCACGTCCTCCTCCCCTGGCCCAGGCCCATCTACCTCACTTTTTCTGTCTCAATAGGCCACCAAAGAGAACAGAGCAATCTCCTGCCGCTCCTAATACTATTTCCTGGCTTTTGACGACGCATCATTTTTAATAAATTCTAAATCAGTTTATTTTTTCTGTATGCAAGTCATGTTTGCATATGTGCCAGCAATAACCCTGGCGCCTTTGGAAGAAGCTGGGCAGTGGAGAGGCATGCTTTGTTTTAGTTGATTGTTAAACTTTGGTGACCAATATGGGCCTACATCAACCCTACCTATAAAGAAATCACAAGACTGTATCTTGGTTATTGACTTGGAATAAGATTTGCCCCTGTTCTCGGGAAATCTGAGTAGAAATATTTCCCCAGAGAAAGATAGAAATATGATTGTGTCAGAGGAAAGTTAGAAAGGATTCTCCTTCAGGAAATAGAGGGACCGAGCTCTGCTCTGAGCAAGGACAGTGTTTGCATACTAAACGCTCAGTACATCAGAGCAGCACTGCTGAGTGTAGGTGCCTTCCCTGTCAGAAGAGGTGCTGGCTAAACACACCAGGACTGTGGCATGGCCCCCGTAGACCTTCAGGCCAGAGCATTCGCTCTAGAATAACCCAGTTACTCATCTGGATGGAAAGAGACACCAGCCCAGCCAACATTAGAGAGAAATCGAATTGCTGGACACTCTGGGATACAATGAAATCACTACGTGAGGGTGTTTCCCTGGTCCCTGGACTAGTCACCTAAAATCACTTGAGCTGCTTGGTAAGAGTTCAGATTCCCGAGTCTCAGCCAGACCTTTAGAATGAGAAACTGGAGTTTCTTCAAGGAATCAGAAGTTTTATTACACGTTCTGGATGATTTTGATATTCACTCAAGTTTGAGGACCAGTGTACTATCGGTACGCATCAACCTAATGCGAGCCTTCAGGGACAGTTTCCAGGTGAGTTAGCTCTGTAGGGAAGAGTGATTGGCATTGAGACTGTAACCGTAACAGAACCACAAGACGCAGTCAGTACATCCGTCTAAGAATGAGTGTTTGCATGAGTGCAATGAAAATGGAATTACATTGTGCTCCCTGAGTTTTTCAAAGGTAAGGGATACCTCTGTGAACTCTGCTTAGTTTGATATGTTTCATAAGTTTCTAGGTAAGAACTTAAACCAATTTAAATAATGACTACTTAATCAATTACAGATATGTAATTAATGCATGTATTTTAAGCTCATTTTCTTCTCAATCTTCTACAAAAGTTGAAAATGCATATTTTAGCATCATTCATGAGAATGTTTTTCTACTCCTTCCTGCCACACCAAGCAGACAAGAACTTTCTAAGCAGTGGAGAGGCATGCTTTGTTTTAACAGAAGGTAATTCTTTTTTATTTTTAAAATACATTTTAAAAATAAAATTTTTAAAGGAGGAAGGGAGAGGGAGAGAGAGATAGAAACATCAATGATGAGAAAGAATCATTGATAGGCTGCCTCCTGCACACACCCTACTGGGGATTGAGCCCACAACCCTGGGCATGTACCCTGGACTGGAATCGAACCTGGGACCAACCCTTCAGTCCACAGGCTGACACTCTATCTACTGAGCCAAACCAGCTAGGGCCAGAAGGTAATTCTAGAGAAAAAGAACTTCCCTAAACGTTTCCTTTTTTGTTCTGACTCCATACATCCCAAGTAACTCCATATTTACAAATTCCAGTTTTCTAAAATCTCTGATACCGGGAAAGTAATATAAAAGTACCCACTGGTATTGTGGTATATGTGAGTATCCTGGAGATTAGTTTGTGTTAATTCTGTTACATTAATCAACTTTCAACAGCTAGGCAGTAATCATATTTCCAGATTTTTAGTTCAGAATATCAAGTCCAACTGATGACCCAAGAAATATACTGTTCAACAATATTTTACACTGTGTTCTTAGTATCTCTATGTGACACCATGACAGCACTAACTCTTCACCTTTCAAATGCATTATCTCTTCCATTGCTCAAAAAATTGGCCCTGGCTGTTGTGGCTCACTAGTTGAACGTCCACCTATGAACCAGGAGGTCACAGTTCGATACCCAGTCAGGGCACATGCCCGGGTTGCAGACTCAATCCCCAGTAGAGGGTGTGCAGGAGGCAGCCAATCAATGATTCTCTCTCATCATTGATGTTTCTATCTCTGTCTCCCTCTTCCTTCCTCTCTGAAATCTATAAAAATTGGTGACGCATATAAATATCTTTAAAAGATAAACACTAGCAAGTAATCAAGACAAACAAAAGATTAGTTATATGAAAATCTTTTTATTTATTCATTCATTGCTTTTTTTTCCAGTAAACACTATTCATCCAGTAAACAAGTTTAAGCACTTACCAGAATGCCAGGCCCCAAGCACTGAATCAAACTCCTGGTGAAGGCTCTCTTCTCTATTAGAATTTGCAGAAAGAATAATGCTGACCTTTCAAAACTAAAGGCCAGGTTCATTCATTTCTTCATCCAAAACAGGAAGTTCATGGCCAACAGATGACTTCAGCTGAAATGAAGGTCATGGATGTCCCTCACCCTGGAAGGCAACAGCTAAGATAGAAATCTGGGGAAAATTAGCCAAAATGTCTAAGACCACACCAGATGTCATCTTGGTGTTTGGATTCAGAAGCCATTTTGGTGGTGATAAGACAACTGGCTTTGGCATGACTTTGAATTTTTTGGATTATGCAAAGAAAAGTGTACCCAGATCCTGGTCAGGTATCATAGTTTGTTGGAGCATTGTCCCAATACTCCAAGGTTGTGGGTTTGATACCAGGTCAGGGCATATACAGGAATCAACCAATGAATGCATAAATAAGTGGAACAACAAATCCATGTCTTTCTCTGTCTCTCTTTCAAGTCAATTTTTTTTAAATGACCCCAAACATAGACTTGCTAGACATGGCCATATGGGAAGAAGATCTCAAGAAACAGAAAGGAACGCAGGCACAGAATGAAGAGAATCAGGGGACTGCAAAGGCCGACCTTGGTGCTGGCGGAGAGGAGCAAAGATCCTCCAGTGACTTATCGGTGGTGACTGTACAGATTTTTCATCAAGAAGATGAATAAACTAGGAACTTTTACGTGAAAAAATTGTATGATTGGAGTCGGATGATCCAAGGTGGGACCCTAGTAACCATGTGACTTGTAAAAGTTACTGAAAGATTTAAGGCTTAACTTCTCCCTCTACAAAATGATTTCCAGTGACATGTGGATGAATATATAAGGCAGGGGAAACAGTGCTGGTTTTTACAAAGCAACCATTTCTGCATTCCAGGGGCTAAGCTGAAACCTGTCTTGAGGAAGCCTTCCATGTGAATTTTCATATGCAAAGGTAAGGGCCTAGCCTTTCTTCTTTTTTTCAAAAAAAAGTATATTTTTTATTAATTTCAGAAAGGGAGAGAGAGCGAGAAACATCTGTGATGAGAGAGAATCACTGATCAGCTGCCTCCTGCACGCCTCACACTGGGAATGGAGCCTGCAACTCGGGCCTGTGCCGTGACCTGGTTCATAGGTCAATGCTCAACCACAGAGCCATGCTGGCTGGGCGCCCTTCTTCTTTTAAAAATATAGGCATATAGAGAGGAATTCACATGTGCATACTAGAGACAGGACTCTAGGAATTATATTTAATAAATAAGATGTTATGATGGTCTTTCTTTTCCTCTGAAAAGGTAATAATGACTTTTTAGAACGTCTTATTATGACTGAAGTACGGTGTGTTAAATGTGCCAGATAAGAAGAGGATTTGTATCTCACGTGGGGGCATGGGGCAGCTTAGACCTCTCGAAAATGGAGGTGGAGCAGAGAAAAGGGTGGGGTGTCACTCGAAGCACTGGCAGAGCCAGGCACTTGGGAGCCCATGAAGTTTTCCTTCCCAGGAGCAGCGCTGTGTCCTTGTGCCCCCTTATCCTAAAGGCCCGCTTCAGCCTGAGGCCTCCCTCCCTGTGCCCAGGGCGTGGCTGTGATTACAGAGTGCTGCGGTCCAGCCCCAGTGGGTCCAGGTGCTCCCCAAAGGTGTGGACGGAGTCGGCGAACA
>NW_006283760.1:85523-88462 GCF_000327345.1 Myotis davidii | reverse complement strand
CTCCAGCCATCTTCTGTCTAGGTTCTCCAACCAAGTTCTGTAGCCATGATTGTTTGTAGTTAAAGTGATTAATTACCCTCCTGGAACTTAGTTAAGAGGTTTTATTCCCTCCTTAACTTCAGGGGGAAATACCTACCTGGGGAAACAACCTTTCTCAGAGAGGTGACCTTGGTTAAAACACATAGTGCCAAGAAGGTGAGCAAATATATTAAGAACAGTATGCCATATATGCCAGGTCCCTTGAAACAGCAAGGATGGACCGGCTCCCAGCAACAGAGGAGGCCCGTGCCCACACTCAGGGCAGCGCTGACTAGAGAGCAGGGTCACCGCACGGAGTCAGTCACCAGATGGTCGGGGGCAACGGTCAGGATCAGAGGAGCTCAGTGAAGGGCCAGGAAGCGAGCAGCAGCCGGGAGAAGGCAGGCCCTGCTGGGCGAGGGTCCTCGGGATGACCCAGGGGGACCCAGACCTACTGTGCTCACGCTGCTGGGCGGGAGCCCACACTGGTGCTGCCCAGCCCAACCCACCCCCTCGGACGGGGGCACAATCTCTGCCAACCACCTCCCCAGGCGGCTGACCACCTGACACTCACCCTCAGGGAGAGCCAGAAAGGGGGTGGGGTGGATTATGCCCAGGGTCCCTCACAGGGACCCAGTAGGTAGGGTGAGAGACAGGCGCTCTACTCTTTGCCTCGAGCCCCATCCCAGAGCGTCACCCCTGCAGAGCTCCCGGATGCAGCTGAAGCCCCACCAGGGTTTGGCGGGATCTCCCTCTCTGCTTCCTGCTTTCTCGGGGGGAATGTCCTTTTAGGTCACCAGCCCCTCAGTCCTTTCCTCAGGGACTGCTCCTGGAGGACGGGCTCTCGGCTGGCGTGATGTGTCTGTGACTCTGAGCTGGACCCCGTGGCTCACAGAGCTTGGGAAGCCTGGGTTCAAGTACACAGGAAGCTGACATGCAGCTGACAATTGCTAGTCACGTCCTCTTCACACCCACTCCCACCCCAGTTCCTGCTCCTGCGTGGACGCTCACCTACCCGGTTCCTTGTTCTCTCGGTAAATGGTCATTGTTTTTGGACCGAGTCACTGTTTCACGGAGCAAAAAGGAGCCTATCTCTGAAAAAGCTTTTGCAATGGTCACTTTTTTACAAATAAGGACATTTATAGATGTGAACATTTAAGTCGTATTTAAATAGAAGTGCACATATTTCAGAAGTAGAAATCAGAGGAATATTTTTTTTAATTTAAAAGAATGTAAACATTCAGAAGTTCCATTTTTATTGTATTAAATATATATTAGTTGTATTTTTTGTTACGATGGTCTTTGTGTGTGTGATAACCATCTGAACATCTAGGCCGGAGTCCTTGTTATTTCGAGGAAAGTAAATACCAAAGAAAGTAAAGTTTGCCAAGAAAATAGACACAACAGTTTGGGTACTGTTCTCTACTAAATGCAGACTGCTTTCTTCTTGCCTACAAGTGACTGTCTTTTATATTGTTTTGAATATCTGTAGGCAGTAGCTATATATATAGAATTTTTTTTTTTACAAATGGGCTTCTATTAACTACCTCACAAAACTGAATTTTAAAAGTAGTAGTATTAATAATACATCAGATCCCCACCCTCTCTCTCTGGCTTTCTTCATGTATACCACCACCACCCTATTAATTAGAGTGATGCAATATTCCTCTTTCAATACATTTGTTTGCTATTCCTTATTATCGATCCAGTCACTAACAGGTGAAGCGCTCATTTCAACCCGATTACCATTCGTCATTTCGTGTGAGCTGCTCTGTGCATAAATATTTTTAATATTATCAGGTTATGACAAAAGACAGTCCCCTGTTATAAGTTTCCATCATCCTGGAGAAAACAGACATGACTCCAAGCTTTCAAGTTAAAAGTGAACATGACCCATGGGATTAAGCATGTGTGTAAGTGTAACAGTGATGTTTAGCAAACCCACAAGTCCATCTCACATTTTAAAAGTGGAGTTTTTTTTTATGTGTGTATGTTTTTTAAAATACATTTTTATTGATTTCAGAGAGGAAGGGAGCGGGAGAGAGAGAGACAGAAACATCAATGATGAGAGAGAACCATGGATCGGCTGCCTCCTTGGAATCAAGCCCGCAACCCGGGCCTGTGCCCTGCCCGGGAATTGAACTGTGACCTCCGGGTTCATAGGTCGATGCTCAACCTCTGAGCCAGTCTGGCTGGGCTGACCGTGGTTTTACAGGCACATAGGCTGGCCTCGGCGTCCTCTCTGTCTTTTTTTTTTTTTTTAATATATTTTATTGATTTTTTACAGAGAGGAAGGGAGAGGGGTAGAGAGTTAGAAACATCAATGAGAGAGAAACATCAATCAGCCGCCTCCTGCACACTCCCTACTGGGGATGTGCCCGCAACCAAGGCACATGCCCTTGACCGGAATCGAACCTGGGACCTTTCAGTCCGCAGGCCGACGCTCTATCCACTGAGCCAAACCGGTCAGGGCTCCTCTCTGTCTTTACATTTACGCTGGAGTAAGAAGGAAAGGCGTCTGCTCGGCCACATGGGCATCAGTACCCGATGCCATTCCCTGTGAGGCCCACACTTACTACCTGTGATGGGAGTCCTGCTACCCACCCCTCCACCCCCCGGGCTGTGGCATGCAGTGTGAGTGGCCAGCGGTGCCACCGCCAAGGAGCATTCGCTGCCTGTAGCAGCAGCTCGCCCTGTTCCTAGAAGCAACGCCGCCTGGGCCGCCAAAGCAGCACCGCCCGGTGCTGGGGAGGATGGACTCGGCAAGGACCATCTGCCGCCGGCTTCGCGGACTCCTCCGCTCTGGCTCTGCCCTGCTGCGCAGCACGGCTGCCTTTAGAAGGGAGATTCGACAAGGAGACTCATCTCACCCTCTTTCCTGGCTGCTTTTTCTTCCTTCCTTCCTTCCTTCCTTCCTTCCT
>NW_006283760.1:81893-85349 GCF_000327345.1 Myotis davidii | reverse complement strand
TCAGAAACATCGATGAGAGAGAAACATCCATCAGCTGCCTCCTTCACACCCCCCACTGGGGATGTGCCCGCAACCAAGGTACATGCCCTTGACCGGAATCGAACCTGGGACCCTCCAGTCCGCAGGCCGATGCTCAATCCACTGACCCAAACCGGTGAGGGCTCCTGCCTGCTTTTCATCAGTAACTTCCCACGCAGAGAGGGAAAGTCTCGCGCATGGTGTTCTTTGCTGAACCAGGAATGCTTGGGAGATGTTACCTCTGTCTGTACACGTTGGTGCACCTGGAAGACTAGGCGGGAATTCAAATAAAGGCGCTGCTTATAGGACAAAACCTCCCCAATCCCTTAGGCCCAATCCCCCTGACCGCATGTCTGCCTGCCTCACGGAGCAACTTCAAACCAACTGTGACGAGAAGGAAGAGTTAGAAAAATAACTCCTTTCATTTGGTCTTTCAATTTATTTTTATTTTATGGGCTGACTACACAAACACACAAAAAAGAAATAAAACTAGAAAATGTGTTTACTTTTTTATATCGACTTTCTGAGAGTTAGCAATATAATGCCTGAAGATTGAATGTAATATACCTCATCTTTTTTTCTCCTGAGGTGGAATTACTTAGCCAATTGATTATCCTTTTTTTCTCTTTTAAAAACATTTTTCTGGCCCACTGGCCTGTTCTGTGATTGTTTCCAGGGCACAGGCTGGTAGCCACTGATGCATTCTAGAGCAACATCTATCAATCCATTGGAATTCAGTAATTTGGGGCTATGATTACATATTGATCTAGAGATGAAAGTACAGTTACCACTTTCTCTTATATATTTTCCTTTTGGCAAAGGAGTTTGTGAGCTTTGGAACAGCTCTTTGGCTTTAGTCATTGTTTGAAAATTCAAGAATATTTTTAAATGTTTATTTATTCTAAAGGGGACAACATAAGTATTTATATTATACCAAACACAAAAAATCCCTGTATCTCAGAAATGATAGATTTTAATGTATCAGTAAGTCCATTAAATCAGTAAGTACATTATAGTGTATCAAATTGATATCAAGACAAAATAAATTTTAAAGCTATCATTTTATAAATTAAATGAAAAATAGAGATTCTGATTCTTGTTTCATGATTTGGACAAATGGCAATATTGGCGCTTTATTCATTTAGACCACAAATATCTAACAAGTACCTGCTTTGGTTGACAAAGTTACTCTTAAGTTTCAGAGATAGGTGAATTATAGACACAGCTGCCTTCCCTCATGAAGAACCCGACACCGTGAACTGTAGACATGAAGCTGGCTTACATTCCAAATGCAAGGTTGAAAGGAAGAGAATACATCAGTGCTAACCTGGAATTAGCCTAACGCATAGTCTATTTGATTAACTTTCTCCTGCAACCCGAAAGTCACATGTATTAAATGACTTTGTTTCTGCACCCACAATGCCATGTGTCACTTTCCTCACTTTAGGAGAGAAATTATGCTCTGTGGAGTCTCCATGATAACACTTGAGCCTGAAACTGGAAGCTGTGGGAAGAAAAGCCCTGGTACTTTCGGTTGTGGTTAGGTTATTCTCTGATTTCAGCCCGGCTTTTTTAGAAGATCCTGCAGAAGATGGAGATACTATGTAATAATGAAGAACAGACATGGACAAATGGAAATGCCAATATTTCCATTTGTACACCACTGGTAAGAACTTTTTTTTCCTAAACAGTTAAGCTACTATGTTTTTTTAAAAAAATATTATATTTTATTGATTTTTAGAGAGGAAGGTAGAAGGACAGAGAGATAGAAACATCAATGATGAGAGAGAATCACTGACCGGTTGCCTCCTGCACGCCCCACACTGGGAATCGAGCTCACAATCCAGGCATGTGCCCTGACTGGGAATCGAACCTTGACCTCCTGGTTCATAGGTCAACATTCAACCACTGAGCCACGCCAGCCAGGCAACCTCCTATGTTTTGACTATTGACTGTCAAAACACCTATAATAGCAATTCACATTTATTTACAAATCATGAGCAAATTTAAAAACAAACATGGAGCCCGAGGAAGCAGACACAGCAGAAGACTTGCTGCATGATTCTGTTTTTAGAGTTTCCAAGCAGGCAGGCTGCTAGGATGCAGATGTCATGGCGGAGCTCATCACTGGGAGGGACCGTTACGGGGAGGGGCTGCGGAATATTCTACGTCCTGGAATGGTCGCAGGGGTGCAAGCACTTTGTAAACATCTTTCAACTGTATACTTGTCATTTGTGCCATTTTCAGAGAAAAGGAAGACAGAACAACCCAAAAACCAAGTGCTTCCAAAAATTTTTTGGCAAATTAGCACTGTAGGACTTGGAAAAAAGGAAAACAAACTAAATTTAGAGTTTTCATCCCTTCATTATTAGGTTTCATTATCTAAAGTCCTAAAAGGCAAAATGGAACATAAAAAAATGCTGTTTTATAGTCATAAAAATCCACAAAGCAGGAAATATGGAGAGTCATATATTTTGAGGAAAAAAAAACAACTCCATGTTTTTCATAAAATGTATGCAGTGAATTTTGGCAGAAATGTGTAAATTAGGTAAGTAGCAAAACCATAAATTATAAAGAGTTATATTTGTTTTTTTAATTGGAGAGCAATATAGGAAAGATAATCAGACACCTTTCAAAAGTTTAGAATTCTCTAAATTCTTTCAGGCTTCTACAGAAGCTAATACTACTTAAGACATTGCTGGTAGTTCACTGGGCCTGAAAACATCATATTTCAGAATAAAATCATCTAGTCACAACTACTGATCACTGGAAACAGACATGAAGTTATTAATAAGTATCTGAATGAGTGAAAAATTAATTTTTCATACAGAGATTTGATGTCATGTTAACTAGCCATGAATGTTATATAAGGTAAGTATTCTATACTAATAAAAGGCTAATATGCTAATTAGACCAGATAGACCAGATGCCTTCCAGACATCTATCCAGACAAAGCCATGGTGGCAAGGCCAAGGCAGAGACAGTTAGGGGTGATCAGGCAGGCAGGGGAGCAGTTAGGGGCATCAGGCAGGCAGAGGTAGTTAGGGGCTATCAGGCAGGCAGGCAGAGGTGGTTAGGGGTGATCAGGCAGGCAGGCAGAAGTGGTTAGGGGTGATCAGGCAGGCAGGTGAGAGATTAGGAGCCAGTGATCCCAGATTGCAAGAGGGATGTCTGATTATCAGGAGCAGGCCTGAACCAGCAGTCGGACATCCCCCAAGGGGTCCTGGATTGGAGAGGGTACCGACTGGGTTGAGGGACTCCTCCCATGCACTAATTTCGTTCACTGAGCCTCTAGACTATAATAATAAAAGTATAGTATGCTAATTAGACCAGATGTACTTCTGGACAAAGCCGGGGCTGGGAGGGAAGCCCGGGTCCTGGGTGCCTGCCTGCAGCCAGAGGGAAGCAGCCTGGGTCCTGGGTGCCTGCAGGTGGCTG
>NW_006283760.1:66679-81645 GCF_000327345.1 Myotis davidii | reverse complement strand
TTAACATTCGTCACCATACGTAGTTACACATATTTTTCTTATGTTAGAACTTTTGAGATCTATTGTCTTTGCAACTTTTGAATGTGTGATACAGTCTTATTATAGTCACCGTGTTGTACATCACAGCACCACAAATTGTTTATTTTATAACTGGAAGTTTGTACCTTTTGACCCTCTTCACCCATTTCAGCCCTCCTCCCCTGCTTCTGGCAGCCACCGGAGTAATTTTCTGTATCTATGAGCTTAGTTATTTTTGTTTGTTTTTGGTTTCAGATTCTACATATAAATGAGATCATATGGCATTTGTCACTCTGTGTGTCACTTCTTTCATAAAGCAATTGAGGTCTGTCTATGTTGTCACAAAAAAACAAGATTAAGTTTATTTCTTATGGATGAAAAATATTCCATTGTGTATGTTTACCATATTTTTTTATTTATTCATCTATCAATGGACACTCAGGTTGTTCTATATCTTGGCTATTATAAATAATGCTGCAGTGTACATGGGAGAGGGGAGAATATATCATTTTGAGTTAGTGTTTTTGTGTTCTTCAGATAAATACCCAGAAGTAGAATGTCTAGATGATATGGTAGTTATGTTTTTAATTTTTTGAAGAGCCTTCATACTATTTTCCCCAGTGGCTGCACTAATTTCTATTCCCACCAACATGGAATTTCAGTGGTTTGGTTCAAAGAATAAAAGGAGTTATTTCAAATGGAAGTCACTGCAGTTTGCCCTTACAATATTATCTGTTTATCAGGAGGTCATTGGGTACTCAGTATATGATCTACTATTAGGAGAAAGATAGACTTCTTTTATTACAGTTAAACAATATAACTAAATATTTCCAGTTGTTTTGAAACAACCAACATTTTGCCCTAAAGACAGGAATTTGGTTCTCATATAAAATAATTTATTTCCATGCAAAATAACTTATACTCTAAGACACCAATTCCTATTTGTTGAATCACTTCCTCTTGCTTATGACTTTTTTTGCTGTAGAAGTTACATAATCAGCACTAATCAGTTTATTTCCCTAGAATACTAGAATTCTAGCAATTACTTTCATTGTTTTCTTAATATATTTGTATTGATTTCAGAGAGGTATGCAGATCTTCACTATGGTGAAATTTCCTTTTGAAAGATAAAGGAAAATATTCTTCATCCTTTCATGATTTTTTGATGAGAAGCTCCTAGTCTACTGGACAGAGATCTGATTTTTTATTAAAAAGTCCATTTACAATTGAGATCGAGTACCACTTTGGATATGTTCTATTGTTTTCCATTACCTTAGGATGGTGCAGCTCATACATTCTTATCAGTAAGCAAGTAAAATCTTGCTTACGGATGCCACAATTAGGACATAGCCCTTGGTTAAATGGATTTACAACAGATTTCAAAGTCTTTGGAAGAAAAATTAAATTACACAATTGTGATTTGTGAAATACCAAGGTGATACCTAGAGTCGCTGCAGTTAGCAATACACTCTAAATATTCAACTCAAGCAGATGGTGTGGAACTTGGAGGATAAAAGTGTATGTTACTCCAGTGCATACTGTCTAGCAGTATTATGGTCTAATTAATCACTGGCAATGATACCTAATGATTAAGCCATTACACTTTAGCTGCTTGAAAAGGGAAGCGTTATGGATGTAAGTACATCCCCAACCGAAACATTAGGCTCGTACTCAGACTCACCCTCCTTAAGTGCAACTCTTCTTGCTGTTTTGAATCCAGGTAAGTTGCTTGGCTCAAGGTGCCACCTGATCCCTTGTGGCTGTTATCATTTTTTTTAAAGTTTCTTGTGAAAAATTTTTGATTTGTTACTGGTAAGTTTTCATTAAACCTTGCACTAACTTATTCAACCTGTTTTGAATATCCAAACTATAGTAAATACAGGCTCAAAAATGATTAAATCCTAAATTATGCCCCCAAATTTATACTCAAAAAGCAAAATCCAGTTTGCAGATACCTCACAGATACACACAGTAATCATGTACTTAGGAGATTTCCAAAATATTTGCTGATCTTCTCAAGGCCCACCAAGTTCTATAAAAGCTCCAATGCTATATATTTTTCCTTTCTTTTTTTTTTAAACTATATCTTTATTGATTTCAGAGAGGAAAGGAGAGGGAGAGAGACATAGAAACATCAATGATGAGAGAGAATCATTAATTGGCTGCTTCCTGCACACCCCTTACTGGGGATTGAGCCCTCAACCCTGGCATGTGCTCTTGACCAGAATCGAACCCGGGACCCTTCAGTCTGCAAGCCGATGCTCTATCCACTAAGCCAAACTGGCTAGGGCCAATGCTATATTTTTGAAATAATTTTCATGGACGCCAAAGTCATCGAAACATATTAAAATTCCATATTGAAATACCATCCTTTTATCCTGGTGAACTTCTGGAACCCACCTGATTCAAATATAAATAAGGTTGGTGACTGAAAGCTTTTCCTTTGTTGCAGAAAATGCTAAGCTATTATTTATTTGGTAGACGGATTGTTAAGACTGCACTTTCCTTTGTGTTTTTATTCTAATTAGGTTTTAGAAGATTGTTTATTGTATCTGTTTGGAGGAATGTGTTTCATGCTGTGTCCTTCATTAACAAGATTAAGTACTTGATCAATCCTTAACCTCTTCGCGTGTCTCATTAGTTTGGTAATTTATTCATCAAAAATACACTCTGAGAAGTGTTGGGATTGAAGATCTGGTGTTGATCCAAGCAATCCCGCTGTGTGGTGTCATGAACCTCATCACTTAGAGTAATGTGCCCGCACAAGGAGACAGAGCAGAATTCCTTTATTATATGAGAAGTATGGCAATGTTTGTCTTTCTGCTGCCAAATCAAATAACACCTTTTGAGATTCTTCTATCTGTAAATCTGTTAGAGGTGAAAATGCTATGAAACTGTAGCATGTGGAGAGTTAAATAAAAAAAAAAAACTCTAGCAGAAGTTTGAATCAGTGTTTTTTAATGGTTTACTTTTATAGATTAAAGGAATGTAAAATAGAATAATTCTAGAGGACTTTTATTAAAACCGAAACCATCGCTCGGCCAGTATGGCTCCGTGGTTGAGCATCAACCTATGAACCAGCCGGTCACAGTTCAATTCCTAGTCAGGGCACATGCCCAGGTTCCTGGCTCGATCCCCAGTGTGGATCCCCAGATCCCGTATCAATGATTATCTCTCATCATTGATTATGTCTATCTCCCTCTCCCTCTCCTTTCCTCTGAAATCAATAAAAAATGTAAAACAAAAACAAAAAAAACTGAAATCATCTTAAAATTTGTAATATATTGAGGTACCCCCAATTTAATAAAGGAGCTATATTATATGTGATTGTGTGCATCACACACACAGGGAGAGAAAGGAATTAAATATTTTAAATTCAATGGGAACAAATGAAAATTCATACACACTAACACATATGCACACATATATGTCAATATAAGAAATGTCCAAACCTGTAGAGAATTTTTATGAGTTTATTTGAGGCAAACACATGACAATTGCCAAATCCCAATGGATTGAGAAAATGCTTCAGAGAATTGCAGTTTTGCCACTGATGTATTAGAATCAAAGAAAAAGACAGAAGGAGGTTCCCATGAAATCCATTGGTGGTAGATTAAGGAGGCAAGAGAAAGCAAAATGGGAAATCTCTGAGATTGGCTAAAAAGAAAAACAAGTAGACACACTTCTTTTACATCGGTAGGTGCAGGATAGTTAACAATTAATTTACAGCAGATAGAGATGGTATGTGGGAAAACAAGATAACAATGAGGGGTTCTGTGGCTTTGTATTCTGGTGGGAGATTGTACCCTAAGGGTCCTGGGAAAGGGGATTACTCTGACTTTCCAAAGCTGTGTTATCCCAGATTCAAAAAGATAATAAATAGGTTTAGTTAAGGCAAAGATTGACCTTTGTCAAGGAAGATGTCTGCCTAGAACAGTGGTCGGCAAACTCATAAGTCAACAGGGCCAAATATCAACAGTACAACGATCGAAATTTCTTTTGAGAGCCACATTTTTTAAACTTAAACTATGTAGGTAGGTACATTGTTATTAACTTCATTAGGGTACTCCTAAGCTGGCCTTTGCTAAAACGTCCTCACTCTGACTGAGGTACGTTCGCTGAGGTCGACCCCTTCCAACTCTCCTATCCACCCTCGTCTTGTATACTGTTTTGTCTCCTTTCCAAAAACCGACTTCTGCGCATGGGCCACAAAGTTTCAATTGCACTGTACGTGCGCGCCCGCATGTGGTATTTTGTGGAAGAGCTACACTCAAGGGGCCAAAGAGCCGCATGTGGCTCGCGAGCCGCAGTTTGCCGACCACTGGCCTAGAACATGACTACTCACCATGACTAGCCTTTAGTTAAGAAGTGTTCATTCCGGACTATCCTATATGGTTACTTTAGGTCTCTGAGTTTTCTAAGGCCTACTATGCAGGCCTCCCCTGAGCTAGTCAGGTTTAGTATGCAGTATTTGGGGCCTCTGTAATCTGAAGTAGTTTATAGTAAAAAAATAAATGTATATCAAACACAAACATGTACATAATTTTGAGTATATTGATAAGGTTGAAGCACAATTATTCTGAGGATTTATCATCAGGAATCTCCAATCCAAGCTTTCCTAATGATGAATCCAAACTGAACTCTTCCATCATAACTAAGTGCTTGGTGGTCCTGAAAGCACTATTCACTCTAGGGCAATTAATCTTGTCTTTTCTCGTTTTAGTAGACACATGCCCATCTGCTCCTCATCATTCTTACTGTTTAGCAAGGCAAGGGAGATGTCTTGCCTATGTTCCAAGCTTCACCTTGAATAAAACCTGAGAAACCTCCCTGAGGATATCCAATAAAAATTTAAAAGAAGCAAAAAAGAAAAATAGAGGGGAAAGGAAGAAGAATTGAAGGCAATAACTATGACAAAAACCAAACAAGTGAGAAGATTGATTTTATTCAGGCATTTGCAACAGGAAATCCAAACATCGGTGTCTGAACAGGGCGGCCTTGCCTTTGGCCTTGACAGGGAGGAAAGACAAATTAAAGGAGGGGTGATTCACAGTCGGGATTATTTTTTCCACAGCAACATGGGACTCTCGGCCAGCGAGCTAAAATGGAAATGATTATCCCCGCGTCTAGCTAGTTTCAAAGGGGACAAACAGTTCTGACCTAAACTACTCATCTATGAGACAAGGAACGGGAAGTAGGAGGACCTATGTCTGTCTTTGTGAGCAGGTTCAGGCAAAACAGAAAGGTCCCTGTTGGGCCTTGTCACAGGTCACCGGGGAGTCACCTGTGACCTCTGGCCGTCATGAGAAAAGGTAGACAATGGTCTTCTCTAACTCACGTGGGGAAGGGTGGTTCTTTGAGGAGAGCTATTTCCCAAAGCACAAAACAAGGGATTTTGGGTGGCAAAAGCTTAAGGGGATTTCTTAACCATCACTTTCGTAGAGCACAGCGCTCAGGGAAAACTTTAACACTGTCAAGAAAAAGAGAGAAAAAAAACAGAAACTTATTGGGAAAGCGTTTTCAATCAAATTAAACATATCTTGGCGCCGGTTGTGTTTTAGCTCCAGACCCAGGAAAGCAGAATGATCCCACAGAACAAATCCTAGCAAAATTGGACAGAGCAACTTCAAGGCTGACAAAACACTGTAGCCACGCCCCACAGATTAGGGTTAGGGTTAGAAGTTAGGGTTAGGGTTAGGGTTAGAGTTAGGGCTAGGGTTAGAGGTTAGGGTTAGGGTTAGGGTTAGACTTAAGGGTTAGGGTTAGAGTTAGGGCTAGGGTTAGAGGTTAGAGTTAGGGTTAGGGTTAGACTTAAGGGTTAGGGTTAGAGTTAGGGCTAGGGTTAGAGGTTAGAGTTAGGGTTAGGGTTAGACTTAAGGGTTAGGGTTAGAGTTAGGGCTAGGGTTAGAGGTTAGAGTTAGGGTTAGGGTTAGACTTAAGGGTTAGGGTTAGAGTTAGGGCTAGGGTTAGAGGTTAGAGTTAGGGTTAGGGTTAGACTTAAGGGTTAGGGTTAGAGTTAGGGCTAGGGTTAGAGGTTAGAGTTAGGGTTAGGGTTAGACTTAAGGGTTAGGGTTAGAGTTAGGGCTAGGGTTAGAGGTTAGAGTTAGGGTTAGGGTTAGACTTAAGGGTTAGGGTTAGAGTTAGGGCTAGGGTTAGAGGTTAGAGTTAGGGTTAGGGTTAGACTTAAGGGTTAGGGTTAGAGTTAGGGCTAGGGTTAGAGGTTAGAGTTAGGGTTAGGGTTAGACTTAAGGGTTAGGGTTAGAGTTAGGGCTAGGGTTAGGGTTAGGTTTCGAAGTTAGGGTTAGGGTTAGGAATTAGGGTTAGGGTTAGGAATAGATGCTAGGGTTAGCGTTAGGTTTAGGCTTCAAAGTTAGGGTTAGGGTTAGGGTTAGAGTTAGGGCTAGGGTTAGAGGTTAGGGTTAGGGTTAGGGTTAGAAGTTAGAGTTAGGCCTAGGGTTAGGGTTAGGGTTCGGGTTATAATTTAGGGTTAGGGTTCAAAGGTAGGGTTAGAGGTTAGGGTTTGGGTTAGAGGTTAAGGCAGGGGTGGGCAAACTTTTTGACTCGAGGGCCACAACGGGTTCTTAAACTGGACCGGAGGGCCGGAACAAAAGCATGGATGGAGTGTTTGTGTGAACTAATATAAATTCAAAGTAAACATCATTACATAAAAAGGTACGGTCTTTTTTTTTTTTTTTAGTCTTGTTCATTTCAAATGGGCCGGAGCCGGCCTGCGGGCTGTAGTTTGCCCACGACTGGGTTAAGGTTAGGTTTAGACCCTAAGTTCTAAACCTAACCCTAAACATAACCATAAACCTAATCCTAACTATAACCCTAAATTCTATAAATAGCCCTAACCTCTAACCATATCCCTTGGCTCAAGTCTAACCCTAACCTTAACCCCCATTTTAACCTTAGCCTCTAACCCTAAACCTAAACCTAACCCTAACTATAACCCTAACTCTAACCCTAATTGTAACCTATAACCCTAACCCTAACCTTAACCCTAAAGTCTAACCCTAATTCCAACCTCTAATTCTAACCCTGACCTCTAACTCTAACCTATAACCCTAACCCTAACTTCTAACCCTAACCTCTGACCCTTACCCTATCTTCTAACCCTAATGTCTAACCCTAACCATAACCCTAACCTCTAACCCTAACCCTATGAGTAGCGCTCTCTAAGAGTAGTGCCTACTATTTGAGAAGAATGGTCTCTGAAAGCCATAAGCTTCCTTTGGAGGATAGTAAAGCCATGATATTATCTATAATAATAAAAGCATAAAATGCTAATTAGACTGGATGTCCTTCTGGATGAAGCTGAAGCCGGGCTGTGAGGGAAGCCCGGGTCCCGGGTACCAGAGGGAAGCTGGTGCCAGCAGCTATTGGGAAGGAAGGCTTATTCATGCACAAATTTCATGCATCGGGCCTATAGTGGTGTATAAGTACTGTCAGGTCCTTTCCTAAGGAACCAGCAGCCCCACAGAAGTCACCGCTTGCAAACAGGAGGGCCAGCCCTTGGTCATGATGTCCGGTTCTGTACTTAGATATCTCACTGGCTGTTGGGAAGAGCCCTGGTCTTAGGTCAGTGCTCCCAGGGCCATGCCTTCCCTTTCAGTTACAAATAGGTTGAATTCTTGCCCTGTGGGGAGACTCAAGGCTGGGGCTTGGAGGAGTGCCTCCTTGAACTGGTTAAACACTACTTTGGATTCAGGCTCCCATTCAATAGTTCGGCCTTTATTCTTTATTTCTTTTGAGTCTGTTTCACTAGTTAGTTTAAAGGTCTGGCGATTTCTCCATATCCTGGGATCCAAAGTCTACAGAATCCCATTATCCCCAGAAACCCTCTTAATTGCTTGAGCACCCAGGGAGTGTGAAGGAAGAGATGGGTGTTATCCTGCCCTCCACCACAGCCCTGGTGCCTTTGGTCAGGTTTAGCCCTAAATATATTCAGGAGGCCTGCAGAGCTGGCCGTGCTCCTCTCTCAGCCAAGAAGTTAAGCAAGGCTTGTGTGCTTCCCTGTGAGATTTCCTCAGTGGGGCACAGAAGAAGAGAGCACCTACACACTGTAGCACCCTAGTCTGTGGACAAGTAAACGGAATTGAATCCTGTTCTAGTGCCTAACCAGAAAAAAGGGGGCTATCCCTACACCCAGGGGCAGAACAGTCCAAGTTAGCTGGGTAGAATGGTCAGAGGTATCCTCAAATGCAAAAAGATATTGTGAGTCCAGGGCAAGTGGAATACAGAAAAAAAGCATTCTTAAGGTCTAATACCATAAACCATTCAGATTCACCAGGGATTTGAGACAGCAAAGTGTGTGGATTAGGAGCTACGGGGTGTAAGGGTACCACAGCCTCATTTATTTGGCCAAGGTCCTGTAACAATCTCCATTCCCCATTGGGTATTTGTACTCCCACGATGGGAGAGTTGTAAGGGCTATTCCAGGAGACGCTGTGTTTTCAGGTTTTCTACAATTACTCGTCTTTTCTAGCCTCAGGCTTCGGGTAGTACTGCTTCTGGTGGGGAAAGGAGGTTGGGTTTTGAGATGTATTCAGATGGGGATTGCCCCAGTGGCCTGACTCACACTTCCTTGTATAGTCTATACTTCTGGATTGATCTCAGTTTCAATTAGGGGCAGACATAACGCCTGCTCTGGAATTAGGTATTCTATATAATAAAGAGGTAATATGCAAATTGACCATCACTCCAACACAAGATGGCTGCCCCCATGTGGTCACAAGATGGCCACCACAAGATGGCCAGCGGGGAGGGCAGTTGGGAGGGACCAGGCCTTAAAGGGAGGGCAGTTGGGGGGACCAAGCCTGCAGGGAAGGGTAGTTGGGGGGGACCAGGCTGGCAGGGCAGTTAGGGGCAATCAGGCTGGCAAGGGGGGGGAGTTCGGGGCAACCAGGCCAGCAGGGGAGGGCAGTTGGGGGTGACAGACCAGCAGGGGAGGAGAGTTGGGGGCAATCAGGCTAGCAGGGGAGCAGTTAGGCATTGATCAGGCTGGCAGGCAGAAGCGGTTAGGGGCAATCAGTCAGGCAGGTAAGTGAGCAATTGGGAGCCAGCAGTCCTGGACCGAGAGAAGGATGTCCAATTGCCCATTTAGGTCCGATTCCCCCAGTGGGATCGGGCCTAAACGAGCAGTCGGACATCCCTTGAGGGGTCCTAGATTGGAGAGGGTGCAGGCTGGGCTGAGGGACACCCCCCCATGCACAAATTTCATGCACCAGACCTCTAGTATATATCCTATCTAATAATAGCCAAACATGGTAATTGACCATACCTTCACTATGCCTCCCATTGGCTAATCAGCAATATATGCAAATTAACTACCAACAAAGATGGTGGCTAATTTGCATACTGAAGGCAGGGTGGGACAGCACAAGCCACCACCCAGGCCCCCATGGGCGACCCCAGGAGCTGCCTGCCTGCCGCTCGGGACCAAATAGAAGTTTTTAGGGGACAAGGGCTCCTAAAATGAGAGTCCAAGAATACTCATGCTCTGGTAGGTCAAGAGGGAGGACTTTTAGGAGCCACAGATCAAACCAGATTCCTCTGGGACCTGGGGACCTCAGGTCAGCCACTTCCTCCTACCATCAGTGGTCTGGCCAAAATTTGCGAGAGGGAAATTTGAGTTGGAGTCAGAACAACATTCCCTATAATTAAGGGGATTAGACCTACCCTCATCATAAAAGCTGTCCACCCTGTCTTAAGTCCAGCAGCTGTGCTGGTCACTTTTAGCTGATTGACAGGGTCCCGGTGTTTCAAGCCAATTCGAAACAGAAAACAAAGAGGCAGAAGCAGAGTCCCTGTTACTCACCCTTGGTGATTGCAGATGAACCCCCAAAAATATGAGACAGGCATGTGAGCAGTTGGGTTAGTTGTCTCAAGAAGTCAACAAATGAATTCATGGACAGGGGAGGGGGATGCAAAGTTTATTACAGAGAAAGTAACAAAGCTCTGGGCATGTGAGAGGGGCCCTGCAGAAGCTCACTAGTTTAGATATTAATATTTCCTGTTCTTGCCCTCTATTGGCTCTTTCAAAAAAATAGCAGCCATTCTTCTTTTGCCCTCATCTTCCCAATTTTAGTTCCTGCTCTTGGGTTTAGGGGGAAGGGCAGCTGTATGGTTGACTGGTACATTCTGCCTGTCTGGTTCACATCCTGACCATCTGGATCATGCCCTCCTTATCTACCATCTTCCCTTCCCACAGTCCTTACCCTAAACTGCCTTGTCCCATATAACTCCTTATTGGCATTATTGGAATAAACACTCATTTATTAATCAACCCTCTTTCTCCTAAATTGGCTCAAGTAATGACAGGCAGCTTGGATCCATTTGTTGTCCAGTTTCAACAAGACCAAAATTGAGTCATTTGCCCCCAGGACAGCAAACGAAGACTTAATTGCAATTTCAACTTCCCTCAGGAATGTCATCATTAAACAGCAAAATTAAAATTTCCTAATTAGCCCTAGTGAGGTGATCTGTATGATAAGACAATTCCCTTCCCCCATAAAAAAGAAGTCCTGATCAGAAAAAGTTATTTCTATTCTTTTGTTAATAACTTCCTTGCTCCGCCCTCCTTCTGTCTATAAAAAAACCTTCCATTTGCACAGCCGCTCTGAGCACCTCTGTTTACTATATGGGATGCTGCCCTGTTAATGACTTCCTTAATAAATCCAACTGGATCTTCAAGTTTACTCCATGGAACTTGGTTTTTAACAGTGGAAAAACAAAATCAATCACACACCCCGCATTTCTCAAAATTATTCTCGGTATCATTGAATTTCTAATTCCTTCACTCATAGGTTTTTCTAGAAGTCAAAATATAAGGATATAGTGTTTGAAAAAATCAATGTACAGAAACATAAAATATCAGCATTGCTGATAGAAATAAAAAATTAGATTATTTGATTGTATAGGCATGGTTGTGATAAGACATTTTATCATTTTAATATAAACGACTAGAGGCCCGGTGCATGGATTCATACACTGGGGGCCGGGGGGTGGGGGGGCCCTCAGCCTGGCCTGTGGGGATTGGGCTGAAAGCAGCTCTCCAACTTCCCCAGAGGGATTCCAGATTGTGAGAGGGCACATTTTAGAGAGGGAGAGGGAGAGAGAGATAAAAAAATAGAGATTGGCCCTTACTGGTGCACAATTGGGCCAGGGAGGGACTGCGGGAGGGCTCTAGAGCATGTCCAGCTTGTCTGGCCCAGTCCTAATCAGCCGGACCTCAGCAGCAAGCTAGCCTACTGGTCGGAGTGTCTGGCCCCTGGTGGTCAGTATGCGTCATAGCGACTGGTCGAACGGTCAACTGGTTAAACACTTAGCATATTAGGCTTTTATTATATAGGACTAGAGGCCTGGTGCATGAATCTGTGCACAGGTGGGGTGTCTCAGCCTGGCTGGCAATCGGGGCTGATCAGGGCCATCTTGACCAGTCACAGTTGGGGCCAATTGGCTGATCGGGGCCGGCTGGCTATGGGGAGGGTCAACGGGAGGTTGGCCAGCCACGGGAGGTTGGCTGTGAAAGTGCACTGACCACCAGGGGCAGCTCCTGTGTTGAGCATCTGCCCCCTGGTTATCAGTGCATGTCATAGCTACCAGCCAGTCATTCAGTGGTCATAAAGGTCACTTAGGCTTTTCTATCTACACTAATAAAAGAGAAACATGCAAATTGGTGTCACTCTGCTATGCCCACCAGCCAATCAGGATGGGTATGCAAATTAAACCAACAAAGATGGCGGTTGTTTTGCATATGCAGGCTCAGAGTGAGGACTGAAGGCTCCGCCCAAGCGAAGACTGAAGACAACTGAAGACTGAAGATGACTGAAGAAGTTTGGCTTCTCCAGTGTGGCCATTGCAAAGGCCTGGGTCCCGGGTGCCGGAGGAAAACCAGTGCCAGCAGCCAGGGGAAGGAAGGCCTATTGCAGGAATCTCTTCAAAATAGGGATCAAGTAAAAATAACCTAGTTACTTTTTTCAAGTAACTTTTTTCTAGTATATAGATAAGAGGATTAGGCTGCTGTTTCCTTTTGCATTAAATGAACTACAGCTAAATAAATTGCAACTTCCCTACAACAGTGACTTGTTAGAAAAAATATTGGGGTTTAATTGAGAACTGAACTCACCATACTTTCTTGTTTCCATGCTAATCTATTCTGGGACAAAGCATACTTCTGGTTTTGTGCTAAACAATGTAAGCAACATAGGGATCAAGTAAAAATAACCTAGTTACTTTTTTCAAAAAAACACATTTATTCCTGGAAGATATTGAGGGGAAAAAATAAACTTTACCCTCAAGGACCTTCTGGTTGGTCTAATAATCAAATAGACCTGAGACAGATTAGCAAGAGAAAATAACCAAATTTAGTACATATGTATGGGAACCCCTCATACATGAGAAAGTCAGATAACCCACATGCAGAAGTTTAAGGAAAGAATGGGGAAATGGGGATATAAAACATTCTGAGTGAGGAATGAGGCAAGGTGCCTTGGGGACTTCAAAGGGTCATTAAAGGAGAAGACCAGATGTTTAGTAAATAGAAGTTTGCCTTGCTCTATTGATGAAAAGAGGTTATCTCTGATAATTATAATAATAACTAGAGGCCCGGTGCACAAAATTTATGCATGAGGGGGGGTTCCCTCAGCCCAGCCTGCACCCTCTCCAATTGGGGACCCACAGGGATCGGGCCTAAACCAGCAGTCAGACATCCCTCTCATAATCTGGGACCGCTGGCTCCTAACTGCTCACATGCATGCCTGCCTGATCACCCCTCACTGCCCTCCCCTACCAGCTTGGTTGCCCCCAACTGCCCTCCCCTGCCAACCTGATCTCACCCCCAACTGCCCTCCCCTCCTGGCCCGATCTTGCCACCAACTGCCCTCCTCTGCTGGCCAATTTGGCTCTGATTGGTTGGTTTCAATGCCAGTCAGCATCAAAAGCTCCGCCTACTAGGCAGCCATTGGCACCCCACAGCACCCACATTTGGTTCTGATTGGTCGGTTCCTATGCCAGTCAATGTCAAAAGCTCCACCTCCTAGACAACCCTCCCCTGCCAACATGGTCTTGCCCCCAATGGCCCTCTCCTGCCAGCCTGATCTTGCTCCTAACTGCCCTCCTCCCCATCTCCCCCTGGTTGCCCCCAACTACCCTCCTCTGCTGGACAATTTGGTTCTTCACAGCACCCACATTTGGTTCTGATTGGTCGGTTCCTATGCCAGTCAGCATCTCCGGGCCTATCTCAGGGCCTGATCAGAGAGGTGGGGCTGAACAGCAGCCCCCATGGAGGCCAGGAGAGAAAGAAAGGCCTGGCTGCTAGCAAAGCTGGGAAAGAAAGAGGGAGAGAAAGAGAGAGGCAAGTACTAATCAACAGCTGCCATTGAGGCTGTGAATCAGACCCTGCCTCTCTCTCTGGGTCTCAGCCCTCTGGGCAGTCAGTGCTGGGTCACCAGGCTGCAGCAGGGCAGTCAGTGCTGGGTCGCCATGGCAACCTAGTGCTGACTGAAGGACTTCCGGGTTGGTCAGCCTTCGGTTGTGATCGGTCGTTACAACCCTGGGTTTTTATATATTAGGATAATTATTATTAATTCAAATTCTTCTAGGTAGTTACAGGTAGGCCAGAAGTTTCTCTTGAGCCAAAGACTAAAGTTGCCTTTAGCTCAAAACAATCATCTTATTACAAAGTCACATCTTAGGGTGACTCATTCTGAACCCCCATAATATCACAGTGAATTACTAACATAACTTATTCAACAGAAGGCACTTGAAGATCCTCTTCTTGCTATGCCTGCCAATCCAAAGCTACTATTTCACAAATTCTGCCAATTTTAATCATATTTCACCTTGCAAGATCTACCCTAAAGCCACCCTGCACAGGACTTAAACCCCATAAAAGTATACGGCCAGGGCTCTAGACTTGATAATGTCTTCACCACAGACCTTGCTTCTGAAACACTTCAAAGTCACTGTCAAGGGGGTGCATTTACTGCACTAAATCAAACTTAGCTTCTGGGGATCAACATATTTTCCTGGTAATAATTATGGAGAGTTATCAATCAACCCAGCAGTACTATTTACCATATTTAGAAAATATCTAAACCTCAATTTCTCACATGAAATTGGTATTGAAATCATTATTTGTGAGGATAACTCGTGAGTGAATATTTTAAACAATGATTAAAGTATTTTCAATTTAAAAATTACATGAGTTTACAAACTTTAAAATTTATAAACTTAATAATTACATGAGCTTATACATCCTTATAAATTCTTAATTTTGTAACCTCCATTCTTTTGACATTGTTTCTGTAAATGCTGACTCTGACTATTACATAGCTTGTAGATCAACAACATGTTTGTATAAGAATCCTAGGAGCCGACTTCAGAAGATACAAACTCCAGCCTTCAGTCATCTCAGTTCTGGGAGATTTGCTGACTTTTAATTGTAGAACCAGGATGATGTAGAACCAGGATGAAGCAGATGAGGATGATGCACACCAGACCATCCCTTGATCAATTTCAAAATCCTTAACAGAATGGATTGTGCTGGCCTGCATGCAGAGAACTTTTTAATCCCCTTCCCTTCATTTCTTTGTTTTGCTTTCCCTCTCCCTCATTATAAAAAACTCTGCCTTCACTGAGTTGTGGAAATGGACTTTGTGAAAAGAGCCCACCATCTTCCAGGTGACCAGCACTTGAATAAACCTCTTTCCTTTTGCACCAGCATCTGTCTCACGAAGTTGCCTTTAGTAGCAGCAGGCAGCCAAACGTGGGTTCTGGTTACTGTTTGTCCTTCTATTAAAAACAAGTTCAGAATATAAGTTAATTGGGATGTCATAATCACATTCAAAGAGCTGTTTACAATATAATTATAACATTTATTTTTCTTTATTTTTCCTGGCTTTAAAAAATATGGCTTTAAAAACTTTGAAAGTGTTTTCTTCCCC
>NW_006283760.1:29596-66630 GCF_000327345.1 Myotis davidii | reverse complement strand
GAATTTTTATTGTCTTTGGAAAGTATCTATACAGTATATCCAATTGAAAACAAAATATGCCAGATAAAAAGTAGCCAACAATAAAAGAAACTTAGTGGCTTATCAATGGATATGTTCAAGCTGACCTAAGATAGCAGGCATTAGATGTCGTAGAAGGGATTCAAGAATCCATTAGAATGTAAGCTCCATAAGAGCAAAGGCTTAGTATGGCTTATTCACTCATGTATCCCAAATGACTAGACTTATACTTGCCATATAGCTCGATAAATGCTTGGAGAATAAATGAATAAATCAGCCAGAGACTCAGACTTGATAATATTTAAATATTAAGAATTGTACACATAGGATAGCTCCATGTGTCTTTGCCATGGGCTCTGTATTTTATCCTTGATGCTAACATATGGCCCAACCCAGTTCCCAGTATGAGAAAGCACATCATAATTGGAAGCCAAATCTTTAGTTAGAATAAAGTGTGTACTTGCCTGGAAGGTTATCTTTGGTCATTTTTGTAAAGGGATGTAGAGGATTAAGCAGTAGAAGGTCAAGATCAGAGTATAGGATTCAGGAAGGAGAAAAAAGATACAACTCTTGAGTATGAAAGACAAAATGCCAAAAGCTAACTCCATTGAACTTTTAAAATTTTCCTGGATTGTGCTCTGTGTTTTAGTTATAACAGTAATGATAATGAACAGTTGTGTTCAAAATGACAGGCTCTTCATGCTCTTAAATTTTGTTGTTTTTGCTCATCAACCCTATGCTTTCAAGCCAAAAATGTCCAATCAGAGTTATATCAGGGTATAAAAATCAGCAAGAGAGAGCCTGGGGAGGGAAACCCAAACTATTAGTGAGGGAAATTATATAGGAATGACTCTACCCGTTAATGTTTGCTTCTCCTGTTTCACACATACAGATTTCCCAAATTTTACATTCACATAAGGTTTCATGAAAGTGCACTATTTGAAAATATAGACAACGTGGTCCACTTGAACATGCCACACTTCCTGTCATGTTTCTGATTTCACTCCTTTGTGCCTTTTCTATCTAAAACTTTGTTAGCCAAGAATTCAATATGGTTCTCTCAGAGTTCTGAACATTTCCAAGTTTTGTATATTAATCATCTTTCAGAAATTTTGAAGAATATAGAACCCTCAGAATATTTAAAAAATCGTTCTCTATTCTCCTTTTATTTGCTGCTTAAGTCAGTCATATTTGACTCTCAATTTAGATGCTAAATTAACTTTCTTAAGGTTCTATAGTAATAATATAACAAAAAGTTATACTGTTATAATATGTTAATAATTATATTACTAAAATACTATATATAAATTTAAATTACATATACATGTAATATAAACCCTTATATAAATAATAATATAAATCAATCATTATGTAGTATGTATAAGAATATTAATTATATATTACATCATATTACTAGTATATGTAAGTTATAATATGTAATTTATTAATATAATTATAATTTATAACATAATATATAGTATTCATTATATTACTGTATTACACATAATTATATATAGAATAAAATAATATAAGTTGTAATTTATAATAATCAATAATTAACAAGGATAAGAATATTAAGGCTATCTTACCTAATGTCTTTGCTTAAGTGAAGTTGGATTTTCCTTCCCATAAAAAAATAGTAACCTGACCCAATGTTGAATACTTACACATTCAAATTCTGAGTGGATTCAGATGGAATCTGTATCATTCGATAGAGGCTATTGAGTCATATCCTTCAGTCCCTATAAACTGCTACAAATCTCTAAGACTCACATCATTTTAAGGTGAGTCACAGTGCTTTCCATTTTTACTGCCTGGAAGAAAAATAAAAACTCACTATTCTTTACTGACCAAAAAAACATTAATTGTATTCTTTCATATGTTTTTGGGAATCCCATTAATTGGTATGCAAATCCTATATACTATACTGTATACTTACCAATCACACAGAGGGCATGGAGTCTACTGCATGTTATATAATGAATACCATATTTAAAGAATGAGAATATTTTGGGAAAATTAGAAAATGCGTACCTAGAATTAATAATCTACAAATTAATTGCTGTTGTTTCCAGAACTTTAAGTATATTAGTACATCTTTTAATTTTTTTTTAAGTGTAAGAAACATGGACAGATTGTGAAAAAGTTTCTGTGGTTAGGCAGACTCATGCTTCCTCATTGGTAATCTCTCTGCCTTAGAGAGGGCTTTCATGTGGAGATCCCGGTATTTCATTGGAGGATGTGAACATGAGATGGAGTTTCTTATCAAGGGCCTACAGTTACTCATTCCAGTAATTTTAAAATGTTCATTATGAAAGGCATACTTGACATTGAATGTGGAAATATGAGTTCTGAAATCATTAATTTGATCTACTTTGGAGGTTTGCTCAACCCTAGAGGAATCGTTTCGATTCTGAAAATAACTTATGTGTCACACTCTCTCTTTAACTTTTTCAAACACAGATGTGAGCAAAGCAAAACCTACAGAGAGGCACACTTACCGTCGCAGCACACACAGTCTAGGGCTAGGCTCTTCAAAATAAGTATTCCAGCAGCATAAGACTTCTGGGGCACCAGTGAAACTTCAAAGAGGCCCTTTAGGTCTGTGAAGCAACGGATTGTCAGTGACATAGGACTAGGACGAGCCTACATGCTTCTGTTCTCTGATTAAATAATCTGTTCAAAGCATTCTAAGAAATTGACTCACAAAGATGATATTTTAGAAACGAAATATTTCCACTGATTCCCAAAGACATAATTTCACTAAGAAACCGAGCAGTAAGGATAAAGAGAACCTCACATTCTGACAAGGGGAAGGGCTAACTTGGCTTCGGTTTCCATGAATAACTAGGCGATTCTAATATTTCTGAAAACAAAACTATGCTCTTTGGTAAACAGCCAAAGCTCCCAACAATTCTTCCCTAAAGCCGTACGCAGTTTACTCTATTGCATGTGGCACATTTTCAGATCTGACTTTTTTCAATTTTTTTTTGCAAAGAAAACTAGTTTTCTGTAAGAGGTGACTGAGTTTCTAAAAGCTGCTCTAAACCGTGGAGGCTATTCATATTACGGATGCGAATTAATTCGTTCAGAATCTCTTTCTCCATCAGGATGCTCTAAGAGTTTTAATAGTCAATAAGGTAGTAAGTGGTGCTGTAAGTTATTAAAATGTAGTTCCTACATAGCTAATAAAAGGGATTGGTATTCCATTCACTGCTCACAATTTCATCCAGAATGTTGTCCATTTTATGAGGTGCCATGAACAGTTTCATTTGACTTAATCTTTCACCCCTTCTGATAATCATAAAATGGAGTCATTCTCTGTTGTCCTGGGTCAAGCCCGTAGTGCCCTTCTACATGAGGTATGCTAGAATCAATAGCCCCATTTATGCTCCTAAATCTTTTTGAAAAGAAATTACGTTTTATAAACATTAAGTTATAATAAAATTACACCTATAAAATTACAGTGAAATAAAGAAAAGGTATTATGTTAAGCATGCATGGGACTTCTAAGAAGTTAATACCCCATCACATACTGTTGGTGGATTCTTACAATAGATTCATAAACACGAGGACTCTGCTGCTGTCCTCACTCCCCTGGCAGCTCAGACCATCCTGTGGTCAGTGGCCGGCGGTGATGGGTGACAGCCGCTGTCCGCGCCTCACCCTTCATTCATGGAAAACCGCCACCGAATTTATTAAAGCATTTTGTGGTATTTGTTTTTAACAGAACTTTCAGGCCGGAAATTTTCTATCTGTGATGCTTGCTCCATCACTTTGTGCAGCTTTCCGCTTAGTTGTCAGCTTATCAGAGCGCTAACATCTGATCTAAGTAGCAACTATTCACTCCTGTCCCCACGAGTCCCCATACCCCACCTGCTTTATTTTCCCCTATAGCACTTATTACCTAAATTATCATCTCTAATTGTTTACTCCTTTCTCTCTCAACTAGAATGAAAGCACCATGAGAACTGCCTTCTGAAACTATTTTCTGCACGTCTGTATCCCCAAATTACACAGTATTGTAAAGTATGGAGAGGGTCCTCAGTAAATATTTGTTGAACAAATGAATGCCCAAGTTTCATATCTATGAAATATTGATGTTTTGACTTCATTTCTCAGTTAAAAAAGAAAGAAAGAAAAGGAGGATTAGTCATATAAAAGTTTACCTCTAATTTTGGAAGTAGGTTTTCTCAGTGAGCTGTATTCTACCAGCATCGATGGGTTCTGTCTCAAAAGGCTCTCTGAAAATTTCAGGGAAGTTTTGACTGCAAATGAGAGATGCAGGTATCCTATATTACATCATCAGGTCGCACTGTCTGGCTCAGCTATGTTTCAAATGGGATTCTGCATCTGAAAACATGAACAGAAGTCCTGGTGGTACGGACACTAGTGGCTGCTGTTGGGGCTGCTCGGGGGCCCCTCACTGGTGGTGCACCAGTCGCCCAGGTGCTGTGTTTACTGGCTGCTGACAAACCAGATTCTTCCCCAGAGAACTGCACTCGCCCACCAGCACCTCCGGACACATTTCCCTTTCTCCAGCCCTGCCACTGACTTCAAACGCTGGTTCGCCTCGCCTCCCTGTGGCACATCTCTGTCCTGGAATTTCGTCTCCAGTGTGTCCCTCCCAGAGACTCTAACTAGTCTCCCCCTGAGGTTACATCTTGCTGGGTTTCCTTCCTCGGCCACATCCTTTCTTCCCTCCTTGTCTCCTGAGAGTAGCCTCTAATAACTAAACCACCGGAAGAAGAATCGCATGGAAAACTACCTCTGAGGAACCTGACTCAGAACATGTACAGTTTCAAAATATTTGACTGACGTTAAGTCCTTTGCATATGGATAAAATGTTTTTATGTTCTCTTGATTGTTTTTTTAAAGCCTTGCTATGATCAGAACTGATTCAAATGGTGGAGCAGGTGAGGGGGCAGTGCCAGGCCAAGTCGGATTAAAGCCTTGCTATGATCAGAACTGATTCAAATTGTGGGGCAGGTGAGGGGGCAGCGCCAGGCCAAGCCGAGGTGCCAGGCATGGCTGCGGGGCTGCGAGGCTGGGGGCATGAGCTGGGGCTGAGAGCCTGGGTGCACAAGCTGGGGCCTGATCTCCACAAGCCACCCTGAGGGTCCCCACCTGTACACGAATTCATGCACTGGGCCTCTAGTTTATCTATAAAAGGAAAAATTGATAACCTAAACTTCATCAAAATTAAAACATTTTGTTCCACAGAAGACCCTGTGAAGAGGATGAAAAGGCAAGCTACAGAGCGGGAGAAAATATCTGCAATCCACACACCCAACATCGAACTAGGATATGTAACGAACTCTAACACCTCAATGATAAAGAGATAAACAATCCAAGTAGGTAAAGGACAAAAGCCATGAAGAGACTTTTCACTGGAGAGGATACACCGATAGCGAATAAGCACATAAAAAAATTCAACATCTTTGGCCACCAGAGGAATGCAAATTAAAACCATAGTGAGATGTGACTGCATATGTATTTATCAGGCTGGTTAAAATATCCAACCATGAAAACACCAAAGGCGAGTGAGAGTGCAGAGAAAGTCCATCACCCATCCATTCCTAGTGGCGATGTAAAACGGTACAGTCACTCTAAAAACCAGTTTGGCAGTTTCGTAAAAATTAAGCATGCAGCTATCATATGAGCCAGTAATTACACTCCTGGGCATTTATCCCAGAGAAATGAAAATGTATGTTAATGCCACAACGGGGATAAATCTTCAAAGAATTCTGCTGAGTGGAAAAAAAGGGGGGGGGCACCATGGAAGTTATCTCACAATATGGGGTTTTATTTATTTAACATTTTAAAAGAATTTTGATATAATAATAGAAAACTATTCATTCACTTGCTGCTTGTGACATAGGTGGACCTCGAATGCGAAGTGAATTAAGTCAGACAGAGAAAGAAAAAACTACAATTTCCCTAACATGTGGACTCTGAGGAGAAACACAGGTCATTCAGAGAGCACACTGGTGATTGCAAGAGGTGGGTGTGGAGGTGGAAGTGATGCATGAACTGTTGTTGTTTTCAGTTTAAATGAGTTGAATTTTTAAATCTCGGAAATGGAAATTTGTGGAACTGCAGCACAGGAGGGGGATTGCCCGTGGCTGCGTCTATGGGGTGATTTCGGCTCTAAAAGCCCCGTAAGAGGGACCTTGGAGAGATGGAAGTGTTTATCTTGACTGCATCAGTGCCAATAACTGGTTATGATATTGTACCAAAGTTTTGCAAGATATCACCGTTAGACTTAACTGGGTAAAGGATATGTGAAATCTCTCCGTCTTATTCCCAACAACTGCGTGTGAAGGTACGATAACCTCAAAATAAAGTTTAGCTAACAAAAATAGATGGCCTTCAAATTTTTTGAATAATAACTGATAATAAAAACTATAATTTCCTTAAGATTAAAGACTTGCTGTTATTTGTCTCTCAGATACACTGTAGTACAAACTTAGTTTCATGCATTGCCTAAAAATTCCTAATTAATGAATATTATTAGGAGTGGTTTCTCTGTAATAAGTTAAATTTATACCATAGCCCCAGTAATAGACTTTGCTAATTCGGTTACCATGAAAAATTCTTTACTACATATACTTTCAATGATCCCCACCCATGCAAATGTGTAATAGATTATGTACTATTTATTCTTAGAGAGGAGAGAATCACTGTCCCAGTTTTTTTAAAAAATATATATTTTTATTGATTTCAGAGAGGAAGGGAGAGAGAGAGACAGAGACAGAAACATCAATGAGAGAGAATCATTGACCGGCCGCCTCCTGAACACCCCATACTGGGGTTCAAGCCTACAACCCGGGCATGTGCCCTGACCAGGAATCAAATCGTGACCTCCTAGTTCATAGGTTGACATTCAACCACTGAACTATGCCCGCTGTGCTGTCCCAGTATTTTTTAATATCTCTCCTAGCTTTTTGTCTGAACTTCCAGAAGAATTACCAAAAAATAAGTGACAGAACCGAAGACCACAATGAGGCATTTAGTAAAGGAAGATGGCAAGGTTGAAAGTGTGAAGATATTTGATTCTTCTCTTTCTTCATAGAGTTCTTCAAAACATTTCTATTTTCTAGCTTTTACATAGCAAGCTAGATGTAAGCGCCATTTCGCCTACTGATATTACAGACAGACAGCATGACTTTGCCTAAGAGTACTGTAAGTGAAAAAATGAGATTGCTGTCTCATGAAGCTTCTTGTAAGTGAGCTACATGAACAATAGCTAATAAAATTAACAAAGTATAGCTAATTTTTAGCTACAGCTAATAAAAACCGGTAGCATTCTTATACTTTGCAGAAGCACATTACCAATAACTTATTGAGTAAAAGTAGCTGGTGCTTCACGAATACAGATGATTAAAACGAATACTGACCCAGCAATGGACAGGCATGGAAGAAAGCTGGGTTAAGAAGAAAGCACGTCTGTAAAAGAAATTGTGCAAAAGCATAGGTAAGATATCAAACATAACTGGTGGGAGATACGAGGTGGGAGAAGTGCAGAAACAGCCTTCCCACATGGGCCCGGGAAGTAAAATGGAATTCACTTTTGTCCAAAGCAGTTTTCACACAAGGAGCGCAGAGTTGTCATCTTGACAGGACACATTCATCTACAGGAATATTATAGGCACCTGCATGAGGCAACGAACATGAAAACGCTTTGGCTACAACCAGATTGCATCCTTTTGTCATCGTGAGAAAAAGTGTTTTAGGTGAAATGTTATCACGGCAGCACTGACTCTAATGTGTGCTCACAGATGACTGTTTTATATGTGGGAGAAAGCATAGACACTAAGCATATTGACCACTGAGCACAGACCATGGAGTGACATCTTTGCACATGTATGTAACAAAGATCCTCATGATAAATGTTTAAATTCTTTTAAGTGATCAGCATATTGCAAATCAATCATGATTGTTTCAGTGGCCCCTGTTCCAAAATGGTATCAAGTTTTTTTCCTACTCCTTTTAGTAGTTTCAACCAATAAGAAAACTCAGGAATTTTTAATGATGCATTCATTATTCTCTTATTTTATATTAGATTTTATTTCCCTTATTAGTCAATAATGTAAATATTATTAAACTATTTGAAATTTTCTTCATTTTCAAATAATATATTTAGCAAATTTATTTTACCTTTCGTTTTTAAATAATTTAGCATCTGACATTCAGTGTTTGGGCTTTTATTACATACTAGAGGCCTGGTGCATGACATTCATGCATGAGGGGGTCCCTTAGCCCAGCCTGCACCCTCTCATAATCCGGAACCCCTCTGGGGATGTCCAACCAGTAGTCGGACATCCTTCTTGCAATCCGGGACCACTGGCTCCTAACTGCTCACCTGCCTGCTTGCCTGATCGTCCCTAACCACTCTGCCTGCCTGCCTGCCTGATCACCCCAAACTGCCTCTGCCTGGGCCCCCACCAGGATGTCCCGAAGGACATCTGAAATGACATCCAGAAACTGCCTTGGCTGTCCGGTCTAATTAGCATATTATGCTTTTATTATTATAGATTATTATAGATATGAAATACCACTATATTTTGCTGAACTATCACAAGTACATTAATTTGAGTTCCACAAAATTGTACACAAAAGATCCATAAATCCATATACGTGCATACCACTTAATCAGAGAAGGATAATTTTTTTCCAAATCATGCATATAAGATTGACTAAAATACACCTATTTTCACCAGGTATTTGTGATATTGAAAGGTTCTTCCTTTCACTAAGATAGGAAAGATTTTGTACGCCTCTACTTCGATCCCGGCTTTCTATTTGGAGAACACCCATTGTTCTCCTCAACCACCGCTAAAGCCAGTCTGGGAAAACATCTACTGTCGGCTTTCTCTCAAGTTACAGGAGCAAGTGGAGCGAATTAGCCTGGGCTCTCGGCTGGGGGTTACATCATTTTCCCGCTCGTTCATCCCAATCTCCCACCAAATCCTTCGCCCGGTTTCAATATGTACACAGGCGCCTTGGACGGAAGACATGCTGCTGAGGCAGAGGGGAAACAGGATCATTTTATTCACTGGCCAGAAGACAAAGCGCCGAGGGGGAGTTTAAAGCTGGGGTATTATCTCTGCTTCTTAAAATGCTGAACAATAACTCCACCTTCCCGCTGCAAGATAAGCCCAGGACCAGTGACATTCCCTCTTCCCGGGGAAACGCTCACAGACAAAGCCTGCGCATCGGGGAGAAAGCCAGCCTGACTGTAGCCTCTACAGGGCAGGGGGGCCTCTCCGAATTCTGCCCCGAGAAAGTCTGTGGTCAGATAAACGTCATCAACCATTCTTCCTAAGATGCTGGTGCCACTTGGAGAAGCAGGGTGCTTTTCTAACAAACACGAAATTGCTTCCCCTGCGAGTGGTACCAGCTAGTCATATCCTGATGTGTCACGGAGAATAGACAGGGACTAAGACCAACACAAAAGGGAGGAAGGAAAACAATATTACTGATCAAACAGCTAGTTGCTCACAGCAGTGACTTTTAAAGAAAAACCCCCGTCTCCATCTAAGCGATCGGACGATTTCTAACAATGTGCAACAGCAACACCGCAGAAAATTGTTTATCTCAAAACAAGCAAAAGAGATGATTCATTTCAAAGCAAAACTGCAACGCACAGCACTCCACAGCCAAACTCAAATGAGCATGTAAGCATTAAAGAAACCTTTGCACAGGAGAAAGAAGAAATTAGCTCGTGAGTTCTACTTTTGGCCTCCTCAGGCTAAGCGTGGATTAAAGGCAAGAGGGGAAGAAAAATTAAAAAGCAGAGACCAGCAGTATTTGACAAGAGCCAAATTCTTTAATCCAGCTCCTGTAAGATCCCATTTAGATTTCCACATGAGACATAAACAGCCTTGGAAATGGTTTTCAAAACTCATTAGGTCTATAAAATTTATGTACAGCTTGCAAAATCTGCATTGGCCAAGTTGCACGTAGATCAACTTACACTTACCTCTTCTATGCCTCCTAACCAGTTACAACTCCCATGGCTTCCCAGACAGTTAAGGAATATTCACACACAGTCTACATGCCAATAAACACTAAATTAAAACTGTTTCATTAGTTTAGCATGAAATATGGCATAAGAACTTATATGTATCAGAATTTGTACTCAAATGAACTATAAAATATAACATATATATATATATATGCAAAATTTGCATAGATATGTCTCTACTAGAGGCCCAGGGTACGAGATTCGTGCACTTGGGGGGGTTCCCTCAGCCCGGCCTGTGCCCTCTTGCAGTCTGGGAGCCCTCAGGGGATATCTGACTGCTGTGGAGGCGTGAGAGGCTCCTGCCACTGCCTCTGTGCTTGCCAGCCGTGAGCCCGGCTTCTGGTTGAGCAGTGCTCCTGCATTGAGCATCTGCCCCCAGTGGTCAATGCGCATCATAGCGATCGGTCATTCTGCTGTTTGGTCATTTTGCATATTAGCCTTTTAATATATAGGATAGCTTATGAACTTATATAATTTGTATGTGTGTTCTCTCAGTATATATATCTACTAGTGACCCGGTGCACAGATTTGTGCACATTGAAAGGAAATTAATTGGAAGGTGGCCAGCGAGGTAGGACTAGGTGAGACAGGTCGGACACACCCTGGAGCCAACTTCCTGAGGTCCCTCCCAGGCCAGCCGTACCTGGGGTAGTGCCATGGCTTGAAGGGCGTCTGCGGGGTGAGCGAGGTCCCTCTGGCAGGTGGGGTCCCTTGGCCTGGCCTGCAGGGATCTGGCTGAAACCAGCTCTCCGACATCCCCTGAGGGGTCCTGGATTGTGAGAAGGTGATTCTCAGGTGATGCACTCCAGAATCGGGCTCCCTTCTCTCTGGTTCCGAGGTGCATCACCCAAGAACCGCCACTGTCAAGTCACTATAGCTCAGCAGCTCCTGTGTTGAGCCTCTGCCCCCTGGTGGTCAGTGTGCATCATACCTGCCAGCAAGTCAGAGGGTTGGATGGTCTCTTAGCCTTATATATATATAGATATCTCAATAGCTACATCACCAAATCCAGATATATTTCCATGGATTACAAACTCATCACCCTAACTAAGGTAAATATTGCAGAAAGCTCTATTTCTGGGGAAGTTCACCCCTGAGTTTCCAAGGCCCCATTTCCCTTCATCCCATCAAGAAAGAAGTCCCATTTTGCTCACAGCGGAGCGGGGCTTAAAGCTGCTGCCCTGAGTTGCTGCCCCACCTCTTCGGGGTCTAATCCAGCACCAGGCAGGCTGAGTTTGTGTTCCCTGCTGCAGTCCATCAGTCTGCGGGGTCCACACTAAAGAGTCAAAAGCACCAAGAGAGTGGGAATGCCTTTGTCCGGGGGATTATGTTCCCCCAATTTCCCAAGGATTGTATTGGCCTTGCCGCCTCTAGCCAATGATCTCTCTTCCCAGGTTTGATTGACTGAGAGGCACCTTCCCTATTCACCCTCACTCACTGAGCAGGGGCTCATCTTCCCTTTGGTCTAGTCCAGTGGTTCTCAACCTTCCTGATGCCGCGACCCTTTAATACAGCTCCTCATGTTGTGGTGACCCCCAATTTCATTGTTACAAATTGAACATAATTAAAGCATAGTGATGAATCACAAAAACAATATGTAATTATATATGTGTTTTCCGATGGTCTTAGGCGACCCCCAAAGGGGTCGCGACCTACAGGTTGAGAACCGCGGGTCTAGTTCCTTCCCCCAGGGACTTGCAGGGAATGGGCAGTGGTTCCTGGGGAGTGTGAACTTGCACCTTCCTGGTGAAGCTGCCCAATGACATGCATGATGCCGACCCCCCCTCTTTGCTCCTTTCCTATTTTTAATAACTAGCTAATGATTTCACTATCATCATCTATTTATTTTCTATCTATTTATCTATTTTCTGTGCTTAATGCCAGACTGTCTGGGTTCAAAGCTCACTCACATTACTTATTCATGGTGTGCCTTTATGGAAGTGACCTCATGTCTTGGGCTTCTGTTTAATTATTGTAGCGCTTGAGAAAAATAACCATGCCTCTGAGAGAGTCAGCAGAGGAGAGAATTCACGTAAGCCGATGACAGTGTTTGGCCCCTTTCCTCCATAAATGCAAGCTCTTCATTTCTGTTTTTGCTGAAACCTTGATTTTAATCATTTCTCATTATCTGTGATTTTTCTCTCCGTGCTGAGTTAATGCTGAGCTGACGCACAGCCTTGTTTGTTTATTTTCTTTCAAACCATCCTCACTTAACACCAGATGATTTCATGTGAGCACCCTTCATTCAAATCTTGAGGAAACACAAAGGCATCATATTACAGCACTGCCCAGCAAACATTTTAAAAAATTGAATTGCCGGTCATAAAAATCTGTAACTGTTGTGACCTCTGGGAATTCTTCACAGGCAGGTATTGCAAAGCGATTACTCAGGTTCTCTTCTCAATTTCCCAGCTGATGACCCGCAAAAAAAACCTGTCAAATTCTCAGGGGGCAGCCTTGCCAGAGCCAGCTCACCTCTGCCTCCTCCGTCTCACATTCTTGGCTCAATGGCTTTATTAAGTGTATTTGTAAATAATTCCTGAGATGGATTCTGTAATTAGCTTTTAGCTAGTTTTTAGCCTGTAGAAAAGAAGAAAGGAGGAAAGGGAAGGAGGGAGGAAGAAAGGACAGAAAAAAGGAAGGAAGAATGAGAAGAAGGCAAGAGCAAAAAGTCTTAAGAAGCCAGCCCACATAGGTGGAAACAAGAACAGTTTAAGGAACTCTCTTCATCCTCCTATATAATAAAAGGCTAATATGCAAATTGTCCCCTCGGGAGTTCGACTGACTGGGAGTTCAACTAACTGGGAATACAACCGCTCGCTATGATGTGCACTGACCACCAGGGGGTGGCGCAGAATGAAGATCCCAGCCGGCAGCCAGCAGCCTGCAGCCATGGGAAGGAAGGCCCCAATTGGCCCTGAGCACCGGCCAGGCCTAGAGACCCTACTTGTGCACGAATTTTGTGCACTGGGCCTCCAGTATACAATATGAATGCTGTCTCCTTGCAAAAGGCACCTCGCTCAAAATAATCCTTTTCACTAATTAAACACTTTTGCTTGGTACTTGCTGCATGAATCCTCATCAACTAAAGTGCCCCAGATGCCTACGCTTCTGCCCAAATTACTAATTGTGTGTGAGCTTACAACCGGTACAACTTGGTAACGTTGCTTTTTCCCCAACAACTCATTACACTGTAACTGGATTATCTGATCTTTAAGGTCCTTTCCAATCCTGAGATTTTAGAAGGTTGTGATGTCCTCAAGTATTTCAGAACCTCACAGGAAATGTGATGATTTTTTTAGGTCCTGTTTGAATTCATGGAAAAGGTTAAATGCTGAGTTCTGAATGGTTTCCTCAAATGGATTCACAGGCTAATGTTCCAGAGATATAGCCAGTCTGTATTTATTGACTTGATGAATATTACCTAAGTGGACTTTTCTAAAATATCCATTACCCTATTTATTATCTAAGGAGCTCAAACTGTGAAGGCCATTTAAGTTTAGAATTTACCTATGCGTGGGTGTTTGTCCCATTAGCTCAGGAAACGATCATTCGAAGGCTTAGCCTGTCTCTTGGAACAAACACAATGCCTCCTTGAATTCACCTCCCAGACAGGGAAGTAAAGTTACAGTCAGCTGGTGGATCTCTCCAGGTTAGGATTTCACCCGTGGGGCAGGCAGTCTTCAGGTACACCACATTCACGTTTGTCTTTCCCAGGGCTTCTTTCACTAACGGCTCATCTTTTTCTACCTTTGTCATTGTGTGCCCCATGGCAGGGCTCAGTCAATCGATTTTTGCGGCCAGGGCTGATGCTGCAGGATTCAAGCGAAAGCCCACCAGCAACAAGCGCGAGAGCAGGCCCCAGTCCCTGTGAGCTGGTCAGCCCGGGATTGAATTGTTTTTAAACGTGTGTCAATTCAGGGAGATATATATATATATTTGAGGCAGGAAAGAAAGGGGGAGGTGTGATTTCAAAACAGTTCTCTTCATCGCCGTGTAGAGCTGACCTTGCATTTAAAGCTAGAGGATGGCGGGGAGCTGCAGGGAAAGTGTGAGCCGTGTAAGTGCTGTTTATAGAAAGCTGTTTTAATACCTTTGCTACAGCTGAGCAATGCGAAGAGGCCAAGCTCTGGAAAATGCACGCCTTTCCTTGTGATTGATCCGCTTATGGGTCCATTCCTGCCCAGATGATAAAAAGCAGTTACAGGGCAGACAAGCTTTTGTGACTTCATTTCCCCCACACGGGAGAAATGGTCCTTATTTAGGATTTTGCTATTAAAATATGTTTATACTATATCCCTACTCCCCATCTAAACATTTAAAAAATATTTGAAGTGAAAATCTGGATTCCATATAGAAATCTAATTGTTTTGTTTTGTTTGTTTGTTTTTGCAGTTAATGAACTCATTCTCGGCAGTGACAGGCGGAGGGATGCTAAAAATAAAACAGATTTTGAAGTGAGACAAGCCTCCTTTGGAAGTAGGTGACACTCTTGAAAATACACCCAGACAATTGCCAGATGATAACAAATACTCAACCTACATCAATTTCTAACTGCCCCTCTTTTTTAAAAAAAACAAACAAAATTGATTTCAGAGAGGAAGGGAGAGAGAGAAAGAGAGATAGAAAAATTGATGAGAGAGAATCATTGATCAGCTACCTCTTGCATGTCCCACACTGGGGATCAAGCCTGCAACCTGGACATGTGCCCTGATCAAGAATCAAACTGTGATCTCCTGGTTCAAAGGTTGATGTTCAACCACTGAGCCACACCAGCTGGGTGCTCCACCTCTTTTTATGTCATTTCTAGGTTTCTCTAGGAAAACATCCTAGATAATAAAGAGCTAATAGGCTAATTAGACCAGATGGTGGAACGACTTTCTGGAATGACCTTCCAGAACAACCTTCTAGAACAACCAGTGGGTGGGGCCACTGTGGGGCAGCTGGGGCCGTGAGGGCCAAGGCAGCGGGGCAGTGAAGGCCAAGACCCTTGCATGAATTTTGTGCATCGGCCTCCGTCTATATATGTAAAATGCTAATATGCAAATTGTCCCCTCAGGAGTTTGAGAGACTGGGAGTTTGATCATTCACTATGATGTGTGCTGACCACTAGGGGGTGGCGCAGAACAAAGGAAGCCCCTGACCGGCCTAGGGGCCCTACCCATACACAAATTTTGTGCACTGGGCTTCTAATAATTCAATAATAGCAATACATTCCATAGTAAGTAGCAAAATTCATATTCATTTAACATTAACATTGTATCAGGCAATGGACTAATTGCTTTCACCTATTGTATTACTCACCTCTCATTATGATTCTTCAAGTAGCCCCCACCATCCTGCTTAAGGAAACTGTATCCTAGAGTTATTAACAACATGCTGTATGCATGCAGCTGAAGGGGTCCGGGCTTCAAAGGTTCAAAATATGCCACTTTGGCATGAGAATTACTTTGATCTAAAGGCAATGAAAACCCAGAAGACTCCAGAAAGTATTTTACCTCTCTCTTAACTACCTACAGGAATTTAGATAGGCGGTGGCCTAGGGAGAGAGATATTACCAGAGATGACTTTTCATCTGAAAGATCTATCTGTAAACACCTCATTGCCAAACAGCTGCTCTTATTGGTCTCATGAATGCCTTCCTCCCCTTTGACACCCCTGGGCCCTATCCCATTCCTCAGCTCGGATGGCATATAAGCCTCAACTGCCAGACTTGCCCTTGGCTCTCCTATTTTTATGGGGCTCACACATGCACAAAATCAAACTTGTTTTTCTCCTGTTAATCTGTTTTATTCCAATTAATTATGAAACCAGCCAAGGGGCCTAGAAGGGTGGAAGGATTTTTTTCCCCCCTCCATAACACAGCTTATAGGTGACAAAATGAGATGGGAGGGTGTGGGGTGGAGGGGGTCAATGGGAGAAATAAAAGAGGGACATCTGTAATATTTTCAATAATAAAGATAGACTTTTTAAAAGGTAAGATGTGAAGCCCTAACTGGTTTGGCTCAGTGGATACAGCGTCGGCCTGCGGACTCAAGGGTCCCAGGTTCCATTCCAGTCAAGGGCATATACCTTGGTTGCGGGCACATCCCCAGTGGGGAGTGTGCAGGAGGCAGCTGAATTGATGTTTCTCTCTCATCGATGTTTCTAATTCTCTATCCTTCTCCCTTCCTCTCTGTAAATCATCAATTATATCTATATATCTATATCTATATATACATATAAAAGTAAGATGTGAAAACAGATTTGGTTAAATCAAGGGGTTTTTTGTTTCTCTTCATCAATGGTTCTCAAGTGTTAGTTAGGGTGAAACGGAATCAATTGGAGGACTTGTAAAAACAGAGATGGCTGGGCCCCAGCCCCGAAGTTTCTATTTAGTCTGGGTGTGGCTTGAAATTTGCATTTCTTACAAGTTCCCAGGTAATGCTGATGCCACTGGTCTGAGGACCACAGTTTGTAAACTCTACTCCATATGGTGCAGTGCTGCCTCTCAAAGAAAGCCATACTTGGGCCTGGTTGGTGTGGCTCAGTGGTTGAGCATCAGCCCATGAACTAGGAGGTCATGGTTCGATTCCTGGTCAGGGCACATACCTGGGTTTCAGGCCCCATCCCCAGTAGGCCCCTCCCAGGGCATGCAGGAGGCAGCCGATCAATGATTCTCACTCATCATGGATGTTTCTATCTCTCTCTCCCTCTCTCATCCTCTCTGAAATCAATATATATTTAAAAAGAACCCTCTTAAAAAATAAAGAAAGCCATACTTGGGCCATATTTTACTACTGGCAAGATGTGCTATGCAAGATAAAATACTTGAGCATCATTTCAAAGCTGAAATACGACATACTGATGAATTAAATTTTATTAAATTCTTATTTCTTATGCACCTAGGAACTGCATGCAAATGGAGATGAAAATAATGACTAAAATATAATTCCTGTCCTCCAAGAGCTCGTCAACTAGTTGAGATTACAGTCATAAGTACATCCTTAAATTTATCATTAACAAGGCAAACACCACAAATGCTTCAACAGGAGAGCTTTAAAAAATGTACTCTGGGAGGATGAGGAAATGCTATTACACACACACACACACACACACACACACACACACACACACACGTTTTACCTTCATCTTGCTTTACTCTGAAGTCAATTCCTCCCTCTGTCTCCTGTTTTCCGGTAAAATTAAATTTACTGGGGCTACTTCAAATCTCACTTACACCTGAATCCCAAATAAGGCTTCCACATCACACACACCAGTGAAACTGCCCCAGAAAATCACTTGCGAATAGCACCGCCCGAGGACCTGCAACAGCTCTGTGTTTCCGAGGCCCTGGGCACTGTTGATGGTTCTCTGCCTGGCAAGCGCCCGGCTTGGCCCAGGTAACCCCATCCTGCGGTTCTTCCCGCCGGCTGGGACCTTTAAGCTCATTTCTGTTGTCTCTATCTAGTCTTTAAGTTTGCGGTTCTCTGAGTTTCGCCCTAGGCCCTCTTCTCATACCTCACGGCCTCTAGTGGATAATAAGTGTGTATACTTTGTTGGGGGGGGGGGCACCCTGTATATATTGGTCTCTGTCTCCAGCTCCTGACACGGGGCTTTGAAAGCCTTGTAATTTCCTGGGTGATAAGAGTGTCTTTTGGGGTAATTGAGTGGGCTCCTCGACGGTCCTGGAAGAGGACTGGTCACAAGGAGAACCAGGCCATCATTAGAAATTCGGCATTTTCAGCCCATTCCCTATTCTCTCAAGTAGGGAGGAGGACTGAGAATAGAGTTAATCATTGTGATGTAAAATCCCCCTGAAAGTATGGGTTTGGGAGCTTCTGGGTTGGTGAACACGTGAAGGTGTTGGAGAGGGGCACACACAGAGCACTGGCTGCTCATCTGTGTTACTATTATTTTCAAATATGTTTTTATTGGTTTCAGAGAGGAAGGGAGAGGGAGAGAGAGATCAAAATTTCAATGATGAGAGAGAAGCATGAATCGATCGGCTGCCTCCTGCATGCCTGGGGATGGAGCCCACAACCCAGGCATGTGCCCTGACTGGGAACTGAACCGTGACCTCCTGGTTCATAGATCGATGCTCAACCACTCAGCCACCCCAGCCAGGCTAATCTATATTCTTAATCATATCTTTTAGTAAACTGATAAACATAAATGTTTCCTGAGCTCTGTGAGCCACTCTAACAAATTAATCAAATCCAGCGAGGGGATGGTTGGATCTGCCACCTGCAGTCGGTCGGTCACTGGCCCGGGTGCTGACTGGGGGTCGCTTTGGCCTCTGAAATGTGTAAGCGCTGGAGGTGGGGAGAAGCGAGGGTCTCCGGGCTAAGCCTGTAACCTGAGGAATTGGACGCTGTCTCAGAGAGGGTGTCAGAGGTGAGCTAAGTTGCAGGACACCTAGGTGGTGGCCGAGAATTGCTTGGTGAGGGGAAAACCTCCACACATTCGGTCACAAGAAGTGTCATTCCTGAAGTGTCCTGTGTGAGAGTGGCAGTCAAAACAGACTGAACTGCGGTGTCCTTACACAAGAGCGTCTTGTGTATGAGGAATGTGGGTAATGTACTTCGCTCAGTCTTATCCTCAGTGAGCACAAGGCAGTGGACCAGTGGACCTGCGGGGTGGGCATGAACTGAGAAATGAAAAGAGAAGCAAGAGATCAGGCAGGATTGCATCAGACCAGGTGAGAAGACTCACGCGCCCTCAGGCAGCCGGGATCCGGTGGGTCTTTTGAAAGGGGAGTCAGGTGAACAGACCTGTGTTTTAATAAAAATCACTCCTTGGTGAGGAGAAAGGCTCGTGAGGTATGAGAAGAGGGCCCAGGGCGAAACTCAGAGAACCGCAAACTTAAAGACTAGATAGAGACAACAGAAATGAGCTTAAAGGTCCCAGCCAGCGGGAAGAACAGCAGGATGGGGTTACCTGGGCCAAGCCAGGCGCTTGCCAGGCAGAGAACCATCAACATTTTGGGGGGACACACTATATGTTAACACTTGAAAATCACACACTGTTTTTTGTGGAATTTGGTTAAAATATTTTGAATAATCTATTAATTATGATTCTTAATTCCATTTTGCTTCACTTAATGTAAATAACTTGAAATTTGTTTATTTTTCCACATAAAATTCCACTTAATTTTGTAACAAATTGTTCTATTTTTCATTCATGCTTAATCTTCATTATTCAGTATTCCTAATGTAGGTAATTTCCTCTTTTGCTAAAATGCTTTCTTCTAGATTGCTACTTTCAAAAATAAATTTTTTGTAATAAAAATTCTAAGGCCTTATCACCCAGAGAACATTTATTCCACCTTCATAGTTACATGGTAATCGAACTACATATAATTTAATCTATGTTTAAATTTTCCTTAAAAATTTGAAAATATTACTCCATTGTCTTTATTTTAATCTAATAATTAAAGAAAATATGTTTTACTATTAATGTTATGTATATTTAATATATTAACAACAGGTTTTTTTTAAAGATTTTAAAAAACTTACTGGTTATAGAGAGGTAAGAAGAGAGAGAGAGAGAAAAACACTAATTTGTTCTTCTACTCACTCATGCATTTATTGGTTGATTTCTGTGTGTGTCCTGACCAGGAATTGAGCCCACAACCTTGGTGTATGGGGACAACACTCCAACCAACTGATCTACCTGGCCAGGGCCCTAATTATATAAAATGAAATAATTATATAATTTATAGATAATATAAAATATATCATACTACATTCCATAATTAAATACATTTAATGTGTAGTTTATTAAATATAACACATACTTAATATTACATAGATAATGCATATTAAATGCAAGGACATTCTATCACAATCCTATAATAGATGCCACACAGAAATGAACATAAATAAAGTGTACCTCGAGGCGTCAAGGACTCAGGCATATAAAGTGGAGTGAAACTGCAAGCCCTTCATCATGCAGCTGATATCATTCACGTGAATGTCAAAAAGCAGAAAACGAAATACATTATGTGATAAACACCAAAAAGGAAAAGGAATGACAAACACAAAGTCAGGAATGCATGTCCCTATCATAGGCTGGCGTGGGACTTTAAACACATCTACATTTCTATTTCTTACACTGCAGCAGGTACATTAAGATTGACTCCACTGCTACTCATTGATCAAATAGTACATTTTTGGTATATGTCAAAATATGTATGTATGCATATTACGTGTATGTCATTTATACTTCATTACTGCAATCATGAGAAACCACTTACTAGTACATTTTAAATGCTTTTATCTAAGTTTGGGGTAAGAGCAGGATGTCTAGTTTTGTGGCTTTTCCTCAGCATTGCCCTGCTGGTTATATCCATTTGCAGTAAGGGGAAGACAGGAATTTAAAAGCCAGTGCAGCCCTAACTGGTTGGCTCAGTGGATAGAGCGTAGGTCCAGGGACAGATGGGTTATGGGTGCAGTTCTGGTCAAGGGCCTGTACCTTGGTTGTGGGCTCAATTTCCAAAGCGGGTGTGCAGGAGACAGCTTAGAGGTGTTTCTCTCTCATCAATGTTTCTAACTCTCTATTCCTCTTCCTTCCTCTCTGTAAAACAAATAAAATACATATATTTTTAAAAAGTATCAGTGCTATTCAATGGAGAAAGACAAGTCTTCATTCCAGGTGCTGGATCAACAAGATAGCAATATGGGGAGGGAACAATGAGCCTTGACCATTACCCACACTGTGTGTAACTATTAACTTTTAGGTAGATTAATTAATTAGATTCGTGGATGTAAGGTAGTTCTATTAAAAAGCTACAGGACCTAAAAGGCCACATGGAGAATATCTTTGTGATCTTATTTTAGGCAAAGACACCTCAAATAAATTTTAAAAAGACCCCAAATTTACAAATTTGTAAACTGTTCTTTATCAACACGACAAACTTCTGTGCCTCAAAAAAGGCACTGTTGAGATATAAAAAAAAGTAGGACACAGAGTGAAAATATTCGCAATACAGTTATCTGGCAGTGGACTGGTATACTGAATATATATTGATTCCCATAAACAAGTATTTCAAAAATAATACATTTTTAAAAACAGGCAAAGGACTTGGAAGGGCATCTCACAAAGCATATCATCCAAATCACCAATAAGCACGTGAAAAGTTGTTCAATGTTATTGTCAATGAAACCACAACTGTCACACACCGTGGAATAGCTAACATGCAAAAGACTACATACGACCCAACGCTAGAAAACATGTGGGCTCCAGAGTGCCCTTATATTTTTGATGGGAGTGTAAAATGGTACAACCAAGCTGGGCAACCGCTTGGCAGTTGTTAATAACGTGAAACATGCACCTATGATAGGATTCAGCCATGTACTCCGTGTCCGTTTTGGTTCAGTGAGAAGAAAGAAACCATGAGCATTTTGAACAGGGAACATTTGAAGCAAGAGTGATTAAGATATAGACAAGAATTTGAGATTAGAGGAGTAAAGAGTATGCTATAGATTACAGGGGCAACACAGAAGGAGGAGTCACTACTTGGGGGCCTGACAGGGCACCCAAGCAAGGGGCTCCCAGCTCGCAAGGGTGGGGTGCTCACTGGATGGCAGAGAAATGCTGTGGTGCTGAGCTGGCAGAACTAGCTGGAAATCTATTTCTTACGAGTCTTTGGTATTATTTATTTATTGCTTAAAAAAACTCATAGACACAGACAACAGTATTGTAATTGCCAGAGGCAAAGGGGGGGGGTAGAAGAGGGTAAAAGGGGATAAATAGTGATGGAAGGAGACTTTACTTGGGGTGGTCAACACACAGTGCAATATATATATGACATATTAGAGAGTTATACATCCAAAACTTACATAATTTTGTTAACCAATGTCACCCAAATAAATTCAATAAGGAAAAAGAGTCTTGAGCGAATGCACAACAGCGTATGGTTAACTACAGACACTATGTTACACAGTAGACCTCTAAAATATATTTATCTTATACTAGAGGCCTGGTGCACAAATTCATGCACTGGTGGGCTCCAGCTGGCGTGCCCAATGGAGGCCATCAGGGGTGGGCCAGCTGGGGCAAGGGGCCGTGGGTGGGACCAGTCAGGGCCAGGGGCCATGGGCAGTACCGGCCAGGGCAAGGGGCCACAGGCATTCCAGTCGTTCTGCCATTCGGTCAGTTTGCATATTCCCCTTTTATTATATAGGATAACCATATTTAATACTAATGGAACAACTCCCTATTTCCTCCTCACCCCATCCCCCAGTGGCCACCACTTTATTTTCAGCTTTTATAAATTTGTTTATTTTAGATGCCTTGAATAAGAGGAAACATGTTGTATTTGTCCTTTTATAAGTGACTTATTTCAATTAGCATAATGGTTATGTTTATTTTGATGATGGTCATGGTGTCATGCTTATGTCCAAACTCATCAAACTGTATACATTACATATGTGCAATTCTTAATAATATATGTTAGACCTCAATAGCTTTTTCTAAAAAATAGTCTGAGGAAAATTATTTATGGAGAGATACCTCACTGGAGACCTTCTCTTCCACAACACCTCACAGGCTGGCTGCCGGGGACACTGTGGGTTCTGGTGCAGCTGTCGGCCAGGCTGGAGAAGTCAGGAGGGAGTGGAAGCCAGAGGATGGAGACCTGTCTCCAACAGAAGCCTGCAGGAAGGCTCTGCTACCCTGAAGCCAACCTCTTCCCTTGCAGTGTTTGTCCAGCGCCCTCTATTGGCATATTTAACAGGGTGCCAATGGACAAAGGGAAATATTTAAACAACTCAGCTCCATTTTCATAGAATGGATGAAATTGTGACTTTGGAATAAACGGAGAGGCTATAGATCAAGAGCCGGCACACATTCCCAGGTATTTAATTTCAAAATTTATAATTTCCAGGTATTTATTTCCAAAGGGTATTAACATCTTCATCATAGAAACATTAAAAATATATGTCTTTATTTATTTAAGGGAGGGGGAGAGAGAGATAGAAATATCAATGATGAGAGAGAATCATGGATTGGCTGCCTCCTGCATGCTCCTTACTACACAAAATCCGTGCAGGTAGTCTGATTGGGAATTGAACCATGAACTCTTGGTTCATGGGTTGATGTTCAATCACTGAGCTACACAGGCTCGGCCATCATAAAAACTTTTTACAAGGATGTTCATTACAGTTTTGTCCATAATAGCAAAAAAAAAAAAAAAAGAAAGAAAAAAGGAAACAACACAAATATACATTATCAGAAGATTGGCTAAACACAATGTGGTATATTTACACAAAGGTGTAATTGATACAGAAATTACAAAAATGACATCACACAACATATGTAAATCTCAAAAACATTATGTTAAGCTAAAGAAGCAGGACACTCAACGGGGCAGGTATAATTCTGCTTACATGAAACTATAGAACAAGAAAACTAATCTTTTGGGTAAGAAGAATAGTGGCTGAATCTAGGTGGGAAGTGTGGGTTAGAAATACCTGGGTGATCTCTTCCATATGAATGTCAGGATACTCAGGGTCTTTTTGAAAGAAGGAGTAGGACTGGGTGCCGGGAATGTACCACAAACCACCATAGCTAATAATTTTGGACTAGTGATGGCTCATCTCTCATGTGAGAAGAACCAAGAGACCCAAAATCTCCACTCAAAAAATTTTCCACTTCTAGAGAGGAGAATGGAAACTTTGCCAACATAAGAGGCATGAAGTGTCCTTTTCAAACACATCCAATAAGTAATTATATTTTGTCATAGGATGTTAGTAAATATGATGTCCTGCAACTTTATGTAGAAACATTTTATCAGAAACAAATTGATTTTTAGCCATTACATACTAATGATAGATAACAGAATGCATGTTTTATCTTTAGATTTACATTTAGAAGGAATAAAAATGTAAAGAAATATACACTGAGTGGCCAGATTATTATGACCAGCCAGATTATTCTGACCACCCCATCAGTACTTCATTGACACTTCCAAAAATACTGACTATTGAAAACTTCCTAAGCAAATACTCTCAAGGTTTTATTATTATTATTATTATTATTATTTGCATAACTAATTCACTTCAGTGGACTGATGAGGTGGTCATAATAATCTGGTCGGTCATAATAATCTGGCCACTCAGTGTATAGCAATATGTACCATGTTGGCTAAATATAAGTAATATTTATTATATACATTTTTAACTTTATTGGGTCACATCCTATATAATAAAAGGGTAATATGCAAATTGACCCTAACAGCAGAATGACTGGGAATGACTGGCCACTATGACACACACTGACCACCGGGGGTCAGATGCTCAGTGCAGGAGCTGTCCCCTGATGGTCAGTGTGCTCCCACAGTGGGAGGTCTGCTCAGCCACAAGCCAGGCTGATGGCTGCCAGTACAGCGGTGGTGGTGGGAGCCTCTCCTGCCTCCTCAGCAGCACTAAGGATGTCCAACTGCAGCTTAGGTCTGCTCCCCGCTGGCAAGTGGACATCCCTCGAGGGCTGCCGGGCTGCAGAGGGATGTCTGACTGCCAGCTTAGGCCCAATCCCCCAGGGAGCGGGCCTAAGCCAGCAGGTGGACATAGCCCCCACAAGTCTCAGACTGCGAGAGGGCACAGGCCGGGCTGAGGGACTCCCCTCCCCACCCCATAGTGCACAAATTTTTGTGCACCAGGCCTCTAGTTGGTTAATTAAATTATATAGATTTCAAGTATATAATTCTATAATACAGCATCTGTATATTGTATTCTGTGTTCACCACCCAAAGTCAAGTCTCCCTCACCTTTAATCTCCCCTTATCTCCTCTTTACCTCCCCCATCCTTTGTGGTCACTATACTGTAGTCTGTGTCCACAGGTTTTGTTTTTATTTGCTTAATTCCTTCACCTTTTTCACTCAGCCTCCTAACCCCACTCCCCTCTGACAGCTGTGAGTCTGTTTTCTGTATCAATGAGTCTGTTTCTACTTTGTTTGTTTATTTTGTTCATTAGATTCCACATGTAAGTGAAATCATATGGTCCTTGTCTTTCTCTGACTGGCTAATTTCACTCAGCATAATCCTCTCCAGATCCATCCATACTCTTGCAAAGGGTAACATTTTCTTCTTTTTTATGGCAGAGTAAGTACTCCATTGTGCAAATGCCCTCATCTACTGAAGGGCACTTGAGTAATATTTTATTATTAGTCAAAAATAATAGCAACATGCGTTATAGACTCCATGTCTTTGTGTGTTTTTCAGTTTTTCCTTGTGATTGATTTCTAGATTCACACTATGGTCAGAGAAGATGCGTGATATAATTTCAAACTTTTTAAATTTATTGAGACTTGTTTCGTGTCCTAACATATGGTCTATCCTAGAAAACATTCCACGTGCACTTGAAGAGAATGTATATTCTGCTGCTTTGGCGGGGGAAATGCTCTAAATTTAAGTATGTCAATCTTTGAAATAATTACACATGTCTCCATTAAACTTTCATTGCAATTTATGTAACATTTTATGTTTAATAAATGTCACAAAAAGGTCTTGTTTCAATTTGTGCTTGCACTTTCTACAGCCAGCAATTTCATCCACCAACACCCCTAACTTCACCCCTAAATATAACACATTCCCCCTGTGTTTGTGTCTTGTTTTATGACCCAATTAACTCTAAATTAAGAAGGCTTTATGATGAAATACCATCGCAAGCTGACATATAAATAATGTTATAAATAAACTCCCAAAGGATGAACAATGAAATGTGTTAATGCAACCCATTTTTAAAAGCCAGCTCTTACAAGCCTGATATAAAGGACTTTGTTCCAATGGGAGATTGCCATTCTATTTGAAACAATTCAAATTGTGATGGAAAATTAATTTTACTTTTCTGAAAAAAAAAGAGACGTTCTTCATAATGTGTCCTGTATTTTGATCAAGTCTAACTCACACCTTGAGGATTGTGGTATGAACCATTTCATGAGCCTGTAGTTTATTTACAGCATCTAGGTAGACACGGATCAGCTAGAATTCCAACAGTTGCTCTGCAGGAAATGTCCTCCCCCTTTGGAAGGAATGTATTCAATACATACATTTCTTTTTTCGGAAGTAAACTTTATATATAATGTAAGTAATTTAAGTAAACCTTAAACTTTAGAACAATTTTAGACTTAAAGGAAAAAAATTAAAATAGTCAGAGAGTTCTTGACTATCCTCCACTACTCTTTCTGCAACTATTATTATTTGCTGTTGTTGTTAATCCTCACCCAAGGATTAAATTATTTTATGATCCTCACCCAATTTTTCCATTGATTTTTAGAGAGAGTAGAAGGGAGGGGGAGAGACACAGAGAGAAACATCGGTGTGAGACAGACACATCAATTGGTTGTTTCCCCCATGGGTCCTGGATCGAGCCTGCAACTGAAGAAAGAGCCCTTGACCAGAATCAAACCCGGGACCTTTCAGTCCGTGGGCTGACGTTCTATTCATTGAGTCAAACCAAGTATGGCTGTTCCTCCGTTACTAATATCTTCCTTTAGTAGGGTGCACTTGACATTACTAATGAATGATATTGGTGCATTAGTAATAATAGTCCACAGTTTATTAGAATTTCCTTAGTTTTTACATAATGTTGTTACCTGTTCTAGGATCCCATTCTAGATGCCGTATTACATTTTGTAATTATGACTCCTTAGGCTCCTCTAGGCCATGACAGTGTCTCCAGACTTTTCTGGTTTTTACTGGCCCCACCATTTTGAGAAATCCCGATCAGGTATTCTGTGGGTGCCCTTCTGTTGGAATGTGTCTGATCGTTTCCTGGTGATTACACTGAGGTTATGGGTTCTGTGGCGGGAAGCCGCAGAGGTAAATGAGCTATTTCTATCACATCATAGCAAGGGTACACACTATCCGTATTATTTATGACTGTTGACGTTAAACCTGATTACCTGACTGAGGTAGTGCTTGTCACACGTTTACGCTATAAAGTTACCCTGATTTTCCCCTTTTCATACTGTAGTCTTTGGGAAGAAGTCATTATGCACACGAAATGCAAGTTTTATATCCATGTCTTCAATCCATACATTTTTTTAAATCTTATTTTATTGGCTCAAGAAAATAGAAGTAGTGATTGTGAGCACCCTGTGTTGTTCAAACCTTAGGTAGAAAGCTTTTAATATTTTATCTTTACTTTTGCTTTTATAAAATACACTTTATTAGGTCAAGAAGCCACCTGAAATTCTCAAAATGTCAGGTACAGTCAGCCCTTTGTACCCATGGTTCTGCACCCGTGAACTCAACAAACCACGTGTCAAAAATTATTTCTAAAAAGGTATATTTTGGCCCTGGTCAGTGTTTCTCAGTGGCTAGAGCAGGGGTGGGCAAACTTTTTGACTCGAGGGCCACAATGGGTTCTTAAACTGGACCGGAGGGCCGGAACAAAAGCATGGATGGAGTGTTTGTGTGAACTAATATAAATTCAAAGTAAACATCATTACATAAAAGGGTATGGTCTCTCTCTCTTTTTTTTTTTTTTTTAGTTTTATTCATTTCAAACGGGCCGGATCCAGCCTGCGGGCCGTAGTTTGCCCACGGCTGGGCTAGAGCATTTGCCGGAGCACTGAAGGGTAACGGGTTCAATTCCAGGTCAAAGACATGTACCTGGGTTGCAGGTTCTGTCCCTGGTTGGGACCTGTGGGGGAGGGAACTGATTGATGTGTCTCACATCGATGTTTCTCTCTCTCCCTCTCTCCCTCCCTCTATCCCTTCCACTCTCTCTGAAAATCAATGGAAAAAATATCCTCAGGTGAGGATTAGCAACAGCAACACAAAGGCACCATTTATGAAACAAGCAGGCAGGTGGTAAACTGGAAGAAAATATTGGTGACACAAAAAATACTGATGATACTAGGACTTGTATCCACACTACCTAGACCACAGGAGGAAGTGACGCAAGCCTTGAACAGTCACTTCACCAAAAATGCTCTGTGGATGGCCAATGTGCACGCAGGCCAGGGTGCAGCGTCCCAGGTCATCGCGCCACGTCTGCAGCTGAGGTTTCGGGTTTGGCTGATTTGTTCTGGTCGCAGCTCCTTCCGCACATAAACTCTCCAGTGTCAGGGACTGCATCGCCCACATCCGTTGACATCAGTAACTAGCATACAGCTGGCGTGCAATAACTATTTGAATGAATGAACTATACAAAGTCAAAGATACTTAAGTTAAAAAAAATAAGCAAAGACGAGAGGAAGCCTAGAGGAGGCGGGGATGCTGCCTGGGAGAAGGCAGGCCTCTGAGAAGCTGAGGGCCTTCAGAGAGGCGAGCACAGCCCTCGGTTCCATTTCGCGAGGCCCCGCATCTTCGCTCTCCTACCTGATGAGTCACTGGGCACCTTCCTTCCACTTTCAAGAAGGTTCAAGAAATTATCCCAAGAAGACGTTAAGGAGTTCTAAAGCCCTTCAAACATCTTGCACGGAAACCCAGCTCCTTTCAGAGCCGCAGGCTCCCTCCCAGCTCAGCGCCAGCTCTTTCCTCTGTCCTCCTGCAGGACTGTGATAGCTTGATGTTCTCGCACCAAGTTTTTCCTTAGGTTTTCAAAAGACAAGCTGAAAATACCCTCTTCATTAAGAGCTCTGTGCCATCGCCTGTGCTTCCTGGGAGCAATTTTATTAAGTGCTAATGACTGTGGTCCCCAAACAGAAACTCTCTTCCTTCCACGGGTTTTCCCTAAATTCCAGCCCCGGTTGGCTCTGTTGGTTAACTGCACTGAGTTGGCCCTTTTCATGTCAAAAGACCCTGGTACCTTATTATGTGAAAATCGTAAATGATTCCAGATCAGTTTCAAAACACGAGACTTACTTTGAGATCAGACACTCAGAGGAGTATGAAAACCTTATCTACTTAACAATTATCGCACATGAGTCAATATATAGAAATTCTTTCAGAGCATGATGAGTCCTGCTGTGTTAAGTGCGCCAACAACTCTTTTAAAAAATTAGATGCCTTTCTTTTTGCTGATTTATGATTTTCTTCCTGAAAATCTGAAACTCAATTACTTTAAGATCTTTTCCCTGTGTAGCTCTTCCTTCTCCATATCCTTAAACAACTTGCTTACTTTAAAATTTAAGCTACTTGCTAGACATTACAATAAAAAGAAATACAAAAAGGAATTGTTTTTTTCCCCTTTCTATTCATTTTTTTACTTTCTTGAATTGACGGGGTGACATTGGTTAATAAAATTTTATGGGTTTCAGGTGTACAATCTCTATATATAAAAGCCTAAGCAACCGTTTGACCATTAGACCAGTAGCTATGGCACACACTGACCACCAGGGGACAGATGCTCAATGCACAGGCATGGAAACATGGACCAGATTGATGACTCTCAGAGGGAAGAGGGGAAGGGGGGAGGGCGCGAAGAGATTAACTAAAGATCTTATATGCATATTAGATGCCCCAGAGGTCCCAGAATGCGAGAGGGTGCAGGCCAGGCTGAGGGACCCCACTGGTGCATGAATCTGTGCACCGGGCCTCTAGTTCAATAATACATCATCTGTAAATTGTATTCTGTGTTCACTATCCCAAGACAAGTCTCCATCACCACGTATGCCTCCTGCACCTTCTTCTACCTCCTCCCATGCCCCTTTCCTTCCGGTAATCACCATCCTGTTGTCTGTGTCTATGAGCTGGAACTGTGGAAGATCAACTCACCCTCCCTCGATAACCTTAGATAAGCATAGATGATTAAAAATGTCTTATTATTGCCTGGCTGGTGTGGCTCAGTGGTTGATTGTTGAACCATGAACCAGGAGGTCACCGTTAGATTCCAGGTCACAGCACATACCTTGGTTGTGGGCTCAATCCCCAGTAGGGGGCATGCAGGAAGTGGCCAATAGATGATTCTCTCTCATCATTGAAGTTTCTATCTCTCCCTCTCCTTTCTTCTCTCTGAAATCAATAAAAACACATATTTTTTTAAAAGGTCTTATTATCGATTTGCTAAATATTAACTAGCATTTTGTTTTATACACTGATTTGGAGATTGAAATTGGATAGATACTTAAGTACAGGGCCAAATTATGACACTTTATTCTACCTTTCCTTAAGAATAGATTTTTAAAATATACACATGTTACAGATTAAAAAGATGGTGAGACATCTATTTTTTTTTTCAAGAAAGTTTATACAAAGAGATACCATAACCTCAGAAACTCTTACTTTTCTCACCTCAATTGGAAAGAATGGTAGAGGACAACAAATATTTCTCTGATTTATGCTGACTGTGCGGTAGAGGCTGCTGAGATATGCTAATAAAATGTCCTGCAGCTTTCAAGAAACAAGAGCTCTTCTCTGACCCCAGGATTTTTACATTTTCCCATTATGTAGATTGATTGTTTGGTGAGACCAAGGTGACTGATGATGGCCAGGTTTCACAAGGTTGGAGCGAATTTGATTGTGAGTTGGGAAGGAAATGAATACTCAAAGCAATTGTCAGTTACATTTTGTTGTTGTTGGCTTCACATTTGCTCCAAATCCAATAAGGCTTTGAAGCCTCTGATAATTTTCAAATGCTCATGGAATGACAATTTTAAGAAAATTCAAATGGTAGAAAGACAAAGATAAAAGTTATCGGTAAATAAAAAGGAGTCTTGGATATTACTTCTGATTCACATCGTTTTTGTGACCTAGCCCTGCACTAGACGGTAATGCAGTATTTCCCATGGACCGAAAGGGTTTTCCCAGACGTCCTGGAGAGGTTTTCCAAGGTCTCTCTCCTGTTAGGACAGCTAATATAAACAGTTTGTTTTTTTTGAAACAGGTACTCACAGATTTTTTAGTTGTTCATAAAATTAATGAAAGTGTAGATTGTTTAGTTTTTTAAAACAGGAATCTTTTAATTAATGAAAAGGTTTGGAAATCACAAAATATTACATAGGAAAGTGGCAACCAATTATTCTTTATAATTCAAGAATGAGCACCTGAGTGGCAACCAACTTACATTGGGTTTGGACGCCCTTTCTAACCCTCCTTGATCTCTTTCGTGTTTAGTGAACAACACTCAGTGTATAATTTGTCTTCAAATACAAATTGGCCAATGGGGAAAGAATGCTGTGACCACCAAACATGAGCATTGTGGTTTATTTGACAGCTATAATTCTTACTGGAAGTTATTTCACTCACATCTTCATTTCTATCATAGTCTCTGGGTGCTTGAAATCTATAGATGAGGGGTCCTTGGGCACATTGACACAATCCAACTTATGGGCATGAAAAGTGACGATCACATCTTGTGTTGTTATTATTCCAACCAGGTGCTGCCACCTTAGAAGGTTCATCATGAGAGCAAACATCTGGCATCCCTTGATTTTATCAGGATATTATTGCAAAATTCTTTTTAAAATTTACATATAGCAAATTCAGTCCTTGAATGTTCCCACAAAATTACAACAAAATGACCATCACTCACAACTGCCTGAAATCTAGCTGAACAGAAGTCCTAAGACTAAGGATGTACAGAGGACTCCACATTGAGTCTTGTAGGGGGGGGTAGAGATGTGGGTGAGGGTGGTCCCACACCCACCTGTGGTGATTAAAAATTGAGAAGAATATCTCAGCTAATCACGGGGTTGTGCACCTGAAACTAACATAATATTATACACAACAGTGCCTGGCCTCAACAATTATATATTATATATAAATATGTTAGATAAATGGATGCCCAAAGGAAATAGCAGAACTTTCTCACTAAACCTCTAAATTTCCAATATATATATACATAAATTGAGATCAATCTATCCTCTTACACAGTTTTTCAAAAATATTTCCTTTATATTCTCACATACATTACCAAAAAAATGTACTTTAAAGCATTACTGTGTGTATATGTGTATGTATGTGTATGAGAAAGAGAGAGAAAAAGAGAAAACATAATTTGAGAAACTCTAAATATCTATACCTCTCAATTGTATTCCCACCACCAGAGTATCAAGAAGAATAGATAAGAAAGAAGACGTATTAGCTTAGAAAAAAATCTTGATAAAATAAGTAGTAATGCTAAGGTCTAAATGTTTGTATCACCCCAAATTTATGTAATGAAATATTAAACCTCAAAGATGATGGTATTGGGAGAAAGGGTCTTCGAGTGGTTCTTAGGTCATAAGGGTGTAGCCCTCATGGAAAGGATTAGTGTCCTTATAAAAGAGGTGCCAGAGAGCTTCCTGGGCTCTTCCACAACATTGAGGCCATAGCAAGAAGGCAACAGTCTTTTTATTTTTTATTCTTTTATTTTTATTTTTTTAAATATATTCTATTGATTTTTTTTACAGAGAGGAAGGGAGAGAGATAGAGAGTTAGAAACATCAATGAGAGAGAAACATCGATTAACTGCCTCCTGCACACTCCCCACTGGGGATGTGCCCGCAACCCAGGTACATGCCCTTGTCCGGAATCGAACCTGGGACCTTTCAGTCCACAGGCCGACGCTCTATCCACTGAGCCAAACTGGTTTCGGCTATTAATTTATTTTATTTTATTTTATTGGGGTGACAGGGGCACAAGGATGGTTCAACATTCAACAATCAATCAACATAATTTACCACATTAGCAAAAGAAAGGATAAAAATCATATGATCTTGTCAATAGATGCAGAAAAAGCATTTGATAAGATACAACATCTATTTATGATTAAAATGCTCAATAAAATAGGAATAGAAGGAAAGTATCTCAACATAATAAAGGCTATATATGATAAACCCTCAGCCCATATCATACTCAATGGTGAAAAACTGAAAGCTTTTCTCCTAAGATCAGGAACAAGACAAGGATGTCCACTCTCACCACTCTTATTCAACATAGTACTGAAAGTAGTAGCCAGAGCAATATGGCAAGAGAAAGAAAGAAAAGGCATCCAAATAGAGAAGAAATCAAACTGTCACTTTTTGTGGACGACATCAAGCTGTATATAGAAAACCATAAAGACGCCACCAAAAAACCACTGGAAACAATAAACAAATACAGTCGAGTTGCAGGATACAAAACCAATGTGCAAAAATCCATTGCCTTCCTGCATACCAACAACAAAACTTCAGAAAAAGAAATGGAGAAAACAATTCCTTTTGCAATCACAACCAAAAGAATAAAATACCGAGGAGTCAACTTAACAAAGAATGTGAAAGACCTAGATACTGAAAATTACAAAACATTCTTAAAAGAGATTGAAAAGACACAATGGAAATGGAAAAATATCCCATGTTCATGAATTGGAAGAATCAACACAGTTAAGATGGGCAACAGTCTTGAACCAAAGAAAGGGCTCTCACCAGAATGCGACCTTGTTGGCACCTTGACCTTGGACTTTCCAACCTCCAACACTTGGAGAAATAAATTTCAATTGTTTATAAAACTACCTGGTCTGTGTGCCATTTTGTCAGAGCAGCACAGATGGGCTAAGGTAAAGAAATAGTAAATACAGATCAAATAAAACAACTCCTCCCCATTCACCCATGGGCAGTGAGTGAGCGAGCCATCAATGCGGGAGTTTCAGGTTAGAGAGAGGGTCAAGTAGAACCAAGGGGTTAAAAGTGATTAAAGCTTATACTCAGATTGTGGAGTTCGAATCCCTGCTCCCACCTTGCAGCATCTACCACAGTTCTTTTTGCCTCCGTTTTGCATCTTATGATGGAGATGACAGCAGTGCTTCTAGGGTTTATGGAGTGAAGGCACGGGGCAAGCAGGAAGCATTAAATTGATGTTCACTCATTATGGCAAGAGCACCCCTTACAAGTTTGCAACCTTAAAAACCACCAGCTTACAAATGGGCAGATTTGGGTTATTACGACAACTGTTGCTTTCCTGGGATAATATGAGTTATCCTTGTTTTCAACAAACAAACCTGAAACAGTTAACACTAATCGTGTGGAGAGCAATGGTGGTGAATCTGTCTTTTTTGAGATCGCTTATGACAGCATGTATATGCATAAACGACAGGCCCATGTATAACGAGAGGGTCCACTCTCCCACCACAACCGGTAAAAAAATATGCTTACTGAAATAGAACTATGGCTCTATATGTACATACCTTATATTTTTACATTTTTGTATTCTTGTCAATATCATGAAACATTCATTGGTGATTTAAGGTCCTTTTTTAAAATAGTAAACTTTAGGTATAGAAATGTTTTCACAGCAGATATGTTTCTTTGATATCTGTGACACTTTATTGTAGATTACAAGATGCTCGGAATGCACAGAACAGTGGTTATATTAATGCAGTCCCATTTCCTTCCACAAGCAATTTATCATCCAAAGTAAAATAAATGGCTTTCAATGAGAGATGTAATCACAAGCTAAAGAGAAATGGAAGCTTTAAAGACAAGATTTAAAGACAAGAAATGAAGCCATACCCGGAGAGGCAGATGGGACGTGCAGAGTGTACCCTGTCGGGCTGTCCCACCTGCGCCTTCCTGCTCAAAGGCCTAGTGTGTGGGGTTGATTGGCATTTGCTGCTCACTGTCTTCAGCTGGTTAAATTCAAATTACAGTGGGGCCTTGACTTACGAGTTTAATTCTGAGACCGAGCTTGTTAAGGAGCTCGTTAAGGAGCTCGTTAACTCAAATTACTCTATCAACTCAATGCAAAAAATCGGCCAAGAGACAGCTGGTATCTCAAAAAACTAGTTAGTTGGGACACTCATAAGTCGAGGCCCCACTGTATCTGTTGAATGAATCCCCCTCTGTAATTCATGGCTCCTGGGAAGCTGGTGTATCTTTGATGGTCACAGATCTGTGTTCATCAGTTTATTTTGGTTCATTAGATTCCACAGATGATTGAGATCATGTGATACTTACCTTTCTCTGACTGGCTTATTTTGCTCAGCATCACACTCTTCAGGTAGATCCAGAGACATAGAAGCATGAACAGACTGTTGAATCTCAGAAGGAAGGCAGGGGAAGGTGGGTGGAAAGACATCAACCAATGAACTTGTCTGCATTTGTGCATAACCCGTGGACACAGGCAATGAGATGGTGAGGGCCTGGGCGAAGGGGGGGTTATTAGAGGGAAAGGAGTACCTATGTAATACTTTCCACAATAAAGATTAAAAAACAACAAACAATGAACAGTAGATCTTTTAAAAATATCAATTGGTTACACCACCAAGTTCTTATGAGTGAAAGGAGGAATAATCTACCTCGAGATCATGGAAAAAATGAGAATGGAACATCCCAGGATTTTCCCAATTATCCTAGAAATATTCACACACAAGCCCAGTGCTCCCCAAGCACCTCCACAACCCACGCCCGCTCTCTCTGCCCTGGAGGAGCCTGGAAACTTCAAGGCCGGCAGCTTCTCCCATGTTCCCATTACTGCTCCGAGGACTTTCAGGTTAGGGTTAAGAAACACACACACACACACACACACCCGCAGAGCTCACAAGTCTTTATAAAAATGCACACGTCTAATAATTACGTCTATATGTCTTCTCCCATATGGTGTGTTACTGTTCCTCTTCATTAGAATTTTTCTGAATAAACATTCAAATGTTATACTTGCTACATGGAGATGGAGGCTTGCTTTCTATCCCTCCTAACACCGCCCTCCCCTCCAGCAGAGCATGACTAACACTACCAGGTAGGAAGAAAGCAACGTACTTGTGCGCCCACACGTGGTATTTTGTGGAAGAGCCACACTCAAGGGCCCAAAGAGCCACATGTGGCTCGCGAGCCGCAGTTTGCCGACCACTGCTAAAGGATTCACTCCTCAAAACTATTTCATGGGCTGACCCCCAACCACACTGTCTGCCCTAAAGCGGTTGATTATAACAATGTGTTACTTGGCTCCAAAAAGCTTCCTTTGTCCAAACTATGACTCCTCTTACTAAAAGAAGAAAAAAGAAAAAAAATCTGTATTTTCTTACTAAAAACATCCTTTGGAATCGTCAACTTCTATTAAATTATTTTATTACTTTTGAAAAGTTGTTGCTTAAAACTGCAGCTCCCAAGGTGAAAGGTCACTTAAAACTTCCACTGTGCCAATTGAGTTAATGAATGCAAAGAGAAAGCTCCCCCTACCAAACAGAGTTAAATCTGATATTAGTATTTTCTAAGAGGCATGCATGAATTTTAACAAGCTGACAGTTTCACCTTAGGTCTTCATCTTTTTTTAAAAAAAAAAAAAACATCATAAAAATGTTTCAATTTCTTCCATATTTTTTCCAGCCAGTCTATTAGTATTGAAACAAATATAAGTGGTTTCAAGAATTCTGACTGAACTAATAGGGAATGCAACCAGCTTAAATTTGTTTTAAGAAAAGATTCATATTGTATAAAATAATTTTTATTAGAAAAATGAGCTTACAAACAGTGGCATAACTTCTGAATAGGGAGCGTAGTGTGTTACAGGAGTATGCTATTTAGTGGGGAAAATGGCAATAAATTACCATGTATTAGAATACATACTGCATTGTGTCTTTTATCTCACATGTTTTTGTCTGTTTCAAATCCCTAAACTTACATGATCCAGGGAAACTGACATTCAAAGCAATCCTTGTGAACAGTTTTTCTGTTTCATGGCTTCAAGATAAGAGCTTCCATCTGCCGTGAAAAAAGTCTCTGTCAACAGAATCTATTTGATCAAAGAGTTTTTGTCAGTTATTAAAGGAGGGAAAATCCACAAGTTTGTGATTCTATGTTCTCTCTCCCATTTTCTGTTTGCGGCTTATACAATTTGCATGCTTTCAAATTGTAACAATAGTTTACCATTTTAAATACATGTTTGGCACAGCATTTGAGGAGCATTAGGGATATTTGCATATTTTCTGTTCTTTGACAGCTCAATGGGGATGTTCATCAGCCCAGATTGCCAAAGGAATGTAGCCTTGCCTTCGCCTACATTCAGCATCTCTAGAAATCCAAGTCACCCTCATTGGTGCCCGAATTGGCTCTGAACACTTTACTCAGTTGAGGTGAATAATTCTGTGCTAGCCCTTCAGCCCCTGCAAGCAAAGATGCCCTTGCATTTTGGTAAGAATCAGTCTGTTTAAGGAAACCCGGCT
>NW_006283760.1:15869-29488 GCF_000327345.1 Myotis davidii | reverse complement strand
CAGTGTGGGGTGTGCAGGAGGCAGCCAATCAATGATTATCTCTTATCATTGATGTTTCTCTCTCTCTCCCCTTCTCCCTTCCTCTCTGAAATCAATAAAAATACATTAAAAACAAAAACAAAAAAGAAAATCCTAAGACATTTACACAATTGAAATAAAATTACGCTTCTGTAGGTGAATTGAAAGGTAAATAGCAGTGTGATAGGGAGAAAGATCTGAAAGTTTTTTCTGGCTATTTTTCTCCAAAGTAACGGGAATAAAATAATATGCTGTGTAGGTAAAGTAAAAACAATTACTCATGAAAAATTTATTTCTTTTAAAAAGACAGTGTTCTTTTCATTTTAATGCTGAAAGCATTGTGGTCAACTTCAATCACTTTGTCAATCACTTTAAAAGAAATCCTGATGAACTGACAGTTCATTCAAATATCTAATTTTCTAATCATCACTATGTATTGCAATTACTGAAGGGGCCTGGCCTAAAAGAGTAGCGTCTCTGCCACTCCCTCCCTCCTGTGAAACCTGACCTGTTCCGCAATTCTTCAGCGTCATCTGTCCCTCAAGAATGGAACCCAAGCCCCTTAGAAAGCACGTAAGACAGGACATACCCTGCCCCACCCTGCCCCACCCTGTCCCCCAGGCTACACTAGCCACACGCGTACTTTATGCCCTGGCCTGCCTCAGAGAGTTTGGTTGTCAGAATTCACTATCATCTCATATCATGTTCTCAACGTGGCTCCTCTATAAGTGAGTTCTTCCCTCCCCTCTCTAGATGGCTAATTATACCTACTGTCATTGGTATTTAAATTTTTGCTTCCATCAGTGCAATACATATTTTTATTTTTAAAAAAATCTAATCTATAATAATAAAAGCATAATATGCTAATTAGACGACATCCTTCCGGACGAAGCTGAGGCTGTGAGGGAAGCCTGGGTCCCGGGTGCCACAGAGAAACGGGTGCCAGCAGATAGGGGAAGGAAGGCCTACTCTTGTAGGAATTTGTGCATCGGGCCTCTAGTGAGATTATATGAAAAACAAAAGTTCCCCCCTTAAGTCTTGATTCCCTAGAGCACAACCAGCTACATAATTGGTACAAAATGAAAATATGGGACCTTTTGTTCTAGAAGTAAGAAATTTTTTTTGTTAAAGTTACTAAAATATAAAGTTTATTTTTATTTCTACTGTAGTCTCTCAACTTAGTGTTTTTCTTTTAGAGAGAGAGAAAGGGAGAGAGAGAGTGAAACATCAATATCGATTGGCTGCCTCCTACATGCCCCTTGCTGGGGATCAAGCTGGAAACCTGGGCATGGGCCCTGACAGGGAATCGAACCAGTGACCACCTGGTGAATGGGTCAACACTCAACCACTGAGCAACACCAGCCAGGTGTTTTTTTAATGTTTTATTTAATGTAATTTAAGTAAAAATTTTAAATTGTTAGATGAATCTTGCCGTTTATTTTTATATCATGCAATAACAGTAATAAAATGCAAATACAAAATCATTTAACTTGTATATGGATTCACCAAAAGGACACAACTTGTAGTTTAGAGCTTGTTTATGAGCATGCATTTAATTCTTCCAACAGTGGACATACATACCGCACAAAACTAACCCTATTTGTGCTTTACTTTTTCCTGCACACACACCCCATAACCACTCTGCCTCGGGCTTATCTTCCCCTCTCCTTATCGGGATTTTCAGTGCAAATGGTTAGCTCATTCGGGGAAGTTCTACTTCCCCTCTCTCTGTTGTAGATGCAACATGCATACTCTCACTCCCTGAATCTCATTGAGTTCCCACCTAACATTGATCCACCAGAAGTCTGTGCGCAGTCTGTACATCTCAGGGATTCTATGCACATATGCTGGCAAGGAACAGTGGACGTGTACGCTGCATGCATCTCCTGCTTACACGCATGCTCTATTGTCCCGTTAGACTTTGCTTACAGAACCTGAGCTCAGAGATAAAACTATTTAAATTTTCCAGATTGCACAGCAGAGCATTAAAATAAGGACAAGGCCCCTCAGACTTGGGGTTCCGTGTGATTGCACAGGCCACACGACCAGGAAGCCGGCACTGTCGCAGAAGCAGCCACTTCTATCTATCTGAGTGGTCTTGTCCGAAGTGTCTAAATAATGCATAATAAACTCACCCACATTTTATCAGTGTTAAATATTATTCATTACACGCAATAAAACGCAAGGATTTAACATTCTGACACTGCACATGTATAATTACATCCTCCCAGTGTAATTATATAATAATTTTGTTAATTGATAATCAGTGTTCATATTATGACTTAAAATATTACTCACAGTTGAGCAAGGTAGTATGTTAAAATTATTTATAATCATTTTTCTGTAATTTTCTGTTTTCACTGAAGTTCATCAACTCCTTACTTACTTGCTTTGTTTCCTCTTAACTCCAAAATCTTTCATAAAATTTCTTCTTAACGTGGAAGCTAATCATATATATATTTAATTGAAAATTGAGCCTGGATTTGCATTGCTTTAGATTTTTAGATTTGCTGTACATGTTCTCCAGGGCTTTCTGCTAACATTATCCTACAATTATCTTCTCCTTTCTCTTACATTGATTCCTGTTTCCTGGGCCCCACCCCCACCACCCTATTTTTTTTGTATGATAATACAACCTGTCACCAATGAGTTCCTAAGAATGAGAACATGGGAGGGAAAACTTCTGAGGCCTTGCATGGTTGAAAATATATTTTCTATACCTCCAAAGCAGGTTGGGTAAAGAATGCAAAGTTAGAAAAAATTTTCAATTAGAACATCGAGGCCAATGTGTCATTATCTTCTAACTTTAGATGTTACAGTTAGGAATTCAATGCCTTTCTTAATGCCAGTTATTTGTATGGGATCAATGCTTTTTTCTCCAAAATCTTCTAAGATGACAGGTGTTTTGTGTGTTTGTTTTTCAATATTTTGCTTGCATTGCTTCTGATGATACATCTATCCTGTTCATTTGAATATAGCATGTCTTTGTATGTCGGATGTTTTAAAAATCTACTTTGTATCATTGGTTTTGAGAACGATAATGATAGAACTTGGTAATGATAGAACTATCATTTAATAATGATAGAACTTGGTCGAGTTTTTTTTTCTTTTCTTTTCATTTTTAGGAAAAAAAGACATTTAGGGCTCTACATTCATTGAGCTTTGTTGATCTTGAAGTTGTCTCACACCTCACAATTAGTGTTCATTTTTAAAAATTCTCTTTTCTCTCTGTGCTTCATTTTGGAAAGATTCTTTTGCTGTATCTTAAAGTTCTCTGATCTTTTCTTCTGCTGTTAATCTCAATGAGCATATGTTTTATCTTATAGATATTTTAGTTTTCATTTTTTGGAGTTTGATCTTATTCTTTTTTGTACTTCCTTTCTCTACTTAAACTTTTTAAACATGCACAATACAATTATAATAACTTTTAATGTCCTTGTTTGATAATTCTAACATCCAAGTTAATTCTGGGTCAGTTTTGATTAATTTTTCTCCACATTATGGGCCTTATTTTTCTACTTCTTTTCATGCTTGTTAATTTTTTATTGGATGCTTTCCAGTGTGAGTTTTATCTTTTTGGATGTTACATATGTTTGCATTATTATCGCCATTCTTAGTCTTTGTTCTGGGATATGGTTTAGCTACTCAGAAATGTTTAGCCATTTTGGTCTTTTAAATATATATATTGATTTCAGAGAGGAAGGGAGAGGGAGAGATAGAAACATCGATGATGAGAGAGAATGATGGATTGGTTAACTCTTGCACTCCCCCTACTGGGGATCAAGCCCACAACCTGGGCATGTGCCCTGACCAGTAATGCAACCATGGCCTCCTAATTCATAGTTCGACTCTCAACCACTGAGCCACACCGGCTGGGTGAGGACTCGCGACACTGGACATAACCCTTAGTGCCTCTCTAGGGCTCTCTCTCTGAGCTTCTCTCTCTTCTTCAGGACTCTGCCCTTGAGCTCTGCCTGGATTGCTCTTCCCAGAGACTGTTCTGTTCTGGTCCTTTTTCCGAAGTTAGGGGGACTTCCGGCTCTACTGAGCTCTTCCTCCCTGAGCCTGGAAACGCTCCCAACGCCATCGCCGGGCTTCTGACAGGGCCCCGCTGACTTGTTTCTCAATTTTCAGATCACAGCCCTTTGTTGTCTGACGTCCAATGTCCTAGGGCCCGTTGTTTCATATATTTTGTCTGTTTTGGGTTGTTATGGGCAGAAGCGTACATCTGTCCCTTGTCACTCTGTCTTGAAAAGAAGCAGCAGTCCCACCTATGTTTGTTTTTAATTTCTGAGATTTATTTAATGATTTGGCACTATTTTTTATTATTTAAAAAAAGGGATCCGTGCCTTGTCTCATCTTTCTGAAGCTTCCTTTCCTGTCTGGCTCTTGCAAGTTGCCTTCAGACATTTCCGGGCAGTGAAATGTGAGATGTATGATGTGTGGGGTGTCCAGGCAGAGATGATTGTTCTCCATCTCTATCTTCTTGTTCTTCGGAGACCAGCAGTGGTCCAGGTGGCCCAGCATCGCGCAGACGGGATCTCTGACTGACCTCCTACAGTGGACGTTGCATGAGTAAGAAATACATGTTTATAGGTTAAGCCTTGGGAGTTGGAGGTTGTTTTCTACGTAGAGAAGTCCAGTCTATCGTGACAATATCCTAACTTCCAAAGAAAAGGTTGATTACCCATAGGATCCTATTTCTTTGACTTGTTGCGTTTTGCTTATTAATTTGTATTATAATGTGTTTCCTCCACTGAAAGCTCTTTAAAGAGAGAGGTAGTAAGTGCCTAAGTTACTCAGAAAATATTGTCTGAATAGATGAATGGCAGAGCTTAATTCTTTTACTGTAACATATTGAGTGTAATTGATATTTATAATTATAAAAACCATATGGATTGAAATAATGTAGACCCATTAGAGGTAAAAATGAAATATAATAATATAATTGCATTCATATAAAATATTTGGAGAACATTCCTAACTTTTCTTTTCTTGGCTTTTCTAATTCTTTTAAGTAGCAAGGATTTATTGTACAACTAGTAATCATATGCTGTGTTTCTTTCTAGGATATGATCCTAGGAATTAAGAGAGAACATTTGAATTGAATTCTAGGACTTACAACCTTATCTGGGATTTCAGGGGGAAAAAGGCATAATAGACTTTCTTTATTTTAAAAAAAAATGCATGGCCCTATCAGTTTAACACTCTCTGGAATGATTGTGAATACTATTTTCTATATTGGAAAGTTTATGTCTAAATACGAAAGCATTTGTCTATGAGCTTATTGTATGGAAACCTAAACAGAGATATAGCTCTAAATATCTTAGCTCCAGAACGGTGTATGGTAGTGAGTTTTCTTTATTTCCTGCTTCCTCTTCTACTTTCCCTCTTCCATGGAAGTAAGCTTTCACTCTAATAAATACCCATTTATTCCTCAACAGGAATTCATCATTACTGAATATTCATTCAATTTGTCTGGTTGACAAATTCCGATAGTCGTATTTCGGTTCAGTTGTTTCCTTGTTTCAGGCACAGAATGGTAGCTGGCTGAGGGCGGCGCCACAACCAAAGGGTATCTGTTGCCGTGAACATGATGTAGCTGATCACACGGATCATCTACATGGAGTTCTCTTAACTGTATGAGCCCAGAAAAGTCTTGATAAAACTAATCTCTCTCAGAATTTCTTATACTCATCTCATATCATCAATATTTTTAAATGAATATTATGTGCAAAACATGTTCCTAAGTGCAGGGGTCATAAAAAAAAGGAAAAATAAAGGTAAACTTCCCTCTCTTGTGAAGTTTACAGTTCTAATATATGAAGATCATATTGTGACAAGTGCTGTAGGCAAACATATATCTGGAAAGGGACAACAGAGCTGGAGAATAATGATGGTGTTGTTCATAATTTGATACTTGAAGGTCTTATAATACAAATGAGTATCTAATAGACTCTGTAAAAGGTTGTACTTTTTTTTCATCATAAAGGGTTGCAGTCTTTCTACGTGCCTTTTCTTTAAATAGATATTTTTATTGATTTCAGAGAGGAAGGGAGAGGGAGAGATAGAAACATCAATGATGAGAGAGAGTCATTGATCAGCTGCCTGCTGCATGCCCCCTACTGGGAACCAAGCCACCAACCTGGGCATAGGCCCTTGACCAAAATCAAACCTGGGACCTTCAGTCCACAGGCCAATGCTCTACCCACTGAGCAAAACTGGCTAGGCCTGCCTTTTCTTTTGATATCTGTTCTTAAAAGGATGGTAAACAACAAGTGACCCGTAACAGTTCCTAGGTGGATCTTGTGAAATACACTCTATTTAATATATGTAAAATGCACTGATTTAAAAGGGAAATACATATATATTTTTCATTGTATGGATTGAGTATTTGAAATCTAAATAATTAAAATAATCAAAGCAACATCAAGTGAGTTAGTGTTAAATCTGGAAATAGAATTCATATCTTTTAATTTCAGTAGGTGTGCCAAGCATAACTTCCCCATCGCAAAGGAGGTGCTTTCTTAGTGCTAAATGTATTTAACATTAGAAAGTAAATATTTTTCAAGTTATACAAGTTTCTACAGAGTCTGGTATTTTATTTAACCTGACTACAAGTCATCAAAATCTGGAAGAGTAAATTCACAGATATTTCTTTTCGACTATTATAGTCTATGTGATTTGGTAACATGTCTTTTTTGAACAATGTTTGGGCCTCAGGAGATCTGATGCTTGTTTTCAACCTAAGGATTTTTTGACTGATCTCACTCGCGTCCTATAACCTCCTGCTTGAGTTTCCTCATCTGAAAAGCGGAGATAAGAATAGTTTCTGGCTGTTACTGTTAAGATCAAAATGTGAGTAGCTCTAAAGCTTTGGTGCACAGAAGAATCCAGACAGAGTCACAGAACACGGTGACTTTAGCCTGATCCTGCCCACAGGCACTGGCCCTCTACTGCCAGAGGAAATGTATCCACTGGTCACAACAATTACTTCAAGCCTGACTTTTGCAAAGGTCAAATTTAACTCATCCATTATGTTTCATTGGGATCCCACTTTCATCCATCCTCTGAAAATTTAGAGTCAACAATAAAAGAAATAGAGGAAAGGACAGCTGCATTATTAATAACGGAACTGGCTCTGCGCGGGCTCTCTCTCTCTCTCTCTCTCTCTCTCTCTCTCTCTCTCTCTCACTCTCTCTCAGGCTCTGTCTCCTCGCCATTCTGCTTCCAGCCTCTGTCTCCACATTCACATGGGCCATGAACTACGAGAGAGAGCTTTTCACAGTCAACTTCTCCACTCCACAGTGTACATGGCGGAAATGCACGTTCCCTTTACTGAGGAGCTTAGGGCCAAACGGGGGAGACAATGGTAACATGGAAAACAGCAACACGTTATTCTGAAATAGACACGAAGGCTCTTCGATGCAGGTGATAACACATGTGGCGCTATTGGGTACATCCTGTGATTAGGTATATTAGGGAAAACTGTATTTCTAACCATCTCATGCCATCCCATTGAGTCAATACCACATACACCGTCCTTCTATTCATTCATTCATTCATTCATTCATTCATTCATTTTTAATCCTCACCCGAGGATATGTTTTTCATTGATTCTAAAGAGAGAGAGGAAGAGAGGAGGAAAGAGAGAGAAACATCAATGTGAGAGAGCAACATTTGATTGGTTGCCTCCTTTGTGTGCCCCGAACAGAGATTGAGCCCACAACCTGGGTATGTGCTCCCACCAGGATTCAAACTCATGATCTTTTTGTTTCTCTCTCACATTGATGTTTCTCTCTCTTTCCTTCTCTCTTCCTCTCTCGCTTTAGACTCAAGAGAAGACTTTTAAATGTACTGATGTTTCTATCTCAGTATCCTCCCCCTTCCCCTCTCTCTCAAAACACATTAAAAAGTAAAATAAGGCCAGAGCAGCCATTCTAGGAAACTGCCTTGCCGGTCTCCTCCTTGGACCTGGGGAATGCTTGGACTGGGCCGAACACACCTCGCCTTACAGACTATTGTTTGTAAAGCCAGCAAGACAGTGGGCATCTTGACCACAAGGACTGAAATTATAAACCCCGAAGACAGAATCAGTAACCAACCATCTATAGCCACGAGTAGCTCAGCTTATCAGCACCTGTAGAAGTTCCTTCTTCCTTTCATGTAATTATTTCTTTCATTTTCTCATAAAAACCCCTGGCCTTTATTCTGTAATTGAGGCTTTCACCTGAAACTATGCTCCCAGATTCACAATTCTTTGATCCCAATGCATGCTTATTGCCTTTTATTTCAGATTTTTAAAATTTCACGTTGGCAACCACTGGAGTAGATGCATCGAGATAACCCTCAGTTCACGACATATTGGCCTTTTAATGGGAGAGTGTGAGGAAAGGAATTCCAAGGTTGTTTCATGTTATTTCCCTCCTGAGTGGATATTTCTTTTATAAATTTAATGGACTGAATAAAACGAAATGCAAAGCTTAAGAGATATGTAGCAACTTGGAAAAATAGGGTGAGTTTTTGGCTAAAATAGACTCCTGCTCTAAAAGTTAGCATCATTTGCCAGCATAAAGGACATCTTTATTTTTTTAAATCAGGACTTGGAGAATGATATTCAATAAGTGGGAGAATCATTTCATTCTTCATTTACAAGGGAATTAGCATAACAAAGCTGCTTAATGTGAGAGTTCGCAAAGCTCTGATTAATACATTAATCCCAACATTTTACAATGGGATTTATTTTTGCAAATAACATCTATAAGAAACCTCCTCTACTTTTATATTTTTTCTTTCTTTCAAAGTATTAACTCTTCGAGAACTGTCATTTCACTGAGTAATCTATGTTTCAACCCAGGGCGTGGCATTCTTCAGAGGAACTTTTGTGTGGGGAGGGGCTCAGGTCTGTTCCTGCCTGAAGGACCCCTGGGGATGCTGCCTCAGCACATGTTCATACCTTACGCTGCCTTTTCATTCTCTAATGGACCCTGAGCCAGCTTCTTCTTGCTCAACTCCTTGGTGGGCCAGTTCTGAAAGTCCCTTTTTTAAAAAAAAATACATATACATATACATACACATACACATACACATACACATACACATATACATACACATATACATACACATACACATATACATATATACACATATACATACACATACACATATACATATACATATTCACTTCAGAGAGGAAGGAAAGGGAGAGGGAGAGAGAAATAGAAACATCATTCATGAGAGAGAATCAGTGACTGGCCGCCACCTGCAAGCCCTCTACTGGATGGAGCCCAGAACCGGTTACACGCCCTGTTTAGGAATCGAACAGTGACCGCCTGGTTCACAGGTTGATGCTCAACCACTGAGCCATGCCGGCCGGGCTTAAACTCTCTATAATAATTTCTATAGTTATTGCTACAAAGTGCCCCAAGAAATCAACGAGGCTTCATTGGCCATGTGTGCACACGTAAAATACTCAAAAAGTTGAAATTCAGGAAGGTTAATGTGTGGTTCCAGATCCAGGTTTTCCTTTTCGCAGTTTCCTTGGGGGAAGGGCTTGACTGAAAGCCTAAGAATCTAGCCAATGCTGCTGCCTTTACATCATGCTGCCACTAGCAAAGCATTTCATTTACTCAATGTGCATTTTGGCACTTCATTTCCTACCCAGTTTGAAACTATAAAATCGAGAAAGCAAAAATGAAAAAAAATTAAATTTTATTTAAATGGGACTATGAGATCCTACTGGACTGACTTGCTGAGAAATTTAATCTCCTTTGTTAGGTCACTCTCTGCTTTTCCTGGGGGTCATAAAAGAATTGAGGAAACTTGTCTGCCTACGGAAGGACTAGAGAAAAGTTTCTGACCATTGACCTTCAATGATATCCTTTTCTTTAAAGCTCACAAGGTCACTTCCATGTGGGTCGCTTAAAAGCACACCGCCATGGATGACAGCGTCTCCTAAGCCTAGACTCTGACAGCCAACCCTCTCACAGTCCTCGCCATTCCCCTGGGCTCAGCCACAAACAGGACCCACCAGGCCCTGTCTCCCGGCTCCCAGGTGCCATGCCCTACACCAGCCCCCGTTAGCATTAGCCCATGCAGGGACCCGGTATTCAGAAAACAAAGTCCAGAAAATAGATTGCCTGAGGGCAGCTTGCGTTGTAGGTTAATCACAAAAATCCTCTCAGCCAGTTTTGCACCAAAACCTGGACTCCTTACTGGAAGCAAATACAACTAGAGGTTACTACCTCCAGGATCCTCCTATAACATTATTCAATTTTAAAAAGTATACTGTTTTGTTTTGTTCTGTTCTGTTAATCCTCACCTGAGAATATTTTTCCATCGATTTTTAGAGAGAATGAAAGGGAGGAGGAGACATGAACCAAGAGGTCATCAGTTCGGTTCCCCGTCAGGGCACGTGCCAGGGTTGCAGGCTCCAGCCCTGATGAGCACAGGCAGGAGGCAGCAGATCAGTGTTTCCTCTCTCATCAGTGTTTCTCTCTCTCCCTCTCCCTTCCTCTCTCAGTAAAAATCATTAAAAAAATTCTGTTGTGATTAGTAAAATTCAAACTTATTTAAAAAATATGAATATGTGCATAATATCGTTCTACATTGTGTTTTTTTAAAAATCAGTGGACAATGAAAGCAAAATGACTATCCTCTTGAGAGGGAATATGGTCTGGAATTCTTTTGACATTAAAAACTGGTGGTAAAGGAATTCAGAAAGGCCGATGCTTCTATGGCATCAACTTGTGAAAAAGCCAGAAAATGACTAATGGAAATTCAATTTCTTTTTAAAATATATTTTATTGATTTTTTACAGAGAGGAAGGGAGAGAGATAGAGAGTTAGAAACATCGATGAGAGAGAAACATCGATCAGCTGCCTCCTGCACATCTCCCACTGGGGATGTGCCCGCAACCCAGGTACATGCCCTTGATCGGAGTCGAACCTGGGACCTTTCAGTCCGCAGACCGACGCTCTATCCGCTGAGCCAAACCGGTTTCGGCGAAATTCAATTTTTAAAGGCATCCAAGAACTGTGAAAGCAATGGAGGCCGGGTAAACTGCAGTCGCAGAGAAAAGAGAATCGCTCCAAGTGAGTGGTGATCACGGGTCTGGGGACATTTGTCACTCTGGGTGGGGACTGGGGTCCTGTGGGCCAGGCAGAGGGCCCTGCTGTGGGGAAGGAGACCCTGGAGAAGCTTTTTGCTCTCACTTGTGAGGAGTGAGACACTTGGCATCGAACACAATCAAACGCTCAGGTACTTGCCGAGTTCTGGTGCCTGGTGGTGGTCTGGAGGTCTCAGCTGAACTCTCCTGAAAGACAGTGAATTTCCCTCAACCTTTCAATGCTCTGAAAACAAAAACACTCTCAATAGAAGGGGCGTGTGTTTCAATATGTGGTTGTCCACCCGTATAAGACATCACACAAAATTTGAAGCTGCACCCATACTAACATCAGAACGCCTGCCTCTGTCTTAGTGACCCAACCTCCCAGCCTCATCTCTTACAACACGGACCTTTGCGTAAGTAAAAACAGTCTCTTGTAAATAAAAAGGACAGTGTTCCAAAACCCCATCAACTCCATAAATATTAACATGCAAAATGTCAACTGAGAAAGAGGAGTGACCTAAAGTTGAGGGTGGAGGAGAGAGAGTACCAAGCAACAGATTGAAAACAAAAGGGAAAATTTTTAGAAGTAGTTCAATTCTAATTTTTTAGAATGAGTTGATTCACTGCCACAGTAAGTGGCAGAGAATAAGACAGAATAGCATTAGTATTTGAAGTGTTTTTCACAGTAATGGTGCAAAATTCTTAATTTTTGTAGATCTTTGACTATTTAATATATTTTAACAGAATAGTAAACTTCTTCTGGAATATAATTTTTCTTGTTTTATTTTTCTTAAGAAATTGTGCTGCCTAAGTTTATGTTCATTTAAAATAACATTATAAAGTTTTAGTTTTTCTTTTAAAATCTAATAGTTTAGGTTGCTGACCTCTCATTAGGCAAGAAAATTTCATAAAATCTCCTTTGTTTCTGAAGAAAATTGTTACAAATTCTGCTTTTTGTCTCTTTGTATTAGTAAATAGTTATGAAATTGATGCATATCATAAGCCATATTTTATACTTATGTTATTTTTAATCCAAAAATTAACTCCTCTTGAATTTGTATTTTATAAGCAAGAAGAAGCTAGTTGTCTTTCAAAGAGATTACATAACTTGCTAGAATTCATAAAACTAGGTAGTGACAGCTTTAGAATTAAAAACCAGGTCTCACTCCAAAATTCATATTCTTTCAACTATTCTGTCCTACGTTTACACAATTAAGTGGCGCCAAAGCAGAGGGTAGTGTGTGGTCAATGGCGCTGCAATGGCGAAATCTTCTCAAGCCCTTTGAGAAAGTCTACATTTGGTTCCATAAAGACTAAGGGAAATTTGAACAGTTTATACTATGACCCTTGGCACCAGAAACAGTGCCCATAAATTCATCATCACCAACAACACTTTCCCCTTCCCCTCATCTAGTGATAGAGGTACTCAGTTAGCCAGAAACGCTACCATTACAAGACACCAAATTCCATTCCCGTACATATGAGGAATCGCTTACAATTATACCCTAAGAGAATTGGGGGGTGGGGGTGTAAAAGAGGTATACATGGTTGAATACAGGCAGTTTTCTAGAGGGAAATATTAAATTGTGTCTTTTTATAGCAGGTTGATTTTTCTGTTTTATTATTTTTCTTTCTTTCCTTTTTTATTTTTATTTTTGTATATCATTGGCCTTTCCATGCCATTAAAAATGAGAGTTCTGTCTTGCTTTCCTCTGTGGCTGCAAAATGTCTGCTTGTAACCTCTAATTACCCTCTTACTGGCATTAGTTTTCTAATCCCTAGTGACCAGCTTTCTTCATTAGATGACCGATGACTGTTAAACATGAAGCATCCAATGACCATACTATTCAGGAATGGAACTCATGAAACAAAACATGGAAACTAATAGAAGGACATTGATTTTCTGTGCCATCCCAAGCCGGGCACACGTTAAGCAATAAAGCACACGATGCTCCCCAGGACGTGTTCTTTCTGTGGAACTGGAGTTAGCAGAGCACAACCCACAGGCAGATGCATTAATCTCAGAGACCATGTAGATATGAAACCACATGTTGACATCTTGATCTTTATTGCCGCCTTCAAAAGATCAAACCCACCACAGCTGTACCATTTTATTGCTAAATTCTCTGACTTTTGCAAAGCCTTTCCCTCTCTCCCTCCCTATCCTCCTTCATGAATAACCTCTTCCAATGATTTTGTGTCATCGTTACCAGGCTATGTCAAAATGGGAGCATTGATGAGCAACTGTGCAGTGTTTTCTAAGAGGACTCATCGGATGCCGGGAGCCGGTCCATCCTTGCTGTTTCAAGGGACCTGGCATATATGGCATACTGTTCTTAATATGTTTGCTCACCTTCTTGGCACTATGTGTTTTAACCAAGGTCACCTCTCTGAGAAAGGTTGTTTCCCCAGGTAGGGATTTTTCCCTGAAGTTAGGGAGGGAATAAAACCCCCTAACTAAGTGCCAGGCGGGTAGTTACTCACTGTAACT
>NW_006283760.1:0-15621 GCF_000327345.1 Myotis davidii | reverse complement strand
GACACAGAACTTGGCTGGAGATTGTGGCTAGAGATCCTGGCAAGGCTGCTGATCAACTGAACGCTGTCTCCGTGTCATTCCTTTTTTGCCGACTCCGTCCACACCTTTGGGGACCCCTGGACATGCTGGGGTTGGACCCCAGCAATCAGACACAGCTAATCAAGTCTGGTCTACAGTCTGAGCGGCATCGGAAGCCAGTCGTTGGGGAGAGCAGAAGTACTTGCTGAAAAGCTGCTTAACGTTACAGCGCAGGGTTGGTGGTTGATAGAGCGTTGGCTCTTTGTCCCCTCCTAAACAAAATATTTTTTTCTTGGGTCGCAAGTCTTTTTTTTTTTTTGTAATTATTATTGAAGCACATGAACTGCCTTCCTATCTTGTAGAACTTTGTGTAGTAACCAAATCAACTGACCAACTTAGTCATATTAGTCTAGCTATTGACGAGGCCATCTACAAAACCTCAGCAGTGAGCGAGACCACAGCCACCCCATCATGTAGAGTTCATCAAAACAATTTGTCTGGGAAAACACAAAAACTCTATCTGGGATTCATGCTCTCATATGTATACCAAGAGGCATAGCATATAAACACAGATATGAAAAGACAGAGGAAAGAGAAGATCTAATCTTCTTATAACTCCTGAGTGGTTCAGTTTCCTAGCCCTGTCCTGGGACCCAATTACATGGGATCGCTTACCAACGTGATTAAAAACCATGCTGATAGTGCTCATATCTGCTACTGGTAAATATTTGTTCTGCTAGTAAGCACCATGATCCCATGTTGTAAGAGACTATAATAATTGTCCTATTTCAATGACAAATTCAATTATAAGTGGGAAAAACCAAATATTCAGGGGATTTTTGTTTGTTTAATGCTTGTGACATTTGTTTGTTATTATGGCTCTCACATGACGATGCCAGTTCTCCCTGGGAAACTTCTTCATTCCTCCTGGGAAGAATGCTTGTAATTCGTACATCTGTCACCGAGAGGAAGAATGAGCCCCGATGTTGTCAGCCTACATCACCCTACTAGGCTTCCTCCCAATGAGGTAAGAGAAAAAAGCAATATTGTTTATGCTACAACACTTCTGAATCTTATGTCAGAATGTATTTTTACAAATAGGACCTGTTCAAAAAATGCTCTAATTATCTAAAAAAGAAAAGCGTAAATGCTAATTAGACCAGACATCCTTCCCGACAACCTTCCGGGTGAATCGGGGGCTTTGAGGGAGCCCGGGTCCTGGGTGCCAGAGAAAAGCCAGTGCCTGCAGCTGGGGGAAGGACATCGATGAGAGAGAAACATCGACCAGCTGCCTCCAGCACACTCCCCACTGGGTATGTTGCCCGCAACCAAGGCACACGCCCTTGACCGGAATCGAACCTGGGACTTTTCAGTCCACAGGCTGACACTCTATCCACTGAGCCAAACTGGTTAGGGCAGGAAGGCCTACTCTTGCATGGATTTCGTGCATTGGGCCTCTAGTACGATTATATTATCCCATCTAAGCAACGTGATCTTTTTTATAAAAACAGTTTTACTGTCAAAAATGACAGATTGGGGTGATTAAGAACCTTTACAATTCAGGCCAAGGTTTTCATCCTTTTGCTGCGTGCAGACACAGTGAGAAGTCCCTGGCTATGGACCAGCAGGGGGGCCTTCCCTGGAGCCAGCCACTTGACCTTGGACTTCCAGCCTCCAGAACTACAAGTTCAGAAGTGAACCCTCCAAATTCCAATTCCTGAGCTGACATTACCAAGAGGGCAACATCGGTCATCCCCATGTTAGGTCCCCGTACAAGGAGACCAGCCAACAACGCTCCATAGACCAGATACAATTGTGAAAACCCTGCCACCCCCTGGAGAAGATGGAAACACCAACGTTAGACCTCAGAGCCCAAGAGCAGCTCAGTAGAAGGCTCAGAGGCACAGTTTCCCTCGGAATGATCTGCCCTCCCCGAGGCCAGCACAGAACCCACAGAGAGCAGGCCCCTGAGCCTCTGGTTTCTCCAGCAGGAAAAGGGAGCCCCAGGTGAGCATCCAGCCACCCCAGCAACAACAGGTGCTTCGGGGAGGCCACATGGGTCTCCTCCTGGCGATTAGTGGGGGGAATCTGTGGGGCTTGACAAATGGGGATCAGATAGAAACAGAGATGGGAGCAGGGCTTACAGGAGCTGGGATCTGATCTTGGCGGATTGCAGTCTTGCTAGCAGCAGTATCTGAGCAAAGGTGCTAGCCAGTGGCTCTGCCATCTGCAGAACCAAGCGATCCCCAAATGCATCGACTAAAGAAGTTAGTTTACTTCACCCTCATGTAACAGGTCCGAGGTACACAGGCCAAGGCTATTGGAAGAGACCTCCACCTTCCTCTATCTCTGAGCCACAGGAATAGAGAAAGGGACTAAGGGAGTATGTGGCCAATTTTTCTTTTTAAAGTGTAAAACAGCGAATGTCAAATATAATTTCTGTTCATGTCACATTGGTGAAATAGGTAAATTTGTGCCATAGCAAGGTACAAAAGGCACTAGAAAAAACAGGCTTTGCCAAGGCGGATAAAATCCTTACCACGAAACGAAGGGACAATGGACCTTAGGCCGCACCCAGCATTCTGCCACACTCACCGTTCCGTGGACATGCAATCAATAAATGCCTCCCGGGTGTATATCCTACCCCAGACTCATCAAAGTCTATGCAATGTTACGGCAATAAACTCTTGTAGATGCTGTTTTTCTTGGCATGAATTCTACTTTCAATAGGAAGAGATCAATGTCATTTTGGCTCACTTTCAACTAATATCAAAGAGTCACGCAGTGAAAAGCTCAAGACATATTCCACGAATAATATTAGGTTAATGTCGGCCGTCCTCCACCGTGAACTGGAGATCCTAATGGGTGGTGAGAGTTCATTGAGAGGCCGAGGGCTTCTGGGAGGATGAATGACGTGAAGCACAGATCTCGGTTGTGCTCAGTAGGCTGCGCTGATCACATATTCCCAAAGCCACGGAGAGCCGCGCCTGTCAGCGGGACGCGGGGTGCGCTTCCCCGGCTCTCGGGCCGGCGCCCGCCTGCAGCTCTGCCCGGGAGTCTGATCACATCACCCTGGGGCTCCTCACCGCCTGCTTGCTAATCTTATGGGCTAGAGCTCATTTCTAGAAGTGTGGTCTCTGCAGGGTGTAGGAACCTGAAAGACTGTATAATTTGATAGAATTTATGTCAACTTATAGGTCATTTTATGCTGGTGGGAACATCAGAATATATTATAATATTTATTCGTGTTTGAAAGAATTCAGATGCCATTTCCGCCGCTCAGTGCAAAATAGTATAGTCTGGCCTCATTGTGTCTCAGACCCAAATGAAGGCCACGGTTACAGGACTGGGCTTCTTTTAAATGTCAAAGTTAAAAAGGCAACAGACGAGTTTAAAACCTGCCTTTTGCTTCATTGGGAACATTATCCTTATTCTCTCTCTCAAGTCCTTCCGGGTATTTGTGCTCCGCCCTGGAAACTTAGGCAAGCTTTCGATGGTTACTTCCCGTTTGTTCAGTATGCTTTGTTATAATATTTGGCTGTGGAAATTCCGTAGTGGGATTAATAACACAATGTGGCAATAAACGGCTTTTAAGTAAATTCGATATTTGTCCCATATCTTGACACTAGTACAGAAAAATACTGATTAAAAACCACCTTAAAGAATGTACATTCACTGGCTTTACGTGTATAAGAAATACTTACTGAATGGATAGTATACCGTAAACACTGTGCTAATAACACAGTTTAAATTATTTAATAAAAATAATACAGTTTAATTTTTTTAATTTTCAAGTGTCTTTGCTCTATTTTCCAAAGCATGTTCCAAAAGTCTCAATTTTTATGCATATGAATATCTAGTATTGAAAAAAAATGTTATGGGCTCGAATAAGTTTGGAAAAACCTTATTAAATCATGTTAAACAAGTTACTTTAAGTCAGTCTGCCTTAGAGTTTTTAATATATTAATGTGGATTGGGAGTCTCCAAGATAACATAGTAGGAGTAATATTTCCTTTTTATTCAAAGGTATCTCAGCACTATTGTTCTTCAGATCAAACTTTAGTAAAATTCGTTTTATCATGAACTCAAGCTAATTTACATAAAACATAATGCATTTTTGGAGAATCTGAGATGGAAGTGAATTGAGTGTAAGAAATAAATGCCTCTATCCTTCAATATAACCAAATACAATATTTATATCATTATTTAAATGTGTGTTTTTCTATTTTCAAGTCTGATTTTTAAAATTATCTCATTTATTTTCTGTATTATTTTCTTATATTTCCCTTTTCTCAGAGACTTTCCCTATTGAGAATTTAAAACTAAAAGTGCACCTTTTGAGACATTAGTATTTTACTTCCTTATCACCAATTCACCAACATCTTTCCAAAAATAAAGAGAGAAATAAGTACGAGAAGCAGAGGAAAGTATGCATCATTATCCGGATGCTCTACGGTCCTAAAAATTGTATAATTGTAGCCCTAGAAATACTGGATCCTGGGGATCCCAAGAAAAAGCACAGAACAATGTTTTATTTGCCACAAGTTCAATTCCCTCAGGTACCTATGAATGAGAAGCAGGGGAAACCTACCTACCTCGCTCTACAAGGCCATGTCCTTCCAGACCAGGGGTGGGCAAACTTTTTGACTCGAGGGCCACAATGGGTTCTTAACAAGAGAACCCTCTGCTCTTTCGGCTCCGCGGGCCGGATAGAACAGCCAAACGGGCCGGATCCGGCCCGCGGGCCGTAGTTTGCCCACGGCTGCTCCCGATCCTGCCAAGGACAGGGCGCGCACCCAGAGAGTACACTGGCGCTGAGGCCTGCGCTACCTGCCCCAGCTCTGAGCTGACAAATAGGGGCGCGATGGGCTCAGTAAATAAACTCACAGCGAGGAAGTAAAAGCTGGTCCAACAGTGACTATTATGTGTTCTGGAATGAGACCGATAAGCTCTGAACAATCAGACAGAAAGTGATCTAACAATTTGTGTTGAATGCCAAAGGGACTTCCGGCAACATCTTACACGCTGGCCCACACCCCACACTTCTAAGGTGCTGTCACCACAAAACCAGTGGGAAGAATCCCCCCTCCGTCCCCCACCTCAGAAGTGCAATTAGCATTGTCAAACCCTCTTCTCTCCCGCAAAAGGTTAGGAGGGAGGGACAGATGCAATTACACCGCTCCTGACAAACTGCTTCCAAATTCCCTTCTACTTCAGCCCCACGCGTTCACAATACCTGCAATTACAGACACACGGATCGCATTAGTGACTCGATAATAGGCAACACAAATAGGTACTTGTCAATTCTTATCACTTTTAAGATTTCACGGCATTTGCTACTGTTAAATTTCTGCCTATTTGGTGAAACAGCCTTCTCTCTAAACTTCCCTAAAATTGTGTTGTTGTTTTTTTATTCTTTTTATTCTGCTCCCTTTAGTACTGCTGTCTATGTCCATTGTTGGTTCCTAGGTACAAAGGACTGAGCTAATTACATCCCTCTTACTATCATCCACATTGAAATATTTCTCTTACCTGGAAGGAGTGATGGAACGGATGTGGGGATTCTGCCAGTGGTGCATCTAATCCAATTATTTATTGTGGACCTGGGGACACAATTGCAGGATGTGGTTGGGGACCCAGAGGGCACACTGAGAAGCAGACCTGAGCTAAAACGTCATCGCCCACCTGACCATCATACGCCCCTCCCCTGACTGTAAACCTGTGACATTTCGGGGCTCCTGGAACTTGTGGCTGGTCTGAGCCAGTGTCCAAACCTTCCTGCGATGCCTGAGGATTCCTTGTCCCCAGGGCACAGTGTTACTCTTGTAAGAGGCCGTGGTCCTTTTGGGGAAGGCGGGAGGAAAATTACAAGTACAAGTGTACATTGCTGTCAGCGTACCAAGGACATTCTCAAGGGGAACTGGTCTCCCCGGCATTCAAGGTGTCCCGGGTCGGCAGACTGGCTCACGGCTAAGAATGGAGTGACAGGGCCACGGCTCTCTCTTCTTATAACTCAGGTTAGACTTTTAATGCCTTAACCCAGCGGTTCTCAACCTGTGGGTCGCGACCCCTTTGGGGGTCGAACCACCCTTTCACAGGGTCGCCTAAGACCATCGGAAAACACATATATAATTACATATTGTTTTTGTGATTCATCACTATGCTTTAATTATGTTCAATTTGTAACACTGAAAATACATCCTGCATATCAGATATTTACGTGACGATTCATAACAGTAGCAACATTACAGTTATGAAGTAGCCATGAAAATAATTTTATGGTTGGGGGTCACCACCACATGAGGAGCTGTGTTAAAGGGTCGCGGCATTAGGAAGGTTGAGAACCACTGCCTTAACCTAAAGCTTTTCTATTCATAGAGATCAAGTAAAAATGCCATAGATTTTCTATTTCGCTTCAGGAACAACATGATCAACTTGCCAGCACCGTGGCCTGCCCCCGTCACTGACTCTGGGCTTTGACTCTGCTGCCCATTAAGATAACCACATCCATTTTGACTGAGGCGGTTGAGGGCTGCCGCCTGGCCACTGAAACCTGGGTCCAATTACTACTCCCATTACGTTTGAGTTTCTCGATTCAGTGACCACAGCTCTCCCTGTAAGATCTGGTCCATTGCAGATTTCTGTAAAAATGATTAAATTTATTTCTTACAATCATGGTGAAAGGCGAGCCTTCTGAATTCTCTCAGGTAGGTCTTAAATGACAAATCTATTCTAAAGTCCCCACCTCCCTCTATCTTTTTTTAAAATATGTTTTTATTGATTTCAGAGAGGAAGGGAGGGGGAGAGAGAGGTAGAAACATTAATGATGAGAGAGAATCATTGATCAGCTGCCTTCTGCACGCCCCCTACTGGGGATGAGCCCACAACCTGGACATATGCCCTGACTGGGAATCAAACCATGACCTCTTAGTTCATAGGTCAACACTCAACCACTGAGCTATGCCAGCCAGGCCTCCCAAGATCTTTGTATCTTTTTCTCTATAGGATGTCAAAGCAGGTCTGGCATTTTAACTCATTCTACTGAGAACGACCTTCAGCCACCCAACCCTTTCTAACCCCCCGAGCTACAGCACTCAGGCAGACTCTCTGCCTAGTGGGCCCGTATCAGTAAGTTTAGGCTGATAGATCTTTGTGTTTCTCTCACCATTACTTAACCCCTTAATGTCCATTCTCATCCACAGCCTGTGAATTTCTGTCGCTATGAATTAGGAAATTCAAGTCATTACTTTGGGGAGTAGCAGCACTTCCTCATGGGCCACACTTTGTACTTCACTCAGGGGCTTGCTGGGGCTTGAAGGTAGTTATAGCTGTGGCAGCAAAAAGGGACAGGATGGGTCCTGAGATGAATCAGTGGTGTCTTGCAAGGGAATTGCTTAAGAGGCTGCCGTTAGAGGTTTTTAGGCCATGCAAGGTTAATCCCCTCAGCTGGGGTCCTGGGCTGTTTCTACTGGCACAATAGGATTTAGGGGCCTGATGTCCCCGGCTTCATCATGTTCTTCTCACACGCCCCCATTCCAATGTTGAGGGCCCCATTTCTTCCCATCCAGTGCTCTTCCTGGAGAAAAGGAGATGCCCTGGGAATCTGGGAATTCAGTGTGGGTTGTAACCCAGCCACGAACAGGTTGAGACTTTGGATTGGTTTTTCCGGAATCTCAGCCCTATGGCTCCAGGTGGCAAGGTCTCCTTCAGGGCTCACGGGAAGGCGTTCAGGTCATTCGGGTGGCACCTGAGCTAGGAATTCCCATCCCTGAGCTCACCCTTTCTGTTCAGAAGTGTCACATGCACTGCAACCTAGATCTTCGCTTCCTGTGTGTGACTAGGAGCATACAATGGGGATGTTTTGCTCATTTCTATTGACAGATCATGCCATGGACTATTGTGCTGAGCTGCATATCTGGCGCTTTGGCCAGACGGTCATGCTGTGCTGTCTGTTCCTAGAACACACAGATAGGAAGGTACTGACATCAGGCCAGGCCTTGAGATATGGTCTCATGGCCCCTTCCCAGCACGCAGGCCTTCTTTCTCAGAAGGCTCGGAAGTCTCATTCCAAATTTGGGAGTCAAAGGACTGGAAAAAGTATAAATAGAGAGAGTTTCCTCCATATTAGGGGCCCAGAATTTGAAAGACACATTTTTCTCTGGGCCTCCCAAAATTTAATAAAATGTAACTCTTGCAGTCAGCGCTGTAGTTCAGCCTCTGCTTTGGCAGGGTGCTGTAGCTGTAGTCAGCTGGCCAGCTTAATAAAGGCTCTTAAATTTAAATTCTGAGTCTGTAGTCTATCTCGTTGAGTGAACCCATAACACTATCAGTGCTCGATTTACTAATGGGAATAGAGTCATTACTACCTTTAAATCTAACCAGAGTAGACTGCCATTCTAGAAATCCTAGAATCTAGAAATTTTTGAAATTCTAAAATTATTCTAAATTCTAAAATTATCAGATGCGCAGGCCTAACTGAGGGACCCTCCCCCACCCCTAAGTGCACAGAATTTCGTGCACTGGGTCTCTAGTCTCTCTCTCTATATATATGCCCAGCAACCTGAACAGCGGAATGACCAGAATGACCGGTGGCTATGATGTGCACTGCGACAGCCAAGCAGCCTGATCCCAGCACTGATAAGCCTCCCTTCCCATGGGGACCTGCCCCGCCCCCGACCGCCCCGACCCTAATGGGGGGGCTGGGCACAAATTTGTGCACCAGGCCTCCAGTAAATAAAAAAATCTGAAACTCCTATATCTATTAAATAAAATGAAGTATTGATTAAAAAACATCCCACAACAAAAGCTCTAAGCCAATATAACAGCACTGGCCATTTATATCAAACATTTAAAAAGAAATTATGTCTTACACATCTTTCAGTAAAGAGAGGGAGAGGAAAATAACACTTCCTGACTGACTTTATGAGGAAAGAATTACCATGGTACCAAACTGGACAAAGACAATACAAAAAATAAGAAGAAATCACTTATGAATATTTAAACAATTCTTTTTAACTTAGAAAATTAAAACCAACATGTTAAAAAAAGAAACATAATAGAAGGAGATAAAGTTGGGTTTATCCCATAAAAGTAGGATTTAACATTAAAAAAAACAAAAACCTGGTAAACATTTCACAGAATAATGGAGGAAAATATGTAATCATTTCACTAGATGCAGAAAAGTATGTGGCACCATTTAAAATGCAGTCATGGTAAAGCCCTCCACAAGCCAAAAATAGATGGAAATTTCCTCAACCTGATAAATGTTATCTAGAATTTATAAGGAACTGCAGAGAAGTCAGAAATGGCGTACATGCTGTATGAATTCGTTTTCATGAAGTTGTTAAGCAGAAAAACATTATCTACGGAAATAATAATCAGCAAAGAGGTACCTTATGGGGTTGGGGGGACTCACTAGGTGAGGTTTCTGTCCTGGGGAGATGGTCTATATCTTGTGTGAGGTGTTTTTCACAAGATGTAGGCATTTGTCAAAACATATTGAGTTTTTCATTTAAGACCTGTCTCTCTCACCGCACATGAACTTTCCATCAATACTTAAAACTTTATCATTCCATGAAGGATGTGTCTCAGCAGAACTTTGTGGGAGGTTTGGTTTGTAGACAAAGCTGAGATAAACATAGGAAGCATGAGAAATTAGTGAGAAACATTAAACAAGCAAAAGGGTGACAAGAACGACAGCCTGGGGGACGCGGGAAAATCAGGCACTGCTTGGAAAGTTTTTTCTTTCTTTCTTTTATTTTTAATCCTCACCCAAGGATACTTTCCCATTGATTTTTAGAGAAAGTGGAAGAGAGAAGGAAAGACAGAGGGAAATATTGATATGAGAGAAACACATCCATTGGTTGCCTCCTGCAGGCTCCCAACCAGGGCCTGGGCCAGGGAGGAGCATTCAACCAAGATAAGTGCCGTTGACGGAAATCGAACCTAGGACCCTTTGGTCCCCAGGCCAGTGCTCTATCCACTGAGCCAAACCGGCCAGGGCATGAAGTATTTTCTATCCTAAGCTGAAACTTGGGGATTATATTAAATAAAGAGGCACATTCTGGGCAAGGAAGGGATCAGTGATAATTGGATTTGGGCACATTTAGATTATGAAAGAGACTTCCTGAGCCACAAACGCATTGAGATTCCAATACCAGATTATTTGAACATATTAAAGGCCTGTGTTGGCCTGACCACCATGACCCAGTGGTTGAGTGTCGACCTATGGCCCAGGAGGTCAAGGATAGATTCCTGGCCAGGGCACATGCCAGGGCTCCAGGCTTGATCCCCAGTGTGGGGTGTGCAGGAGGCAGCTGACGGATGATTCTCTCATCATTGATCTTTCTATCTCTCTCTCTCCCTCTCCCTTCCTCTCTGAAACCAGTACAAATAAAGGCCTGTGTTAGAAGTGACAACAGAAAATAAGAGAAGAAGAGAAAGAGTGGGCGCATGTCATGCCAATGGCACCGGGAGGGTGCGTCACGCGGAGTTCTTTCTCTCTGCCAGGCGGCATCACCTTTGATCCCAATCACCACTGTTTCTTCTCCAGCGAGGCGGATCTCTGCCCACACATTTGCTCGAGCGAGGTGGGAAACCAGCTCCCAGGGCCTGCTGATTGGCGAGGAAGAGCAAGTTTAGGAAAGGTGTGCCACTTGTCAATGTCCCCTCCTGTGCTCTGAGGAGGCCTGGTGGCCTGGGCAGCCTCCCTCACTCAGCGATCTGCCTGCCTGAGGAGCACAGTGCCTGCAGGGGTGGGGTAGCGGGTACAAAGGCCGGTTTGGTTGATGACATGCCTCTGCTCCTGACAGATCCCAGTCGGCCCTCCTTGGTTCTGATGGACCCAGTGGGAGAGCACAGGGGATGAGGCTCAGGAGCACTTTGCATTTGAATGGGCCCTTTATTCCAAGAGATTTACAAGTGTTGTGTCATTAAACAAGGTTCCCTTTGAGGTGCATTAGAAGCAAATACAAAGCGATAAAGCCTTTTTCACAGAGGGACAGTATCTGTGGCTCAGGAAGAGGGGCCTAGAGCATGCCATTCAGGAAGAGTGCACATTCATCCACATGTAGCCATAAAAACATCTTACATGGTTTCCGTCCTGCCTCTCTCACCAGCTTAGCATTGTCTAATAACTACTTGCCTTTATCTCATAAATGAGACGAATAGTAACTTCCTTTCTAATTTATAAGTTATGAGCATCAAATAAGACAATATATATGGAAACAGATGGATAAAAACTGTCCAGGTGTCAGAATGAATGAAGGAAAAGACCATTTCTTATCTCTGTCCTACTGGCACAGTGCCGTGTAGAGAGCAGGCTTCAATACATGTTGCATTGCCCAGCTGGCGTGGCTCAGTGGTTAAGTGTGGATCTATGAACCAGGAGGTCATGGTTTGATACTCGATGAGGGCACATGCCTGGATTTCAGGCTCAATCCCCAGTAGGGGGGCAGGGGAGAGTGCAGGAGGCAGCCTATCAATTGATCAATTATTCTCTCTCATCATTGATGTTTCCATCTCTCTCCTTCTCCTTTCCTCCCTACAAAATCAATAAAAATATATTTTTAAAAAGTATGTGTTGTATTACTGTTGCTAGCCAGGAACTTCAAGGCACATAACATTAAGCTTTAACTTTGAACTGTAAGTTTTTAATATTTAAAGATATTTTAAGGTCATTCACTTTATTTTAACAATAGAGACACCAAGTACTAGTGTATTTGAATGGATTGCTGAATGATACATAGATAGTTCAGAACAGGTTGAAATTAGACTCTAGATGACCTAGGGTTTTACACTTAGTGGTTTTAAAACTATGGTTATAAAGGATCCTGGTTTAGTTTAAGACAAGCTTTATAAATATTTGAATCATGTAAAAAATTTTAAAAAGAAAGTATCAGAGCAGTTTAACAACAAGCTTCAAAAATAAAATCACATAAAATGAGTAGACAAATATTCTCATTTGGGGGAAAATAAAGAAGAAAAAACATGTATGTATACATATGAAAAGATAGTTATTACTTTTAAGCCAGAGAAAATAAATGTAGCCTCAGAAATCTAGACAGGACCTGTGGAGACAAAAAATAATAGGCAGCCTAATTATAGAAACAAGGCAACCTTATTCAGTAAAATATTCTTGGTTATATCCAACTAATTTGGAATTTTGATAATGTGTGCAGTGCTTAAGAAAAATACAACTTCATACATCTGTTTAAAAAGGGGGTGTTGTATTAAAAAAATACATGAGGGTAGTGGCACATGATTACACATAATGTATTTAGAGATGCCATTGTTTATAAGAGCCTTAAAAGCACTAATTTATTTTTTTAATTAAATTTATTAGGGTGACATTGGTTAATATGATCATACAGGTTTCAGGTGTGGGTTTCTATGTTATAAGATCTATGTACGGCACTTGAGTGCCCACCACCCAGAGTCAAATCTTCTCCCCTCACCATATCCTATATAATAAAAGGGTAATATGCAAATAGACCGAATAGCAGACCATGGGGTCCCTCAGCCTGGCCTGTGCCCTCTTGCAATCCGGGACCCCTCGGAGGATGTCGGAGAGCCGGTTTCAGCCTGACCCCACAGGCCAGTCCCCTTAGGAGGGCGCCAGACGCAGGGTTCATGACTAGCAAGCGCTGCTGTGACAGCAGGAGCCTCTCCTGATCAGGACTGATTGGGCACGAGCCCGTGGCAGGCACAGTGGGGCCAGGATGAGCGGGAGTGGCAGGTAGGAGCTGCAGGCAGCATTGGACTGTGGGTTTCAACCCAATCCCTGCAGGCCACCCAGAGGGACCCCACCCGTGCACGAATTCGTGCACCAGGCCTCTAGTATACTAACAAAGCACTAACTTAAATGCTTCAGTTATTTATGTTCCTTGCTCATTACCTTTTACTGATGAAAGTAGCATTTTGGTAATATATTTCAAGCTAAGTGCTATGACTGAAAGTCATAAAAGTGCATTCATTTGGAAAAGCCTAGAATTCAAATTTTTAACATTTTCAAATTGGTCAACTTGTGCTTACAAATTAATGAGAATCAGTCACTCAGCTAGCTGAACAAAGGATAAAGAAGATGAAGGAGAAACCACATCTTATAGATTTGGTGGCAAAATGATGGTCCGTCATATTCAGTTAGAATTTGGAGCACAGGTGAGGAGGGGGAAGGAAGGAGGGCTTGCGGCCATCAGAGTTAGAGATGCCCAGAGCATCACTGAGGAATGGTACATTTGGCTTTGAAATCCCTGATGAAAAGGCACTATAGGAAACATAATTATTAGCGCAGTGTTTGATGTTTTAATTGCATGTGTTTTGCTGTGCTGTGCCAAAGTAATTTTTGGAGTTGATTGCATTTTTGCCTGCCTCCCTAGTTTTTGAAGCTCAGTCAACCTCAGTAAAAGAGGAAAAAAAGGTAGGTTACATAAATGAAGGAAAAGGCTAATGACTTAAGAATGTGTGGTTTTCCTTTACATGAAATATCACTCTTAAGGTTCCCATTTGGGGGCAACATCCATTCTTTTATAGAGAGAAGAATATTGTATTAGGCAGCAAGTCATTATGGCGCTACGTATCTAAGAAATTTAGTTTGTTGCATTAAATTATCCTGGCATCTGTTCTATACAATACTCTACTGGCTTTGATTATAAAGGCTTTTAATCATTGATAACATTTATTTGTTAAATGTAGTTTTCTTTGTGTTTAGATAAGCCCAATTGTTGGATATTTCTTTAAAAATAAAAATTGCAATATCAACCCATTTTGATTTATTGATTATAATTTAGTATTTATAGGTATGCTCAGTATAGAATATTTCCTTAAAGAACCAAATTTTTAGAGGTATATTATTTTAGTTGGCTTAGTAATTTTTTAATACATAAAACCAAAATATAGTCATTAAAGACTTCCCCCTTTCCTTTCAGCCCTGGACATTCTTCTCTGCAAATTACTCAGGGAGAAAAGACGTAGCTTCAGTGTACGTGAAGGCTCTTTGATCATCATGTAAATAAACAGACTGCCTTCCTCTCATAGGATTCTTTCTGAATATGATTTCTTTCATCAGGCGGTTTATCTCATCGCACTGAACTTCAAGGCAGTTTGCCTCAGAACTTCAAACAAGCATTTCCTACACGTTTGTAGGAAATACATTAAACACTATAAGCGACAAACTTCCTCTCAACTTCCCAGCAAGACAGAGCAGGAGACATTTTATGTTGCACCCCAACTGGTAGAAGGCGCATCCTAGATTGCAGTCATAATATTCTAGACAAACACCAAGCATTCCCTTCCCTTGAAGGCAGAAACTAAAATTTAAAAAAAACTGGGGGGGAGGGGGATTTGTATGCTAGTACGGTGAGCTAGCTTAGAGCATGGGGAACCAATCAGGAAAGATGACTGAAAGTTTTAAGACTGAATGTTTATTACAATAAGACAGTTTACAACCGAAAATTCAGTGAAATGGGTCCAAGTGTTAGACCCATTACTTTAGCTTGAGAGGATCAATGAGGATTTAATCTGCTCTTATTCTGCCAAGCCAACTCAAATGTGCCTGAACTCTTAGCTCCTACTTGGCTCAGCAAGTTCATGATTCCTGACTCTGGGTGATAAGCATTTTTCAGGTCTTTGAAAATTGACGTATTTCTCTCTGAGTGAACCAGTCAGGCAGCTAGCGGTGAAGCCAATTTTCCTAGCTTCAGAAATTAAAATTTATTTAATTGACTCTATTCTAGGATCTAAACTGAAGCATGATATTGTCATGACTTAATACGTGGATTAAGTTGATAACCTTATTGAGGAAGTTTTCTTCAGAAAACCTTTTTTTTTTTTTTTTTTTTACTAAGGCCAAAAGGAAATAGCATAGACTATATTAAGGAATAAATACTATAATATATATTTTTTTATTTTGAATTTCCAGAACACTTAAACTCATCAATAATCATGACAATTGACAATATCTTTCATTTGCTCAGGATGTAAGCTTTTTCAAAATGCTTTAAAATCATAGTCATTTAATTGGCAACTACCTACTGTGAGTAAGGCTCCATAGGATGAGAAAGATGCCTAAGAATACTTGTGCATAACAAAAGTAAAAATTGATATAGCCATTACGCAAAACGGTACAGAGATTTCTCAAAAATTAAAACTAGATCTAGCAATCCCACGTATAGGTATATTCAAAGGAAATGAAATCAGTGTCTTGAAGAGATATTTGCACTCCTATATTCACAGTATGTTTAGTCATAATAGCCAAGATATGGAAACAACTTAAATGTTGTGAACAGATAAATGGATAAAGAAAATATTATATATATAAAATATTATAAATATTATATATATAAAACCCCCCCGTTAGATTAGTGTTTACACATTTTACTTCTCAGTTATTTAATATTTAATGTTTTCCTTAATACTCAAGTGATGTTTGTCTCTAGTGTTCTAATGTTTACAAATCCTATGTAAAAATCATACTATGTATTTTTGACGTTAATGTGAAATCTAAAATATATGCGCAAGTCTTTAATTTTGTGTGATGTGTTTTAAGTATTATTCATTTAAGTTACTGAAAACGAGAATGAAATGTTGAGCTTCTTTAAGATTAAC
>NW_006283759.1:4667-6658 GCF_000327345.1 Myotis davidii | reverse complement strand
TGTCCTTACATTTTTGTCTAGTATTATTGTCGACTACACTGTCGTCTCTGAGTGTTAATGCAATATCTGTTCCCCAGCCTTTTTCACCATGTGGGAAAAGAATAGGATATGTCATTGCTTCTAATGTAGGAAACAGGATACTGATTTGTTTCATTTTAGTGGCACTTGGATTATTAGGATCTGGTTTATAATGAATGAGCAAGTCCCTTTCAAAAGGAGGTTTTCCATCTTCATTTCTGAATATGACAGCAACTTCAGTTACACAGGGACAATTATATCTACCTGGTCACTTTTACAATCATATTTAATTGCCATTGATACCTCTGTGGGAGCAATAACTTTTGCTGTTGCTTCAGATTGGGCTTCCTTTTCTACCTCATGTAACATCTTGTACGATTTGTTAATTCATGCATTTCATGCATGAGGTTGTTGATGTTGATCCTGAGTCTTTCTGAGCAGCCCTGGTTTGCTGGCATTGCTAATCTTTTACTTGTAACTTCAGCTGTATCCAAAATATAGAGTTGAGCAAACTTCTGAGAAACACCATCCGAAGGGTGTAAAGTTCCAGTACAGTGGTAAACTTGTCCGTGTATTCTAAAACAGTATGGCCCATATCCTGATGGCAATGCAATATTAGCACCCATGGAAACAAAAACAAAAGAACTATTTATGGATCGAATATTTTCGATGAAATTTTTACTGTCAGAATCTTCATTTGTCATTAATCTTTTTAAATAGCCGGGTAATCTGGAAAATGTATATCATTTGGACAGACTTTCCCTTTGCTACAGCATCAAGTAAATTTCCCATCGGATCGTTTTTCATCTGAGAAATTTAGGGATAGGCAAAATTCACATCTAATAGTCATTCCACCACAACTATGTTCTAGAATTGCATCTTCATGTACTCCATTTTCTCTGAGAAGGCAGTTCCTACCGGTATTGGTAGTACTTGTTAATGACCATTCTCTAGACATATTCTGTCGTCGCCACTGCCTTCTTTCAACTTCGAAGAGACGTTGGTCTTTAGACATTTTCTGTCGAGATGTGGCTGTTTTTCGGCTTTGGAGCGACGTTTTTCCAGTAGCTGCTCTTCAGATACATTCTGTTGCAGGTGCCACCATCTTTCAAGATCAGACACACATTGCTCTGCAGACATTTTCTGTTGATAACGCCGGCATCTTTCGGCTGCAGAGCTACATTGTATCAACCATTTTTCTTTGGACATAGTGCCACCTCTCTACTGTCACGGTCTGAGATGCAGGCGAATGAGAGTCCTGGCTATCAGGCCGTTGAGGGCTGTGTGACCAATGGCTGATTCTGGATGATTCTGTTAGGGTGGGACTTCCTCCTCCCTGCTGTCAGTTTCCACAGCTGTGATGAGGAAGCTGGGGTGACAGAGGAGCCACGCTGTCCCACCCGGCTGCCTCGGGTCACACACAGAAGGCCCAGATGCTGGCCGGGTGGGCCGGCAGATTGCTGCTGTCCCACCTGGCCGCCCCGGGTCGCACACAGGAGGCCTGGATGGTGGCCAGGTGGGGCGGTGGATGGAGCTGTCCCGTCCTGCCTGCAATATGCAAATTTAATGGCCATCTTTGTTGGGTTAATTTGCATGCTCATCTGATTGGCTGATGGGCGTGAGCAGAGGGACGGTCCATTTGCAAAAAGGTACATATATAGTACAAAGAGAGAAATAAGCAAAAAATGGGAAGATACATACAAGAATACTATAAGTATTTTTTATCTTTGAATGGTAAGATTATGTGGGATATTTTTAGATTTTTTACTGTCTGTATTTATTTTCTTAAATTTTATAAAATAAACATGTAGTATTATTAAAAAAAATTCTATACTAGCCCTGGCTGGTTGGCTTAGTTGCTTGGAGCATCGTCCCCTACACCAAAATAAGTTGCGCGTTCAATTCCTGGTTAGGGGACATTCCTAGGTTTCAGGTTCTATCCTGGTAGGGATACGTACATAAGGCAATGAATA
>NW_006283759.1:0-4421 GCF_000327345.1 Myotis davidii | reverse complement strand
TGGATGGAGCTGTCCCGTCCTGCCTGCAATATGCAAATTTAATGGCCATCTTTGTTGGGTTAATTTGCATGCTCATCTGATTGGCTGATGGGCGTGGCAAAGGTATGGTTAATTAGCATCTTTGTCTTTTATTAGTGTAGATGATGATAAGACAAGGATATTCAATTAAATATTTTACAGTGGTTGAACATAGTGAAAACTAAATGCTTAACAACAGAGGATTGATTAGATTATGCAGCTATTAAATCACATAAACTATTAATATTGAACTACATGAAAATATTTTTATAAAAGAACATCCTTTTGAGACATTTTATAATATGTTAGAGTGGATAAAACAAGATGCAATACTGCATATATATGTATGTATGTCTATGTGTATATATATATATGTGTATATTTAACAGTGGCTTCTTGTCCAGCTGGTGGGGCTCTGTGGTTCAGCGTGGACTCATGCACCAAAGGAGGCAGCCAATCGATGTTGATGCTTCTCTCTCACTGATGTTTCTATTTCTTTCTCCCTCTCTTTCCCTCTTTCTCTAAAATCAATAAAAATATAACTTGGGTGAGGATTAAAAAATTTTAAAAAATAATAAAAATGTTTCTATGCCAAATGATTTTATTAAGCGGAGCCTGCCTAATCATATTTTTCATTAGTGGAATATCCAGCAATAACTAACAGAATCTTCAGGTGATCTGAGGTCTCTATGGAAACCCCAAATCAATAAAAATAGTGTAAAAGCAGGGAAAGGATAAAATATATAGTGAGGATACAAGTTGAGCTCCACTGCCTAGGGAATGATTGTTCTGAGGAATGAGATATAAGATAATAAAGGTGCCTGCCTATCAAAACTCTTGTAAGTATTTATTTAGACAATTACATAAAATGCACAAGAAAGAGGAAAAACATAAAATGTCATATTGACATTACCAGTATTGTTCTTCCATCATTAAATAAGAACAAAGGAGCAAAATTTAGCAATAAAGTGGCTAATATTTACCAAGTTTTTATGTTCAGAAGGCTAACCTAAGCATTATACAAAGTTAGAATTTCATGGTTGATAATATTTGCCACAAGTTTCAAGGAAAAAGAGCTAATATATTTAATATTAATAGAACTTAAAATCAATGCACTTCAGAAGAGAAATAGGCAGAGTTTTGCACTAGCAATTGATAAAAGAAGAATTACAAGTGGGAATAGCAAATGGAAAATGATTTTAAAATCACTCGAAGAAGGAATATAAAGATTTGCCTATTATGTTGCTAATGTTTTAAATTATAACACACTATTGATAAGAATTTGAGAAAACTGACATTCTTAAAAACAGCTGTTGTTTCTTTATAATAGTCAGGTTTTACTCAATGAGCATTTATTAATTTTATAACGAGGAAAATAGTTTTCCAAAAAAACACATCAGTATGGAATTTGAGTATAATGAAACTATGTAAATTTGAACATAATGCAGTAATGCATATATTTAAGAATCCTGAAAATTCTTGCATATAATACTTTTTTTTCACAAATCAAACCATACTGAAAATGAACAGGAAAACATACATCAAGGATTCTTATGGAAATCTATACCCAGATATCTATAATAATGAAACCAAATATCTATAATAATAAAAGTATAATATGCTAATTAGACCAGACATCCTTCTGGACGTCCTTCCTTCCGTACAAAGCCGCAGAGGCAGCAGAGCCCCGCCCCCTGGCTTGGGTGGCTTGGCAGAGTCAGGCAGGGGCCACAGCAGCAGTAGGTGGGGGCTGGGTCCAAGGCCCTTGCATGAATTTCGTGCTTTGGGCCTCTAGTAGTATTATAAAGCAAATTGTAATAATCAGCATCTCATCTATCTTTGCACAATAAACATTATAAAACATGTATGAGTATTATTAATAGTACATATAAGTATCTTGTATGACTATTTTCACATATTAATTTTCCCAAGAATAAAGATCACTTGTAGTTACAGTTATTCACCTAGCCTCCTTTTGCTGTTATAGATGCCTTGTCCAAGCCATTAAAAAATAAATTGGCCTTTCAAGGTGTTGATTTGAAAATTCATCCAACCATGTACACTGCAAAACGCTTCTTGCCATTCAAAATTATTTGAAAAATAATATCCTGAGAATTATTGAACACATCATTGGACATTTTCTAGGTTACCCATCAATTAGTCAAACCCTTATAAGGGAAGTTTCCTTTTTTTCCTCTTTCTTGTACATTTAAACAAATGCAAAGCCTATATATCCTACACAGCATTCTTAAGAACCTTCCAGAGAAACAGTCTGAGGACTGAGAGCTAGTACCCAGGTTGCTTTCCCAATTCCCCTCTGCCCCCATAATGATGTTATGATTGTCTAATAATACCAGGCTGGTGTCTACACTGGCTATCTTGTTTCTCCAAACCACAGACAGAGCAGTAGCGGGTGAACTCTCCACTCTGCCTCCTGCCAAGGTACCTCTGCCCTCACTAAAGGCACAGCGCTTTCTGCCTGTCAGCCCTTGATCTCTGGGCTGAAACTGCCTACCAGGATGCCAATTAGTGCCAATATGGCAGGAATGTGTGCACACACAGGCTCACAGCAAAGAACAAGCAGAAAAGCCAATGGTTTGTTTTTAGGAATACAGTCTAGACATACTGCACTGAAGCAGACTTTCTATTTAAACTCAGATTTTTAGTCTGCTTAAAATACCACCTTCTAAATTAAAATGATTTCTCATCACAAAAGCATGGAATAATATATCCAATAACACCTTAATCGAGTGTACTGTCAACATTGTCATCATTGCCATCTCACTGTTATCAGCATTACCATCACAATGAGGCGAGCCAGGCTTTGTGCTGGGCATTTTTATAAACATGTAGCGTGCAAGGCACAAAGTAGGTATGCAACAAATATTTGATTGAATTATCTCATTTGATTCTTATAAATTTTCTGTGAATATGTATTATTAAATTCATTTTACACTCGAGGAATTGGAAGCAGAAGGTCTAAGTAATCTGTCCATGATCACACCTTCTACACATGGCTGAATTCAGAGTTAAAATCAGAGCTATCTAAAAAATGCCTCTAGACTTTAATTTTCTTGCGGTCTATTAGTGTGCCTACTCCATCTATATCCCTACAGTACCATTACACTTTGTATATTGCAGGTGATCAATAACAGTTAAATGTCATCAAATTTATATGCAGAAAAAAATGCTCAGCATTATTAGTCATCAGGAAAGTGATACCACCGCACACCCACTAGTATGTCTATAATCAAAAAGATAGAAAATAGTTTTGGAAAGTATATACAGAGATTGGAACCCTTTCATACTGCTGGAGGGAATGTAAAATGATGCAGCTGCGCTGGAAAAGAGTCTGCCAGTTCCTCAGATTGTTAAACATACAGCTACCATATGACCCAGTGTTTCCACTCCAAAGAAATGAAATTCCACTCCAGAGAAATAAAAAACAAATGTTCACACAAAAACTTAGTAAGTCCTCACTTAATATCATTGATAGTTTTTGTGAAAATGTGTATATTGAAACCGATTTTAACACAGACTAATTGATATAAACAAGAGTTAAGTTCCTATGGCATCTCATCAACATTATAACAAAATTATGTTATTCAAGGACCTGCTGTACATGACTGTCCATAGCAGTATTATAATAATAGCCTAATGTTCAGCCCCTGATGACTAGATAAACAAAAAAGGGTATAATTCCATATAATAGGGTATAATTCAACCACAAAAAAAGAATGAAGTACTATACATGCTATAACATGAATAAGCCTAGAAAACATTATGCTAACTGAAAGAAGCCAGGCATAAAAGGCATATGATTACATTTGTATGTAATGTGCAGAAGAGCCAAATCTATAAAGACAGAAAATACATTAGCAGTTGCCTAAGGCTGGAGGGGTGGATAATGATGAGAGGATTGGTGGATAAAAGTTAAAGTGTACTGAGTTTCTTTTTGGGATGATAAAAATGTTCTAAAATTAACTGTTGTTATAACAATATTATTGACTATATTTTCTATGTGTTATGCAAAGTGCTGAGGTCCCAGAAAACCTCAGCTATTGTTTGTGAATTCCAAAGAAATAACCTGGAAGACTGGCTAAGAAGGACATGGGTTTATTAGGACTTATGTGCCCACTGGTGGCAGTTGGCAGGGTGAAGTATTTTACGGTTCCCGCTGCCTCCAGTGAAGTTGTTCTGCTAAGTCCCACCCAACCTGTGAACAGGCTGCACTGGGGCGACCAGCTGGTGCTATTGTTTTGCTGCCTCCCAGACTTTCCCAGCATAAGGTTTTATAGAGTACAGAAAACAGAAAAACAGGGCGTGCAGGGGGAGGGTGACAGGCCTCTGTGCAAGCTGTGTGAGATTAAAACACTAGCTGTTTACAATCCAGGCTCACATCT
>NW_006283758.1:14023-18236 GCF_000327345.1 Myotis davidii | reverse complement strand
TGTTTTTCTTTCATATGCGGGCTGTTTCTTTGTATCCCCATGATCTTTCTTTTCCAGGTGTTGGTTATGTAGTTCTCTCTCTGCTACGTTGATTTAAAGGCACAAAATACAACACAACAAGGCACAAAGTACAAGGCATTGAACACAAATGTATTCATGATACTAATAACCCCAAATAAAGGTGACCACCAGATCAAGGAGAACTAGGGGATAAGGAAGAAAGAAGAGAAAAAGAAAAAAGAGAAAAAAGGAGTGCAAAAATGAAATTGGGAAAAGGAAAAATAAAGCAAGAGAGAAAAGAAAGAGAATGAAATAGAAGAGGGGGAGAAACTACTTATATGTGGAGAAAACTCCAATAGAACAGCCACTAATCCCAATAAATACCAGCAACAGAATGCAAACTACAAACCACAATTGCTATCAAGTGAGGCGAGGGAAAACAGGAGCAAAAAAAGTAATAATAATAAAATAACTGGAAAAGAAAACAAAAACAAACAGAAAAATAGAAAGAAAAAGCAAAAACAACCTCACAAACAAGCATAACCCCCCCCCCAATACTGAACAATCAAGTAAACAACAACCAAATGACAGAGAGAGAGAAAAAAATTGGATAGTGAAGAAAGAGAAAGGTGTATATGGATTTAGAGCAGGGGATTGGAAATTAGATATATAAGTAGGGTGAAATTTTCACAGGGGGTAAAAAGAAGGAATAGGGAAAATCTGAAGCAGGAATAGAGTATGAGAAACAGGACAACAAAAGGGGAAAGTGAGGAGAGTTTTGGTGTAAAGGTAAAGTTTAGATAGAGTAAAATTATGCTAAAGGAAAGAAGAAAATAGAATTTAGAACACTAATCCCAAAATAAGATAAAGAGAAAATATAATGACACTTTTTAAAAAGTTGAAATGGTAGTAGGAATAATACTGGTTAAAGATAAAAATGTGGTAATTAAAAAGGTAAAATCAGGTGATGAAAAAAGAAAAAAATTAGTTTCTTAAGTAAAAGGTCAAAAAATAAAATAAAAAATAAAAATGTACAGTAGTGAAGGTCCTTCAGTTCCTTTACTCTTCTGTTTGACACGCCTTAGTCCCGTCAGGTATTCAAGTGAGTGTTGAAGTTCCCTGCGATACAGTGTTCCTCTGTGTTGTAAACCACAGTCCTGATTTTAAAGCAGGCCATATTTGTTTCCCAGACTGCCTTTATTTGTACTTACAGATCAGTCAGTTTGTGGTTCAGCCTCTGAGTGGCAGTGTTTCTGGATTAACTTCTGAGGCTATAAGTCCTCTTTAGCCAGTAGTTTGGGAGAGGTGTTTCTGCCATAGAGCTGTTTCTTTGATTGTTACTTTCAGCTCTGATTCCCAGGTTCCACAAAAACAACTTTTCCCTGCAGTCTCTGCGAGTGACCCCAATTGGGCGATCCTATGTATTGGGTTTAATAATCAAATGCAAAGATTTAAGGGGGAGAGAGAAAAAAAAGGGCCTGAGGAGGTGCACGAGCTCTCGCAACCCTCCACTGTCCAGCTCTGTGTGCAGTCCACATCTGCAATCTATATATATATATATTTGATTTTTTACAGAGAGGAAGAAACAGAGATAGAGAGTTAGAAACATTGATGAGGGAGTAACATCGATCAGTTGCCTCCTGCACACCCCCTACTGGGTATGTGCCCGCAACCAAGGTACATGCCCTTGACAGGAATTGAACCTGGGACCCTTCAGTCTGCAGGCCGACGCTCTATCCACTGAATGAAACAAGTTAGCACCTTCCTTGTTGCATTTGAATCATGGGCCTGGAGGTTGTGTGAGGCAGCAATTTCCGGTGTTTACCTATGCCGCCATCTTGGTTTCCTCTTAAACATAGTTTCAAAGTTGGCATTCTATTTTCAAAGATCAGAAGTTTTATATTTATAGAATCCTAGCTGAATAATTCATTGATTACATAAAGGCAGCAACCTTGACACCCAAAGTAAAGTAAGTTGAAGGATTCCCAATTTCATTCACAAGTACAGTGGCTGTCTCTTAATATGTGACATCTCTAATAAGGAGACATGACCAAAAGAGTGTGGCAGAAAGCAAGGAGAGCAGTAACTGTTCTTGAACTATCTTTAGGCAGGGAAAAGACAAAAAACTGAGAAAGGTCCAAACTGAGATTTGTTAACAATAACTGAGGGGAAGAGCTTTATAAACAATACCCACTACCATCCTTTATGTTCTAGGCTTCTGTTCTAACAACACTTTAATATACAAGAGCAATTTTGGTATCTTATCATTTGTGTAAAAACGGGGTTTTCCCTCTTTGACTGAATGTATATTCCCAAATTGTATATAACCTCTAGTTTAATATATTCACTATTCTAAAAAGAGATAAGCCTGTAGAAAGTACACTCACTTTCCATAGCCTCCTTAAAATTTATAAAGAATGCTTAATTAGTAGCCACAAAAATGTGTTCCATAGATTAGTAGTGTATGGTAGAAGATATGGGTGATTGTCCTTATGATAGTTTTATCTGCAAACTCAATAAGTAATCCATGTTTGACTTGACTGTGATAAATTTTAGAATAAGAAACAGCAGTTTGGGTCTCTGCTGCAGACATCATCCATGACTGACATTGGGGTTGAACCTCACTGGCAGCAAGTCAGAAGGGAGATCCCCCCACACACACACACACACAAATGGGATATCAACAATCAAGTTGCAATTACAACAGGAGAGTCCAAACAATGCAAACAAGGGACATTCCTAGAGCATCCAGCTCAAATAAACAAAGAGATTACACCACTGGACCCCTCAAGACACTTTCTACATAAGGCCATTCCACAAAGACTGGGAGGCATAGAAGTTCTATCTAATACATAGAAGCAAATACAGAGAGACAGCTAAAATGGGGGGGGGGAGGAAATAACACCCAAATGAGAGAAAATAAGGAATCTCTAGAAAAATAACTACAACACATAGAGTTCAAAGCAATGGTTATAAAGATGCTTAAAGAACTTAGTGCAAAACAGCATGAAAAGGGAAATAGAGGCCATTAACAAGAACCAGACATAAATGAAGAATTATATATCTGATATGAAGAACACACTCAAAGGGATTAAAAGTAGATTGGATGAAGCAGAGGACCAAATCAGCAATTTGGAAGACAAGGTAGAAATAAATACCCAATTAGAGCAGCAAATAGAAAAGAGAAATAAAAAGCAAGAAGATAGCTTAAGGGAACTCTGGAACAACATGAAACGTAACAACATCTGTATTACAGGAATACCAGGAGGAGTAAAGGATGAGCAAGGACCAAAGAACCTGTTTAAAGAAATAATGACAGAAAACTTCCCCAACCTGGTGAAGGGAAATGTTACACAAGGTTCAGGAGGCACAGAGAGTCCTAATCAAGAAGTATCAAAAGGGATCCACAACTAGACACATCATTATTAAAATGGCAAATGTTAAAGACAAAGAAAGGGAGAACCAAGATGGTGGCATAAGGTGCAAACCTGTACGTACTGCCCCCCACAACAACATTAAAATCACAACTATAAGACAAAACAGCTATCATCCAGAAACACGGGAAAGCTGTCTGAGTGGAAGTTCTACAACTAGAAGGAAAGAAAAAAGTGCAGTGAGACCTAGTAGGAGGGGAGCAGCATCAAGAACAGAGGTACAGAGGCACACGCGAGGCAGCTGCACCTGGATGCGCGGTTTCTTTCAATTGGAAGGTGACACAAGCTCTCTAACGCACTAAACTCATTTACGGCGAGACACTGGGGTCCCAGGATCCTACCGGGAAAAACGGGACTATCCTGAAGCAGATCGGAAAGCGAGGGTGACTTTCTCACAGAGCTGCTCGCAGGGATCATTGAGGCGGTGGGGGCACACGGCACTCGGGGAATCACGGAGATGTGACGACACCATTGTTTGCTCTGCCCTGGTGTACCCCTGAGACCCTGCCCCACTCAATTCACATCCCCTCCCAAGCTGTGATCGGTGGCACAAAGGAGGCACCTGCGCTTCTGCAGCCAAACAAACTGCAGCTGGATCAGAGAGCTCCAAAACTTCCAAACTACAAACAAAGCAGAGAAATCTGTTGATATCACTGTAGCAGTTCTTCTTATAGACACAGCGGGTCCTCAAAGTCAGCCAAAAATGCGAAGACAAAAAAACATGTCACAAATGAAAGAAATGGAGGAAAGCAAATGAATGTAGGACATAGAGTTCAGAA
>NW_006283758.1:9300-13747 GCF_000327345.1 Myotis davidii | reverse complement strand
TACTGAAAAGGAGAAAACTGTAATACATAAATCATTTTTAAAAAAACTATTTCTAAAGGACACTGGAACATGTTCTATTATTATATGTAACTGCTAATTACACACACAAATTCAAATGTGGTATTTTACCTTTCAATCATTTCAAACATCTAAAGAAAAGTATTTTTAAGTCTTTTTCTGGAAAATCATCAACTCAAAAAACTCAGGACTGAATGTTACGAGATAAATGATACTCACTTATTATATGGAATATAATGAACAAAATAAACTGATGAACAAAAACAGATCCAGAGACAGAGAAGCAACGATTAGACCGTCAAACCTCAGAGAGAAGGTAGGGGAGGGTGGAGGTAAGGGGGACTGATCAACAAAAGGACTTGTATGCATGCATATAAACATGAGCAATGGACGCAGACATCAGGGGGGTGAAGGCATGAATGTGATGGGGTGGGTGGGGGCAATGGGGTGAAGGACACATATGTAATATCTTAATCAATATAAAAAAGAAAAAAGAAAGGCCAAAAAAAAAGACAAAGAAAGGTTCTTAAAGGCAGCAAGAGAGAGAGAGAGAAAAAATTACATACAAAGGAGTTCCCATTAGAATGTCAACTGACTTCTCAAGAGAAACACTTCAGGCCAGAAGGGAGTGGCATAAAGTACTCAAAGTAATGAAAAACAAGGGCCTAAATCCAAGACTATGTATCCAGCGAGGCTATCATTTAAAATTGAAGGTGAAATAAAAAGCTTTCCAAATGAAAAAAAGTCTAAAAGAGTACATTACCACCAAACCACCAATGCAAGAAGTGTTAAAGGGACTGCTCTAAGAAAAAGAAAAAGAGCAAGAGGATCATAGCAATAAAGAAAATAAAAATGGCAATAAATAAATACCTAGCAATAATAACCTTAAAGGTAAATGTACTAAATGCTCCAGTTGAAAGACATGGGGTGACTGGATGGATAAAAAAACATGACCCATATATATGCTATCTACAAGAGGCCCACCTCAGAGCAAAAGACATACACACACTGAGACTGAAGGGATAGAAAAATATACACCATGCAAATGGAAAGGGAAAAAAAGCTGGAGTAGCAATATGCCTTTCAGACAAAATAGACTTCAAAACAAAGACCATAACAAAGAAGGCCACTTCATAATACTAAAAGGAATGATTCAACAAGAAAATATAACCTTTGTAAACATATATGCACTCAATATAGGAGCGCCCAAGTACATTAAAAATTCTTGATGGACTTTAAGGGAGACAGAAAAACAGTCATAGAGGGGGACTGCAACACCCCACTGACATCACTGGATAGGTCTTCCAGGAAAAAATTAACAAGGAAACAGAGGCCTTAAATGACACCATAGATCAAATGGATCTAACCAATATTTACAGAACATTTCACCCAAAGAAACAGAATATCCATTCTTCTCAAGTGCACATGGAACATTCTCAAAGATAGACCACATGTTAGGGCACAAAATAATTGTACACAATTTCAAGAAGACTGATATAACACCAAGCATCTTCTCGGAATACAATGGCATTAAGTTAGAAATCAATTACAATAAAATACACTCAAATACATGGAGGCTAAATAGCATGTTATTAAACAACTAGTAGCCCTGTGCACGAACCTGTGCACCAGTAGGTCGCTGCTGCCCTCCTGTAGATCTCCGCCTCCTGCTTGCTTGCTGCCCTGCCGTCTCCTGTAGCTCTCCACAGCCTGCTTATACCTCGCTGGCCCACCATCCTGCTGATACGTGATCTGGTCATGATGTGCTTGGTAGTTATGCCCCAGGGCTTAATGGCTAATTAGTATATTCCTCTCTTATTATATAGGATGAATGGTTTACCAATGAGATCAAGCAAGGAATTAAAAAGTTCCTGGGAACAAGTGAAAATTTACACACAACCAGCCAAAACCTATGGGACACGGTGAAAGCCGTCCTGAGAAGGAAGTTCATAGCACTACAGGTCTACCTCAAGAAACAAGTAAAAGGACTAATAAACTATCTAACCCTATAACTAAATTAACTAGAAAGAGAACAGCAAGAAAAGCCCAGAGGAAGTAGGAGAAAGGAAATAATAAAGATCAGAGCAGAAATAAATGACATAGAGACAAAACAAAACAAAGAAAAGCACAAAAGATTAATCCAAGATCGGGTTCTTTGAAAAGATAAACAAGATTGACGAACCCCTAGCCAGACTCATCAAGAAACAAAAAAAGAGGACCCAAATAAATAAAGTCAGAAATGAAAGAGGTGATATAACAATGGACATCACAGAAATACAAAGAATTGCAAGCAAATACTAAACAACTATATGCCAACAAACTGGACAACATGGGTAAAATGGACAAATTCCTAGAAACATGCAATCTTCCAAAACTCAATCAGAAAGAATCAGAAAACTTAAATAGGCCAATAACAACTGACGAAATTGAAGCAGTAATTTTAAAAACTTCCAGCAAACAAATGTCCTGGACCCAATGGATTTACAGGTGGATTTTACCAAAAATTCGAAAAAGAACTGACACCTGTCCTCCTCTAACTATTCCAAAAAAAAATTCAAGAGGAAGAACACTTCTAAGATCTTTTTACAAAGGCAGCTTATCCTAATTCCAAAACCAGATAAAGACATTACAAAGCAAGAGAACTACAGGCCAATATCCCTGATGAACATAGATGCTAAAGTCCTCAAAAAATATAAGAAAATCAGACCTAGCAATATATTAAAAAGATCATACACCATGACCAAGTGGGATTTATTCCAGGGATGCAAGGCTGGTACAATATTCACAATTCAACCAAATGTGATACATCACATAAACAAATTGAAAGATAAAAACCACATAATCATATCAATAGATGCAGAAAAAGGATTTGACAAAATACAGCACCCTTTTTTGATAAAAACTCTCAGTAAAGTGTGAGTAGAGGGATCATACCTCAACATAATAAAGGCCATATAAAACAAACCTACAACCAACATAATACTCAATGGGCAAAAACTTAAAGCATTTCCCTTAAGAATGGGAACAAGACAAGGATGTCCATTTCACCACTCTTACTCAACATAGTAATGGAAGTCCTAGCCATAATAATCAGATAAGAAGAAAAAAAATCCCATTTACCATTGCAACAACAACAGAAGATACTTAAGAATAAACTTAACCAAAGACATAAAAGACCTGTACTTGGAAAATTATAGGACATTCATAAAAGAAATAGAGGAAGATACAAACAAATGGAAGGGTATGCCATGTTCATGAGTTGGAAGAATTAACATCATTAAAATGTCTATACTACCCAAAGCAATCTACAGATTCAACACAATCCCTATTAAAATACCAATGGCATACTTCACAGAGCTAGAAAAAAAACTCCATAAATTTATATGGAACCATAGAAGACCCTGAACAGCTGCACCAATCTTGAGAAAGAAGAATGAAGTAGGAGGGATTACAATACCGGATATCAAGTTATACTACAAAGCCATTATAGCCAAAATACCTAGTACTGGCAGAAGAACAGGCATATAGGCCAATGGATCAGAACAGAGACCCCAGAAATTGACCCACACCATTATGGTCAATTAATATTTGACAAAGGAGGCAAGAATATACAATGGAATAAAGACAGTCTCTTCAACAATGGTGCTGGTAAAACTGGACAGACACATGCAAAAAGAGGAAACCAGACCACCAACTTACACCATACACAAGAATAAACTCAAGATGGATAAAAGATTTAAATGTAATGCATGAAACCATAAAAATCTTAGAGGTAAAATCTCATACATAGGCAGTAAAATCTCAGCCATCTCACGTAGCAATATGTTTACATATTCATCTCCTAGGGCAAAAGCAACTAAGGAGAAAGTAAACAAATGGGACTACATTAAAATAAAAAGCTTCTGCACAAAAAAGAAAGCACCATCAAACTGAAAAGGGAACCCACTGAATGGGACAACATATTTGCCAATGATACACCTGATAAGGGGCTAATATCCAAAATATATACAGTACTCATACAACTCAACAAAAAGAAGACAGACAAACAATCCAATTTAAAAATGGGCCGAGACCTGAACAGACATTTCTCCAAAGAGGACATACAAATGCTCAAGAGAAGCAAGAAAAAATGTTCAAAGTCACTAATAATCAGAGAAATGCAAATTAAAACCACAATGAGCTATCACCTCACACCTGTCAGAATGGCTAATATCAAAAAATCAAAAAACTGCCCTGACCAGTTTGGCTCAGTGGATAGAGCATTAGCCTGTGGACTGAAGAGACCCCGGTTCGATTCTGGTCAAGGGGATGTACCTTGCTTGCGGGCACATCCCCAGTAGGGGGTGTGCAGGAGGCAGCTGATCAATGTTTCTCTCTCATCGATGTTTCTGACTCTCTATCCCTCTCCCTTCCTCTCTGTGAAAAATCA
>NW_006283758.1:3864-6818 GCF_000327345.1 Myotis davidii | reverse complement strand
CACTGTATGGAAGACAATATTTGCCAATGATACATCAATGAGGGGTTAATATCCAAAATATATAAAGTACTCATACAATTCAACAAAAGGAAGACAAACATTCTAATTTAAAAATGGGCAAAGGACTCTAATAGACACTTCTCCAAAGAGGGCATACAGATGGCCAAGAGACATCTGAAAAAATGCTCAGTCACTAATATCAGAGAGATGCAAATTAAAACAACAAAACAGCAAAAATGTACCACCTCACAGCTGCCAGAATGGCTACTATCAATAAATCAACAAACAACAAGTGCTGATGAGGATGTGGAGGAAAAGGAACCCTTGCACACTGCTGGTGGGAATGCAGCCACTGTAAAAAACAGTATGAAATTTCCTCAAAAAATTAAAGATGGAATTTTCGTTTGACCCAACAATCCCACTTCTGGGAATATATCCTAAAAACCCTAAGACAGCAATCAGAAAGAATATATGCACCCCTATGTTCATCGCCCCGTTATTTACAATAGCTAAGATTTGTAAACGGCGTAAGTGCTCTTCAGTAGGTGAACGGAGATGAATGTATTAAAAAGCTGGTGGACATTTACACAATGGAATAATATGCAGCTATAAAAAAAGAGGGATCTCTTACCCTTTAGGACAGCATGAATGTACCTGGAAAATAGCATGCTAAGTGATATAAGCCAAACTGAGAAAGACAAATATAACATGATCTTACTTATTTGTGGAATCTAATGAACAAAATGAATTGACCAACAAAATAAGATCCAAAGCAGAGAGACACGGAATAGACATATCTCAATGATGTGGGGTTGGGAAGACAAGAAGAGATAAACCAAAGAACTTACATACTTATAGGCATAGCCCATGGACATGGGCAATAGGGTAGTGAAGACCTGGGGGTGGGTGAACAGGGGTTGGGAGGAAGGGGAAAAAGGGGGGAGGGGAATGGGAGATATCTGTAATACTATCAACAATAAAAATATACTTTAAAAATTAGAATAAACTAGTGAAGTAACAACATTAATGTCTATTTCCAGTAAATAGCAAACACATTACTTAGAGCATTTTCTATTTCCCATGTACGTTACTGAAAACTCTACAATACATGCATCATACTATTTAAGCTCCAAAATCATTCTAAAATGTAGGTAACAAAATATTCACAATTACAGTAGTGTCATAGATGATTTAAATTTTAACTGACCGTTGATCTAATACTAGAAAAATGATCCCTTGTGCTAACTTCCTATTGTTATTAATATTGATAATTATTGTTGACATTTTAAAACACATTAAAATATAATTTTTCAAGGCATTTTAAAATACCTCACCAAATTATGTTCCTATCAAAAGATGTGGAAAAATTAATCAGGTAAACAAATTAAAATAGTTTATAATAAGTAGGGTTAGAATTCAAGTACTGCCTGTTTTCCCCAATTCCATTTTAATTACAAGAACACAAAAGAGTCATAGGCATAGAGAATGGACTAGTAGTTGCCAGAGAGGAGGAGGTTTGGGGGTTGGGTGAAAATGGTGAAGGGACTAAGAAGTACAAATTGGTACTCACAAAATAGTCTCAGGGATATGAATGTAATCAATAATATTGTGATAATTATTTATGGGGCCAGTTGGGCACTGGAAATATCAGGGGTAACACTATGTAAAGTATATGATTATCTAATACTAAGCTGTATACCTGAAACCAATATAAAATAAAATTGAAAGAAAAAACACACAAAAGATTTAAAGATTTTGATGAAAATATGACTACAGGTCAAATTATATTCCTAAAAATATAGCACCAAATATATAGCAAAATTTTGATATTGTTAGCTTATGATATGGATGTCAGTCATGTCCTGTCACTACCATACTTTCCTTCTGTAAGGTTTTCCAAAAAAATGATGACAGGTACGAAGTCAACAACTCATGGTATATGTGAAAATAACCTGCATGCCATGCCACTTCAAGACTCAGCCTACTCAAAAAAAAAGTCTCTTGATATTATTTAAAACAAAAAAGGGGGCCCTAAAAAAAAAAAAAAAAAAAAAAAAAAGACTCAGCCTACTCTTATGACTGGTTCCCAGAGAACATTCATCCTCATTCTTGGCATAAATTTCAAGCTCACCTCTATTGTCTTGACCCAAGGGTGAGGAACGTCCTGCCCACGGGCCATATAAGGCCCACAAAATCATTTGGTCAGACCCTGCCAAGGTATTAGGGGTGAGTTAATTAAATGTTTGACCAAATATAGCAGGCTAGTTTTTAGGTTGATAATTTTGTATGGCCCTCGAATGATGTTATAAATATCCAAATGGCCCTTGGCAGATAAACGTTCCCAGCCCCTTAAGACTTGAGCCATCTATGACACCAACATGCTTTTTTTTTTAAGCCTTCCCTTTACTGTCTTCTTGGCATACTAGTCTTATGAGAAGTTTATGCCATAAACTTTGTGAGTGCTCTACCCTCAAATACTCCCAAATCCTACCAAATAGAACTCACTCATCATTCACTTTATCAAAAGGTTGTTCCTTTAAAGGAAACCTATTGTAAAACCTATGCTAACCTAGTTAGTTCCTTTGGTATATTTTAAATAATTAAATGTATTAAAAAGTTATTTAAAATTAAAAAAATTCGAGGAGAACCAAGATGGCGGCATAGGTTAACGCCGGAGTTTGCTGCCTCGAACAACCATTTCAAAAGTGAAACTAAAAGACGGAAGGGACATCATCCAGAACCACAGGAACGGTGGCTGAGTGGAAGTCCTACAACTAGGAGGAAAGAGTAACGCATTCGGACACTCAGAGGAGGCGCAGTGCTGAAGGCAAATTCTGAGGTGCGGAGTGCGCGGTTGGCGTTTTCAATCGGGAGGGAGTCGCAGACTCTGAGCTCCAGATCCGGGAGAGGCTTTAGGGGCACAGACTCAAACGGGAGAAGCAGGACTGTCTGGT
>NW_006283758.1:0-3034 GCF_000327345.1 Myotis davidii | reverse complement strand
TGCCAAGAACCTACAACCAAGATTACTTTATCCAGCAAAGCTATCATTCAGAAGTGAAGGTCAGATAAAGAGCTTCACAGATAAGGAAAAGCTAAAGGAGTTCATCACCACCAAACCAGGATTATATGAAATGCTGAAAGGTATCCTATAAGAAGAGGAAGAGGAAGAAAAAGGTAAAGATACAAATTATGAACAACAAATACGCATCTATCAACAAGTGAATCTAAGAATCAAGTGAATAAATAATCTGATGAACAGAATGTACTGGTGATTATAATAGAATCAGGGACATAGAAAGGGAATGGACTGACTATTCTTGTGGGGGAAAGGGGTGTGGGAGATGCGGGAAGATACTGGACAAAAATCGTGCACCTATGGATGAGGACAGTGGGTGGGGAGTGAGGGCAGGGGTGGGGTGGGAACTGGGAGGAGGGGAATTATGGGGGGAAAAAAGAGGAACAAATGTAATAATCTGAACAATAAAGATTTAATTAAAAAAAAAATTAAAAAAATTCAGGTATATTCCACTTGTGTGAAGCATTCTAAATCAAGACAAGTATAACTCTTATAACTGCATAAGCCTGTTCTGTCACTCACGGTTGTTTTTTTAATACTCATCTGAGGGCATGATTTTTAATGATTTTAGAGAGAGGAGGGAGAGGGGAAGGGCAAGAGGTGGAGAGAGAGAGAGAGAGAGAGAGAGAGAGAGAGAGACCAATGTGAGATAGAAACATCAATCGGTTGCCTCTTGTAAGCACTCCGAACTGGGGGTCAAACCCACAACCTAGGTTTGTGCCCTGATAGAAAATCAAACATGCCACCTATCTGTGTACCTGATAACACTCCAACCAACTGAGTGACACTGGCCAGGGCAGGCAGGGTTTGTTTGTTTTTTCAACCAGTTCACATTCAATACCATTCTGCACCAGTTTCAGATGTATAGCAAAGTGGAAGCATATTTCTTTACAGATTTTGATCAATCTTTGAGCTCTAAAGTCTTTTACATAAACAAGTTATTTGCATAAATATTTTGTTAGAGATATATGTCTATGAGTATTATAATCTTAATGACCAAATTTCCATTTATTTCATTAATGGCAAATGTGAATTTCACCAAGAGTTAAAATGATCATGGAAATATCTCCAAATAACCAGAACTAACCCTGTACTAAGAAAGAAAATTTTGGTAAATTGATTTGATATATTTTATTTCGCAATCCCCTGATATTCAAAGCACCTACGTAACATCTCCAGAAAAATACATTTTCACATAAAATCATTTAACTAGTAATTATTGAGTATCTACTATGTGTCAATCTGTGCTTGGCCTACATATTCAGTAAAAGACATAGTTTGTGCATATAGTTGCTATATTTTTGTACTATTCCCTTGATATTTCCATATTCAACACAACAGTACAAATTTTAGCACAGTACTGAGCATAGAATAAGTGCTAAATATATACTTACTTGATTGATATTAAAATATTAAAATCATTTAGGGCTAATAATTTTAGCTGATCCCATTCTTACCACCTTTCCACCCTTATACTGTGGGGTTGGCAGACAACAATAAGTCCCAAAGCAAAAAAAAAAAAATTCCATAATCTTCATGAAGATACAAAGGAGGAATGGAGGGAGAGCATACTCTTATGTTATATTAAGAATACTAGTAGAATAGCCCTGGCCAGTTGCTCAGTGGTTAGAGCATTGGCCCACAGACTGAAGGGTCTCAGGTTTGATTCCAATCAAGGGCACATCCATCATACCTCAGTTGCAGGCTTGATCTCCGGCGATGGTCAGAGCACATGCAGGAGGCAACCAGTTGATGTGTATCTCACATCAATGTTTCTCTCTTTCTGTCTCTCTCCCTCCCTTCTACTCTCTCTGAAAAATCAATGGAAAAAATATCCTCAAGTGAGGATTAACAGAAGATAAAAGAATAGAATACATTTTTCAATCATTGGCAGCATGTAAGAATAATAAATAGTACATGTTAAAGCAGTAAATAAATGTTGCATGTTGGCTTTTGAAGTCAATGTTTAAACTTAACTGAACTTTATAATATTCTTGAATTCACATTCATTATTTTTGTTTATATTACCTAAGCCAGTAACAACTTTCTTCGTATTTATTCAGAATGTGGGTTTCTACTCCAAAGTTGTAACAGAGAATAAGAAGATATTCAGTCTGCAATTAAAAAAAAAAAGATAATCAGATTCATGATTTCCTTAACATTAAAATATCTACAGAGATCATATTGGGCTTCTGGTCAAGATGGCAGTATAGGCAGATGCAGTACTGGCATCCTTCCACAACCATATCAAAATTACAATTAAACTACAGAACCACCATTATTCAGAATCACTTGATATCTAGCTGAACAGAAGTCCTATAATTTAGATATACAGAAACAGCCACATGGAGACTGGTAGGAGGGACAGAGAGCTGTGTAACAGGCAGATCCCACAGCCACATGTGGTACTTAAAAATAGGGAGGAAGAGATCAACCAGAGGACTTGTATGCACGCATATGAGCATAACCAATGGACATAGATGGGGGGGTTGTGTGAGGGAATGTGCTGGGGGTTGGGGCGGCTAGGGAGAGGTCAATGGGAGAAAAATGAGACTTATGTAATACATTAAACAATAAAGAACTTAAATTTTAAAAAAATAGGGAGGGATATCTGAGCTGCTGAGGTCCTCCCTAAGAATGGGGGGCTCCCATCCACACACCAGGACCCCTGACCAGAGTTCCATTGTCATGAAGAGAAGTCCCATATCTTCAGGATGTGAAAACCAGCGAGGATTCCTTTGTTTAGCTCTCCCCCAACAGAACCAGCAGGTAAGTGCCTTATTTGAGTCTCCTTCAACCTAACACTATTCACCTTGATACCTCGCCCCATCCAACCTGCAGGTCCTCCAAGCCATATTCAGTGGCTTTTCAATACAAATGGCTTTTCCTAGCTCATGTTGCAGACACTCGAAAAATCTCTCAAAGGGAAGTCGGAAGATGGCGGCGATATAGGCAGACG
>NW_006283757.1:3782-4496 GCF_000327345.1 Myotis davidii | reverse complement strand
TAACATGTTTGTGCTAACAAATTATATAGGGGTATAATGGGACATGTAAACAGAGTAGTTGATACTAGCTTTTTAGGACGGCAGATTTTCAGTGAAAGAGGGAAGTTTGGCATCTGAGTTATGTTCAGTGTCAAAAATTAGTTTTAATTGCAACACACACATTTCTTGATCATCACCTTTCAGTTTAAAATCAGGCTTCTCAATTAATAAATATGTCAGAAGCCAGAAATATAAACATTTATAGGGAAAAAAGCTGAATTTATATGGTGCGTGAGAAATGAATATGAGCAATAGAAAAACAAAAATACTAGAATAAAGTATATAAGTCATGAATACTAGAATAAAGTATATAAGTCATGACTTGATACATCCTATGATGAAAGTTTGCTCAGTCTAGAATGGTGGAAAATGTTGATGACAGGTCACCCACTACATCCCACCCCCCAAAAGTGCAGAAAGATAGAAATGTAGAAAAAAGAAAAAGTAGCAAACAACTTTTTGAGGCTTTACAAAAGGAAAAGAGTTGTTTAAATAGTCCTGGGAGAAAGATATAGGGTACCCCCCAAAAATGTAGACATACTTTAATAGCTGATAGTTCAATTTTGAAAATAAAATTTTAATAAACAGTGCCTATATAGTTTTTCAAAGTGTGTGTGTGTGTGTGTGTATATATATAGGGGATACCCTATATTTTGTTTGAGAGGAGAGAGCATT
>NW_006283757.1:1237-2745 GCF_000327345.1 Myotis davidii | reverse complement strand
GAGCTGGTTTTGGCCCAATCCACAGGTCATGACGAGGGACCCCACTGGTGCACAAATACATGCAGCGGGCCTCTAGTCTATATATAAAAAAGCCCAATGACCAAACGGTGAAATGACCAGAACAACTGGTCATCCAGTTGCTATGAAGTGCACTGACCACCAGGGGCCAGACGCTCAATGCAGAGCCCTGGTGGTCATTGCGCTTCCATGGTGGGAGTGCCGCTTAGCTGACTGGGATGAGCAGCCACTAGCAAGCCCAGGGTGAGGCCGAGTGTCTGCAGCTATCAAATACCTGAGACATCCAGACTCTGTCCTGACCCCACCAACTGATGCAGGCCCTCTTAGGTGTGTTCTAAAAAGAGCATGGGGAGCTGGCATAGGCAGATGGCAAGAGGGGATGTGACTGTGGACCCCTAGGGAAGCTGTCCTATGTGGCTGAGGATCCTGGAGCATGATTGCCCTGAACATCCTTGATGGTGTCACTGACCTGGCATCACACATCAAGGACATTCATCTCTCTGCCAGGCTTCTCCAGGACACAGAATATGCCTTTACCCAAGACATTATCCTGAAATATCAGCTCAGACTAATCATCATTCAAAAGCTGTTTGGAGGGCAGGTCCACAGCTGTTGGCTGGCTGGAATGAGCAGCGTTCCCACAGTGGGCCGATCCCTGCAGGCCATACCCCCTTCCCTCCCCACCCCCCCCACGAATCTGTGCAGTGGGCCTTTAGTTAAAATATAATTGACTGTTCCCTGTGCTGAGCTCTATATCCCCGTGACTGTACTATAACTGCTAATTTGTACTTTAAAGTTCTGAAAGGTCTCAGCTTTGATTCCCAGTTAGGGCACATACCAAGGTTGTGGTCTGGTTTCCAGTCTGAGTCCCAATCGGTGCTGGTCAGGGTGCATATGGGAGTCAACAGGTTGATGTTTCTCTCTTTCTCTTTCTCTCTCTCTCTATGACTCTCTCTCGTCACTGATGTTTCTCTCTCTCTCTCTCCCCCCCCCCTCCTCTCTCCCTCTCTCCTTCTCCCCACCCTTCTCTCTTTCTCAGTAAGAACGCATCAACACATATTCTCAGGTGAGGATTAAAAAATAAGTTCTCTATAACCATGAGTCTATTTCTATACTGTTTATTTGTTTAATCTATAGATTCAGTAGTTGATAGATATGTATTTGTGTCACTTTAGTGTTCATGTGATATTCGATTGGTGGTATTAAAATCCTTTAGCTTTTTTCTTGTCTGAGAACCTCTTGTTTGGATCTCTAATTCTAAATGACAGCTTTGCTAGGTAGCATAATCTTGGCTGTAAATCTTATTTTTATCACTTTGAATATTTATTGCTCCACCTTTCTGGACTACAAAGTTTCTATTGAGAATCAGCTGACAGTTTAGGGCAGTTTCCTGGTAAGTAACTTCCTTCCTTCCTCTCTCTCTCTCTCTCTCTCTCTCTCTCTCTCTCTTCCTTTCCTTTCCTTTCCTTTCCTTTCCTTTCCTTTCCTTT
>NW_006283757.1:0-820 GCF_000327345.1 Myotis davidii | reverse complement strand
AAAAAGAGTTAGAAACATTGATGAGAGAGAGACATTGATCAGCTGCTTCCTGCACACCTCCTACTGGAGATGTGCCCGCAACCAAGGTACATGCCCTGGATTGGAATTGAATGTGGAACCCTTCAGTCCTCAGGCCAAAGCTCTATCCACTGAGCCAAACCGGTCAGGGCTCTTTCTTTCTTTTTAGTAATTCTTTATTTTAGAGAGTATTGTCTATGTCCCCTTTCTCCCTCCATAGGCCCCCTCCCAATTACCTTGACCCTCACTGCTACATTGTCTGTGTCCATGGGCTGCGCATATATGTATACGGGTTCTTAGTTGATTTCTTCCCATCCACCCACCCACCCTCTCTTCTTTCCCTCCGAGAACCTGTACTCTGTTCCATGCTTCCATGTCTCTGGATCCATTTCTGTTGAGTGTTTCCTTCCACGACCCGCGTGGAATAGGGTTTGGCCCCTGAAAGAGGAGCCTCACAACAAATGAGAGAAAAAGACACGAGATAATTTTGCAATATTGGAGGTCCAGGAAGGCAAGTCCAACTCAAGGAGAGGGACTTCCACCCATACTCAGGCTGCTCCAATCTTTTATTGACCTGGAGTAGCCCTTAGGCAGGGACCCCCCATTAACAGGCAAGCTAGCCCATCAGCAAGGATTTACATAATAATAAATGGGGGAGTAGTTTCAGCTACCACTGTCTGGACAAACAGAGGTAGCACCTAGCTCCGAGATTTGCTAGGGCTTCAAAGGCACCCAGCCTTCGGGGGGTTTCGGGGAGTTCTCAGTCTCTCCTTATCAGATAGTGAAGGCAATAAACAGTTTC
>NW_006283756.1:0-304 GCF_000327345.1 Myotis davidii | reverse complement strand
GAAAGGGCATCAAGTGAAAAGTGAATGTCCCCCCTCCCCCTCCCCCTCAGGGTAGATTGCAGTCGGTGTTTTCTGTTTGTTGTTAGTCCTCACCCGAGAATGAAATATCATATTTGTTATTCCTCGTGTGTTTTTTGTTTGTTTGTTTTTTAATCCTCACCCGAGGATTTTTTCTATTGATTTTTTAGATAGAATGGAAAGGAGCACATAGATTGGTTGCCTCCCACATGTACCCCTCACCAGGGCCGGGGATTGGCCCTGCAACCAGTATGCGCCCTTGACCGGAATTGAACCTGGGCCCCTT
>NW_006283755.1:0-788 GCF_000327345.1 Myotis davidii | reverse complement strand
TGGGCTGCAGGCAAGGCGACATTCTGAGACCCATTTAGGCAAGGCGGTTTCTAGGTTGAAGAATGTCGCCTTGCCTGAGGCCCAGCATTCAAATCAAAATCCTCGGCCACTGCAAGTCGGATCCTTGCTCCGGGCTGTCTCCTTGCCTGTGGGCCTGTTTTCCGATCAGAGTTATGTGCTCCAGCGAGGTGAATCCTTTTGCCAGGCTGTCTGGAATGGACCACGATCAGGATCATGATCACGAATCATTGCTGGAGGCATTGAGGCTTCTGGGCCTCGCAATGTAGCCTTGCCTGGGGCCCGTGATCATGATTTGAAAGCTGGGCTGCAGGCAAGGCGACATTCTGAGACCCATTAGCTGCCTTGCCTGCACCCCACATTGTGATCGTGATCGTGATCTTGATTGGAAAGAAAGGCCGCAGGCATGCGGCTTCTGCATTTTGAATGCCGCCTTGCCTGCGGCCCACCTTTGAAATCATTATAACGGACCACAGACAAGGTGGTATTCCGGGACCCAGAAGCCGTGTTGCCTCCAAGGCATATTTTTATCATGATTTTGATCGTGATACTGATCGCAATCAGAAGCAAGGTAGCAGGCAAGGCGGTCTGGGTCGCAGAATGTCACCTTGCCTGCGGCACACCATTCAAATCAAAATCATCGACAACGGCAAGTCGGCTCCTGGGTCCCAGCTGTCTCCATGCCTGCGGCCTGTCTTTCCAAAACAGATCACGATCACAATCACGCTATGGGGTGTAGGCAAGGCAGCTTCTCGGTCTCAGAATGCCGC
>NW_006283754.1:0-511 GCF_000327345.1 Myotis davidii | reverse complement strand
TAATGGCCATGTGACTTCTCTTCTTTACACAGTTGACTTACTTGGTTAAATCAGATGATTTAAAAATGTTGAATCAGCTTTGAATTGTTGGGATAATTCCTCCTTTGCCATGATGTAGTATGATTTTCTTACATTACTGGTAGGATTGGCTAATCTTCTGTTGAGGATTTTAGTAAATGTGTTAACAAGAGATTTCAGTCTGTAGTTTACTCTTTCTTTGTACTGACTGCACAAGGAATGCTGGTCTCATAAGAATGCATTGGGGAATGTGTTTATTCTCCGAATTAATTTCTGATATTGGTCATTTGTTTCTTTGCCAGTTTTGTTAGCAATAGGTTAGTTTTATTGATATTTTCAGAGATTCAGCTGTTGGCATCATTGGTTGTTTTTTATCATTTTTCTGTTTTGATTTCCTGAATCTCTCTTCCTCCTTATATTTCCATCCTTTTGCTCGATTTTAGATGATTTTGATCTTCCCTTTCTAATTTCTTTTTAAAATAAATCTTTGCTA
>NW_006283753.1:0-960 GCF_000327345.1 Myotis davidii | reverse complement strand
AACACAGAACAACTCACCTGCTGTCCAAAACAGCGTTATAAGGTACAGCTGCAATTGGTGTGATTCAATTCAAGATTGTTAATCTGCGCTGGGCAAACATTTAGGTTTTAAACAAAACGTTCCTCTCATACCTTCATGCGAACCAAAAACACCAACAAGATAAAATATCCTTTCCAGATCTACTTCCTTCATCTGCTCCAATTTATTCCCTTAATCCAAATTCTGGGCACCAGGAACATTTCACCTTCCTAGTAGTATATTTTAGATTGCTTTTTCCAACACCGTGGATTCATGCCTAGGATACACTAGCCCATCATGAAGCAAAGCGGACTCCTAACATACCCCAGGTAGCTGCGACAGCAAAAAGTAGCAGGAACAAACAAAATCAATCCAGAAAGATGTAATCGATGCAACACCACAATTCAAAACCTCACATCAATATACAATCAATATTTCGAAACGATTATCGTTGTTGTTCGTTATGCATCATTAACAACCATTTGAGGAACATTGCATTAACAACCATTTGAGGAACATTGCTGAAACAGCTATGGTTTGTGGGGTTTTGGCATTTGAGAAATACAAAATAAGAGCGATTCACCTCGGCCTAGAGCACTGTAGATGGGGCCATGACGGAGGCTGGTCGCTGGTGGGAGTTGCTGTGAAGCAGAACGGACACCTCCAAATATGCACGTGCTCTATTTCTCTAATTGAACCAGTATAATCTCTCTCAGGAAATGCAGGCGGAATATTGAACAACTGCTTTAGAGTTGAATTTTGGCAATTGAGAAAAATTAATTACAGAATAGATATTATTAGTAGTCATGTCGTATTCCATCATGAGGTGGACACAAATTATTAACCGAAAAAACATCTATCATCTCGGTGGGGCAATATTCCCATCCTCTATACGGGATACACGAGGCTACCCTGCCCATGCTCCTAGACACTACAAAGCAT
>NW_006283752.1:0-856 GCF_000327345.1 Myotis davidii | reverse complement strand
TGTTCTGTTTTGTTTAAAATTCTACATGTAAGTAAAATTATATGGTATTTGTCTGTCTGTCTGACTTATTTCACTTAGCATAATGCTCCCTAGACATGTCTCATGCTGTTGCAAATAGGAAGGCTTCATTCTTTTTATTTCTGAGTAATATTCTATAGTGTATATACTGGGTAGAGCCAATGTAGATTTATAGTTGTGAGTACACAGAACACAGAGCTTATTTTTATTTTATTACTATTTAATTATTGTATTACTAGAGGCCTGGCGCACGAATTCATGCATGGGTACTGTCCCCAGGCTTGGGCTGTGATCAGGTCCATCTTCCCTGGCTGCCCGCAGCCGTCCCCACACCCCACCGCCACCCAGCCCCCAACACTTCCCACCCCCGGTTCCCCATTTGACATCAGGCGATTGAAGGATGCAGGCTTGGGGGAGGGACCAAGAGGTTGGCCATTCCGCCCGCTCCCTGGCCCTGCCCCCACCCCTACTTTGCTGTTTGCCATTGGGCAATCGGAGCCTGCCAGGGAAATTGACCAAGAGGTGGTCAGTGCAACTCATAGTGACTGGCCATCCGAGGCTTGCCTGTGCCTTGGGCCGGCCCTGGGCAGATATGGGGCTGAGGGGACTGGGGGACTCTGGAGGCAGGCATGTAGAGTGGCTGAGCCCTCCTTGCTGCACGCCTGCCACCCAGGCAGGGCTGAGGAAACTGGGCAATGCCATCTTGTGACGTGGGTGCCACGATCTTTGAGGGAGTGGAAGTCAATTAGCATACTCCCTCCTTATTGGCTGTGGGCGCTGCCATCTTTTTTATGATGGCGTGAGAGTCAATTAGCATATTAACCTTTTATTATATAGA
>NW_006283751.1:0-458 GCF_000327345.1 Myotis davidii | reverse complement strand
TAAAAATATGAATTTCTTTATGTTGCATGGAAGTTCCTGAGCTTATAAAGGGTGAGCAATCCTCGCCGAGCAGCTGGACTTGCAACTTCTCTGGCCTTTCTGGGAGAAGGTGAGACATTTACAACACTCTCCTGAAAACAGCGTCTTAGAGAGTTTGTATACAGGATGCGAAGTTCTTTCTTTTCATGCTTGAAATCCATAATTAAGGACTTAGAATGAGGGGAAGTGTTAAAGTATGTAACGGAAATGAGTGTGATCCTTTCTTGGGGTGATTACCTGATTTCTAATTCACCATCCTCCCTACATTACATTTGTGCAGAAAAGTTGTTGTTTTGGGGTGAAGAAAAGTTTGCTTAGTAACATTGGAGGGAAGAGTTGGTGTTTGAACCAAAGAGAGAACAGTTCTAGCCATTACTCATGCTCCACCACAGTTGTGTGACTCTGAAGCAGACCTTAGT
>NW_006283750.1:9705-10257 GCF_000327345.1 Myotis davidii | reverse complement strand
GCAGAACTCGACATCATGACCCTCCAAGGTCAGTAGGGACTCCTGAGGCTGGGAAATGGCTACACAGAGGGGGCAGGAGGAGAGTCCAGGTGGGGAAGCCTGTCAGCTGCCTGCAGGGGGTCTGGAGAGGACAGAGTCCCCTGGAGGAGAGAATTCAGGGGAGAGAGGAGGTCCTGGCAAGGGGGAAGGTGGGTCCCTGTGCCATCAGGACCCAGGTGTTCCTGGTAGAAGGGGAGGGGCTGCCTCAGATTCCAGAGGAAGAAAGAATTTGAGGGATGAGCTCAGTGCCTTGGGAGGAGAGAGAAAGGGGGCAGGGAGATCCTGATGGGGAGGGTGTGTCCCTGGAGTCAGAGACCTGGGCCCTCCCCGCTCTAGAAGGAGCTCACCTTTCCCTCCCCATTCCCATAGAGTATGAGCACTGCTGGGACACCTTCGTGGACAACCAGGGCCGGCCGTTTGAGCCCGAGATTGAACTGTTAGAAAACATAGGAGCCCGATGTCAGAGGCTGGAGAAAATTCTCAGGGTGAGTTCCTCCCTCCTGTCCACCTGTT
>NW_006283750.1:0-296 GCF_000327345.1 Myotis davidii | reverse complement strand
CTGTACTGCTGGAGGGAGGATGGAGCCCACAAAAGCCTGGCTGTGCCCCGAGGGCGGGTTTACCGGGAGCCTGGCGTCCAGGGAAAATCAGGAGCCGCCTGCGCAGAGCTGAGCAGAAGGAAGACCTTTAAAAATACGATTGTTGTTAGAAATGAGGGCGGCTCACCATCGCCCTGGCTGGTGTGGCTTTGCGTATAGAACGTGGGCCCATGGGCTGGAGGGTCCGGGTTCGATTCCTTCAAGGGCACATGCCCAGGTTGCTGGGGCTCGGTCCCCAGTGTGGGGCCTGCAGGAGG
>NW_006283749.1:0-240 GCF_000327345.1 Myotis davidii | reverse complement strand
TGCTGATCATCTCTTTCCTTTGAGGAATTACGATGGATGCCAGGGCTCATCTCCTGAAGGCTTAAACCAGCTCTCTGTGTGTGGCTTTAGCATCTAGCTCTGGATGCCTTTGGGTTTTTGTGTTTAGCACTAAAAAGCCCCAAACAAATCCAAACGATCATAAAATTCATCGTGCATTGCACTAGAGATAGACGGCTGGAGAGGGATCTGGATGGAGCCCCAGAATTCAATTTCACGACA
>NW_006283748.1:0-1001 GCF_000327345.1 Myotis davidii | reverse complement strand
CTTCCGGACGTCCTTCCGGACAAAGCCATGGTCATGGGTCTGAGTTGGAGGCTGTTAGGGGCGACCGAGAGAGAGAGGGAGAGAGAGAGAGAGAGAGAGAGAGAGGCACCCCGCATCCCTCCCTGATGTCCCCCCTCCCCCCGCCCCCCTCCCTTAGTTGATGGGCTATGACTCAGGCTCTGAGTCTGTTGTGTTGTTACCACCGTCTCCATGGAGACCTGGGGTTCCCCTAAAAGTGGTTTTTTGGCCACAAAACAAACAAAAAAAAATTATGCGCTCGAGACTCAAGGGATCTACTCAGCTGCCGGGTAAAAAAAATAATAATAAACATATTTTTGTTGATTTCCGAGAGGAAGGGAGAGGGAGAGAGAGAATCCGGGACCGGCCGCCTCCCGCACGCCCCCTGCTGGGCAGTTGCGATTTTTGTTTGTTTGTTGTTTTTTTTAAAAAAAAACGATAGAAATGAAGGTGTGAGGGCAGGGAGTGGATCTATTTTAAGAGTCAGATCATAGCTATATAGTTATTTTTTAATTTATTTTTATGGATTTCAGAGAGGAAGAGAGAGAGAGAGAGAGAGAGAGAGACATCGAAGGGAGAGGGAGAGGGAGAGAAACATCAATGGTGAGAGAGAATCATGGCTCGGCTGCCTCCTGCACGCCCCGCACTGGGGATCGAGCCTGCAACCCGGGCCTGTGCCCCGCCGGGACTCGAACCCGGGACCTCCTGGTTCCTAGGTCGACGCTCAACCCCTGAGCCACACCGGCCGGGCTGCCAGGGGTGTCTTTGTGGCAACCGGCCGCCTGTGAAAGCAGGGCCTGAGATCCTCTGGGAGTTGTTTGTCTTCTGCAAAGCCGTCCCCCTGAGAGACGGTTCTAAGAACACCATCTTCCGTGTTTGTTCTGGGATGAAGTGGCTCTTCAAGGAGCCATTCCCTTTTCTACGTATTTTCTTTTTTAAAAAAAAAATATATATATTTTCTTGATTTTTTTTACGGAGAGGAA
>NW_006283747.1:0-251 GCF_000327345.1 Myotis davidii | reverse complement strand
TAGAATCAACATCATTAAAATGCCCATACTATCTAATGCAATCTATAGATTCAATGCACTCCTCATTAAAATACCAACAGCATATTTCACAGATCTAGAAATAACTCTCCAAAAATTCACCTGGAATAAAAACCAAACAAACAACAACAAAAACCAAACAACAACCCTGAATAGCTGCAGTGATCCTGAGGGGGAAAACAAACAAAAACAAAAACAAAACCAAAGTAGGAGGGATCTCAATACCAGATATC
>NW_006283746.1:0-1654 GCF_000327345.1 Myotis davidii | reverse complement strand
AACAGGCCATCGGAGAAGCCATAGACATAAGGAAATGTGGCCAAGCAGGTGCAGACCCTCCCGGACATTTTTACACTATAGTGCAGAGGGCTGCATATGGCCACATAGCGGTCATAGGCCATGGCTGCCAGCATGTAAAGCTCTGTGAGAAGGAGCGCAATGAAAATGTAACACTGGGTAAAGCAGCCAGCAAAGGTGATGGTCTTCTTCTCTGAAAGAAAATTAGCCAACATCTGTGGGGTGGCGTTGGAGGTATAGCACAAGTCAACAAAGGCTAAATTGGTGAGGAAGAAGTACATAGGGGTGTGAAGGCGAGAATCCAGTCGGATCAACACTATCATGCCCAGGTTGCCAAAGAGAGTAGCAAGGTACACGACCAGAAACAGCACAAAGAGGAGAGGCTGGAGTTCGGGGCGATCTGTGAGCCCCAGGAGAATGAATTCTCTTATTGCACTGCCATTTGTGATGGGCATTTTCTGAGAATCTGTGCCTGAACCTGAAACAAATGTGATCAGGTCAGACATGAAGGAACACAATAATGTTACTGATTATTGAAATTTTTTTTCCTAAATCCATATAATTCAAAATTAATACTATCATACTAAACAAACTTTGTGCTTCTACTAAACCATTTATATTTTTGCCTTTATATTGAATTACTATTATACTTATCTACACTTATACCTACAGTTATCCCTATAGATACTTATACCCATCTTTACTTATACCCATCCCTACCTATACTTATACCCATCCTTAAGTTGATATATATAGCTTATATTCATATACCCATACATATCCCCTTTCTCCATGAACTATTTTTGCCTCTCAAATTCTACTTATCCTCTAAAGGTCAAATTCAAGGCCAGTTGTTTATGAGACACTTCTCATTTCACTCGGTCATACACGAGATTGAACTCGTCCCTCTCTGTGTTCCTCTTCCAGCATGCCCCACATACCACTAATTTATTCCAGTCCACTGTTGTACTGTTACTTCTAAGCACATATTTATATACTGTACTTAAGAAGAAAAGAAAAAATAGTGTACGCATGAAAGAATAAATTGCATGCAATGTTTTACTCATCTCTATATCTCCATGAACTTTTCACAGTGTCGTATCCTCAGAAGAATTACTGGATTTTTAAGCAATTGCTTGAAAATTTGTTAATCAAGCAAATTACAAAAAAAAATGTTTTGTTTCAGAAAGTCTGACGTGATGATTCTAATGCAGATGTTCCCAGAATCACAATTTAGAAAAGCATGGTCACAGTGGTCCCATAAATATATGGTAAATAAGTGAACAATGAATAGTGAAATCAAATGAACACTCACATAGTATTCTGGGGATGGTTTAAAGCAATGACATAATCCTATATAATAAAGAGCTAATTTGCTAATTAGACCAAACAGCAGAATGACCGTCTGGATGATCTTTCGGACAACCCTCCAGATGACTTTCCTGATGAAGCTGGGGCTGCGAAGGCCAGCCAAGGCTGTGAGGGCCAGCTGAGGCAGCTGGGGCTGAGCCCCTTGCATGAATTTGATGCATCGGGCCTCTAGTGTGTTTATAGATAAAAGAAATGTTTTAGATAGTATTTAATTAATCACAACTTGTATTTACCTAGAAGTGTTACAATTTATATAGATTTTTAG
>NW_006283745.1:0-266 GCF_000327345.1 Myotis davidii | reverse complement strand
ATGATTTCTAAGAGAAGTGGAACTGAAAGCTTTACCAGATTTCTTACATTGACAGGGCTTTTCTCCACTGTGTCTTCTTTCATTTTCTCCAGAGTACTTGGGAGAACTGAAAGCTTTGCCACATTGCTTACTTTGATATGGTTCCTCTCCACTATGAGTATTTTTGTAAATTTTAGAGTAAATCTGATGACTAATGCCTTTCCCACACCCATACAATTTCCCACCAATATGTGTTCTTTCGTGATTTCTAAGGGAAGCTGAATAGT
>NW_006283744.1:0-584 GCF_000327345.1 Myotis davidii | reverse complement strand
ATATGTATACATTAAAAAATAAATGTATTTTTCATCATCATATACTGTGTTTTTGTCACTCGAATGAATTTTATTATTTCTTCAAGGTTCTTCACATACGTACACCTTCAGAGATATCAAGTAGGTGTAACATGTTCTCAAAAAATTAGGGTTGGCATGCAGAAGAATTTTGAGTCAGAGATTTTGCTGGTTTTGACACGCACTCACAAAAAGGTTGCCCACCCCTGGCCTAAAAAATCAGTAGTTCCTTCCCAATCTCCTTTGTAGGGTCTTTGTCTTCTGCTCATCGATGTTGGGGCTCATTAGATTTCCATGCAGGGTCCTCTTCTGTTCTCATTCTGTGTGGTTATGATCTCCATCAGCCCTGTGGATTCTGTTTTCACTGCCTCCTGATGCCTCCCAGACCTTATCTGGAGCTACAGACCACACATCCAACAGCCTTCCAGACATCTCCATTTGAATGTCCCATATGAGTCTCAAACTCAGCATGTCCCAAAACTCATCATCTTCACTCACCTCCCCAAAACCTGCTCCTTCAACAGTGTCCACTATGCTGAGTGCTTACCCACCCAGGTACCTAAGCT
>NW_006283743.1:0-341 GCF_000327345.1 Myotis davidii | reverse complement strand
GTGTCTCCATCACTCTGGGCTTGGCCCCCATCTAATGAAGGCTCGTACCCCTGTGGGAGTTTCCCCAGACTCCTCCTACCCCCACCCCCCTCCTTCCGCAGGAAGGCCCCCCACTCCTGCTAGTTAATCCATATCCATGAAGAACATGGGGTGCCCCATGTGGGAGGCAAAAGTGGCCTCAGCATTGGGGCTGGGGCCGGAGTCTCTGAGCTCCTCGCTCCCTCTGAGTCTCCTCAGACCAGCTGTCCTTAGAGACGCCTTCACTTTTGCACAGCCTGGTGTGTCATCAAACCAAAAGTAGGGGGTTAGGGTCTTGTTGGGTCCGGCTGCAGCCATAACTG
>NW_006283742.1:1437-1971 GCF_000327345.1 Myotis davidii | reverse complement strand
AATTGACTGACCGCCTGTCTGTGTATCTGGGGAACGTGACACCTCAGCCTTGGATTATGCGAAGCTCCGAGAGACTGCACAGCTGGGACACAGCTCCGTCTGCGGCCTGGTGACAGGAAAGAGCAAAAATGTGCAGGGCGGGGATGGGGAAGGGGAGTTGGTGCCAGACATTCCATCTAAAGAAGGCGGTGTCTCACTCCCTACACAAGACGTCTGGGTCCTGTCCTTCAAACTGATCCTAATGGTCAGCAGCATGGACCAGCCCCACCTCCTGCCACGCGCCTCCCTTCCAGGGAAAGAATTCTCAGATGAAGGACAGAGAGGAAGCGCTCAGGCCTGAGGGCAAGTCACTGGGACGATGCTCGGAAGTGAATTCAAAGAGCCCTGGCGGGTATGGCTCAATGGCTAGAGTGTCGACCTGAAGACTGAAGGGTCCCAAGTTCTATTCCAGTCAAGGGTATGTACTTGGGTTCCAGGTTCCCCGGTCTTGGTCAAGGTGGGTGCAGGAGGCAAGCAATTAATGTGTCTCTCTCT
>NW_006283742.1:0-824 GCF_000327345.1 Myotis davidii | reverse complement strand
CAAGGACCAGGGAGGCCTCAGCCCTTAAGATAATTGCAGGCACAGTTGTTGGGCACTTACCCCCTCCCCACCCAGGCACAGCGCCAGGGCCTCCTCACAGGGCCCTCTCCCCTTGAAGGCTGACAGCAACCACTTCACATTTAGAGGCACCGGTGCAACTGGGTCACGTCACGAGGTCACCCAGCCGGTCAGCTAAGCGCCCAGGTACTGAAACAGCTCACATTCACGGGACTCGGTCTCAATGACTACTTCACGCCTGGTGTCGGTTCCTTTAATTCCTCCCGGGATCCCGGGTGAAAGGCACAGAGGGTGCTCAGCTGTGTTCATCCCTGTCCAAGCAGCTCGCTCAAGGTCAGCAGTCACTGCCAGCACGTCCGCGCCTGAGCCTGCCCATCCTGAGGCAGCCTCTCTGGCCTCCTTCTTCCGTACCCTGGGCTGGCCCTGGGCCCCGGGGAAGCCTGGACATAGCTCACTGCGCGTGCCAACATCTTACTTACTCTGTGTCACTACGTAGGGACCACGGTTTCCCACAGAGATACCCTAGCCTAGCAGGTCTGAGCAGTGAAACTAGAAGCCCGTCCTGGCTCTCCCCTGCTGTGGGTTCCTCTCTGTCTCTCCAGGCCCTAAAGCTTCAGATGCTATCCACCCTGTGTGCTTGGTCCTCTATGGGGACCAGAGTTGCCAAGTTTGGGTGGACTCAGCGCCCAGCTCCTGGTGGTCTGGCTGCAAACAGCGGAGAGGAGGGGCAGAGATGCTCCCAGGGAGCCGCAGACATCCCAGTGCCCTGGAAGGGGAGGTGCCCTGTGTACTGGGCCTGGCAGGGG
>NW_006283741.1:0-210 GCF_000327345.1 Myotis davidii | reverse complement strand
GGACAGAATACTTTATTCAAATGCTGCCCCTTGTCGCCATGGTGATGGGAGGGCTGGAGGGCCTGTGCTCAAGCCAGGCAGAAAACAGGACCCTAAACATGGTGATCTAGGGCTGGAGGGTCGGAGAGCAGGCCAGGCATCAAACCCGATCCCCATCATGGCATCAGAGGATGGAAGGGCCAGGGCGCAGGCCATGAATCAACCCCGGAC
>NW_006283740.1:0-548 GCF_000327345.1 Myotis davidii | reverse complement strand
CTTAATTATTCCTAAATCATTACCCACATCTTCTAAACACACCTGGTCATGACTGAGATTCTTCTATATCGCAACGTATGAAACTGGATCTACAAAGGAGTCTAGAGAATAAACATCACAAACCAGGCAGTGCAGCTGCTACACATCCAACACCAAACTCTCCTGAAGGAATAGGACCTGGGAGCTCTGTCTATGTCTCTATAGTTAATGCTTCTGATTCCCTGGGACACACACAGATGCTCCTCCCCCCCCCTCACCCCAACACTTGGTCCACTGGCTCTAGGCTCACACTCTGTTCTTAGTTTATCCTCTGATCACTTTTTAGGGGAAACAGTGTCAGATGGACATACCTTCCTCCTGAATATGAACTCCCACACTTTTACTTCTTTCTCAGGTTGTGAGGGTTGATTTCCCTTGTTTGTCATTATTGGTGATTGTCAAGGGCATCTCTCATTTTAAAGCTCTTCGTTTTTTCTTTTCATGACAATTTTCTCTCCTGAGTTTTTTTACAGGTCTCCTGGAGCTTTTGGGTCCACTGGGGAGAGCAC
>NW_006283739.1:0-276 GCF_000327345.1 Myotis davidii | reverse complement strand
AATTCAACAATATGTGTAAGAACCGAGAGGAAAAGAAGAAAAACCAAGAAATGAAAATTGACATCACTGCTATAAAGAACTCAATAGAAAGCATCAACAGTAGACTAGAAGAAGCAGAGGACTGCATCAGCGAGCTAGAAGACAAGGTTGGAAAAAATACCCAAGCAGAACAGCTTATAAAAAAAAAATTAAAAAGCAGGAGTAAAGCCTAAGAGAACTCTGGGACAAGACGAAACAAAAAAAATCCGAATAATAGGGGTGCCAGTAGGAGAGGAA
>NW_006283738.1:0-413 GCF_000327345.1 Myotis davidii | reverse complement strand
TTTTAGTGAATGTCCCCTCAGGCCAGACCCCCCGCTCTGGACCAGAGCATTCACCCTGATCTTCTTGGGGTACCCCCATTCAGCAACACTTTACTGAAGATTCTAAAGGGGGATTATAAGACATTTTGGCAGGGTCGGGGCAGGAGGGGGAAAGCTAGCAATCTGAATCTGTGCCAGTAATCTGTCTTCTAATGCATACTCTTGCTAGCCGATAATTAACACCATTGATGCCTGTCCTGCCTTGCAGAACCTGTTTCCTGGAATACTCCCATTTTACAGAGGCCATAAACCATGAACCATACACAAGCCCTCGGAGGGGCTCATCGGCACTGGCACCAGGCCAGGCCTTTGGTGTAATCTCATGTCCCCCATTCCAATAGACGGGGCTTTTTGCAAAGCCCGAGAAAGGTCCA
>NW_006283737.1:0-989 GCF_000327345.1 Myotis davidii | reverse complement strand
CACATGCTAAGAAGAAAACACTTCCCCCTTCCCCCACCCCCAAATATGCTGACTTTCAGGAAAGGTAGGGGTGTTCTGATTTAGGTACAAGCAAGATTATAATAGTTCCTGTATTAAATAAGAGGAGCCCAAAGTAATAAGAGGTAAGAACACTAAGTCACAGTAACAGAAAGACTCTGGGATGAAAGCATATATACCCTGAGATGAATGAAGACGTGAAGGGGATAAAATGAAAGAGCACATTCAGTGGCAGATGATATTAATGCAGATTGATAAAGGGAAAGACAATCTACAAGAAATAGGCATTCTGCTTAGAAAGGGAGCAATAATGAAAATCGAATAAAGAAAACTCCCAATTCGAGGAAAGCACTTCAAATTGAAAACTGAGAGGGATCACATTAGCTAAGATAGATAAGTGAATAGAGATGAATTCCAACATGATGTAATGAAATTGTACATTTTGAAGATTAAGAATACACACCCACCCCTGGCTGAGTAGCTTAGTATGTTAGAGCGTGGTTGTCCCAATACACCAAGGTTGTGGGTTGAATCCCTGGTCAGGGCACATACAGGAATCAACCAATGAATGCATAAATATATGGAACAACAAACCGATGTTTCTCCCTCCCTAAATAAATGAATAAAAAGAATTTTCAAGAATACATACTGAAGTCACAAAATTTGAAAATCGGATACATACAGAGGGACATTCAAAATGATACAAGACAGTTTTTCATTAACAGATGAAAAACTATACTCAAGCAAACATAGATATATTGTTATCAAAATAAAATTAGAGCCAAAAAGTCTAAACCAAGGTAAAAGTGTGGTTTTATATTGATAAACTCAGAATTAATAGTATAGTGATACTGAAACTTTAAGCAAGGGGAAATAAATAGAACTACAAGAGAAAGTAAAATTTTAAAATAACATCAGCTCATGGTAAGTCATACAGGTAAATATACATAGAATATCAGGATTCTTAAATA
>NW_006283736.1:0-263 GCF_000327345.1 Myotis davidii | reverse complement strand
TTATTTTATTTTATTTTATTTTATTTATTTTATCCTCACCAGAGGATATGTTCTGTTGATTTGTAGAGAGAGAGGAAGGGAGAGAGAGAAACATTGATTGGTTGCCTCCCGTACATGCCCCTACTGGGGATCAAACCTGTAACCCAGATATGTGCCTGAACTGGGAATCGAACCCCTTTTGGTGCATAGGACAACACTCCAACCAACTGACCCACTTAGCCAGGGCTCAGTTCTTTTTAGTGCTGAATAATATTCCATTTTCT
>NW_006283735.1:0-411 GCF_000327345.1 Myotis davidii | reverse complement strand
GTGCCCTCTCGCAGTCTGAGACCTCTCAGGGGAGGTCGCCTGCCAGTTTAGGTCTGATGCTGGCAGGCAGACATCCCTCTTGCAATCTGGGATCCCTTGCTCCTTACTGCCCGCCTGCTTGCTGCTCCTTAGCACTGCTTCGGAGGTGGGAGAGGCTCCAGCCACCGCCTCTGTGCTCACCAGCTGTGAGCCCAGCTTCTGGCTGAGCAGCACTACCCCTGTGGGAACGCACTGACCACCAGGGGTAGCTCCTGCATAGAGCGTCTCCCCCTGGTGGTCAGTGCACATCATAGTGACCGGTCATTTGGGTCATTCCACGGTAGCGGTCACTTAGGCTTTTATTATATAGATATGCACCCAATGAAGGAGCACCAAAACATATAAGGTATTTAATACAGACCTAAAGAAACT
>NW_006283734.1:0-796 GCF_000327345.1 Myotis davidii | reverse complement strand
TTATTTATTTATTTATTTATTTATTTATACATTCTCTGGACCTGTAACTACAAGTGTGATCAAGTTTATAAAATTTTTAATATTAAACGTGGCTTATCTATGGCCTGGGAATTATCCTGAAAGGTTTTTTTCCCCAAAAAAGTTTATTTCCTAAAACTGAAAAATATATAAGGACTTTAAATAGTATAAATACACACTGAGAATTTAGAAAAGTCAGACTATTTTAAAATACGCCTGTAAAACATTTTCTGTGGTCACATTTTTGTTTTATCTATTTAACTGAAACAAAATTCATATTTCAGCACAAATAAGTATATAGTCACCAGTGTGTATGACAGTACCCATCTAGAATTTTTAAACACCTTGTAATGACCTGAAGGAAAACGTAATCGCATACTTTATAAAAGAGGCTAGCTTGCATTATTCATGTTTTGCTCTCTCCTTCAAGAAATAACAGTTGAATTACCCAGGTCTTTCCTGGCCTAGGTGCTGAGAAAACAAAGATGAGTCAGATCCATGCAACAAACTTCTAAACTAGTGAAGAAGACATACATAAATCAATACTTCCACTAATAGCTATATGATTAACAAAAAGTGTACATGACAGAGACACCGGGAAGGCATCCCAGAGCATACAAAGCTGTGACTGTCTTGAACAGAAAGTACAGATTTGCAAACAGACAAGAGTCGATGGCACTCCTTGGAACAGAAGTAGTATAGGTAAAGTCAAATAAGAATGAATGAAATCTCACAGCATGTTAGGCAAACTGGAAGGGGTCTTGTTTTTCTGAGGTGC
>NW_006283733.1:0-563 GCF_000327345.1 Myotis davidii | reverse complement strand
TGCGGAGGGTGGTGGAGAAGTGGTTGCTCCTTCAGGCATCCCTTCCGCCCTCCAGGCCGCCCTCCGGCCAGGGCCCCTCCCAGGTCAGCGAGTGCAGCAGGGGCTTCCTGTGGGCCAAGATCTGGCCGCTCTCCCTGGTGGTCCACTGCTCTCCAAGCTGGGCTCTGTGGCTCCTCCAATCCTCTGTCCCCTGTGTCGCTCCGCTCCCCGTCGTGGGCGTCCAGGGCCTTCTGATGCTGAGGAGGGTGACAGCGTGGCATCTGGCCCCCTGCGTGTGTGGCAGAACAAGCATGGGCTCCCATAGGGGAGCTGCAACGCCAGCAGCCGTCCCCAGGTTGAACTGTCTTTGCGCCTCCCTGGGGGCCCTGGATGGAGGCCACGGAGTGGTGGTGGCTCTGCCCAGTGCTGTCCCCCTTCTGGTTGACAGCACTGGGCTGCCTGGCCGGGGTGGGGCTGGCATCCTAGAAGCTGTGGGTGGGTGACTCTTGTGGGGCCCCAGCGTGGGTGCCATGCGGCTGCCCCCTGGACAACACAGCATCCCCAAGGCCCTCATGGAGGAAGGT
>NW_006283732.1:0-277 GCF_000327345.1 Myotis davidii | reverse complement strand
AAGTCATCTGGAAAACCAGTTAATTCACTAGTTGTAGTGGCTGGATAATATTCTAAGATAGAGATTCTCAAAGTTTCTCCACTAATGATACCCTTCCTGACTTAGTAACCCCCCACCTCATGTTATCCATAGGCCAAAAGAAATGCTTAACACTTCTATTTATTAATAGTTAGGTTTACACAACTTAAAGTATTTATGTCCTAACAACTTAGCATCCACTTAAATAACAGTACATGCAAATTGGAAGGAAATATAACATTTAAATTTAATTCTAAAA
>NW_006283731.1:0-744 GCF_000327345.1 Myotis davidii | reverse complement strand
TTTGAAATCCAACTTGAAAGACCATCAAATATAGATGTGTATATATGATTTAAAGATGATATACCTTTTATAATTATGAAGAGATATCAATTAAATTAAAACTGATCTTTGTATATAAAAATTTTGGTTGGGATCACAGAATTTATCCTCTTTTTTAATCAGATCAATGAGTAACATATTTTGAATTCTAATTATTTCATTGAAAACAAAAATTATTTTTTCAAAGATAAATCTTTATACTTTAGGCATTTCGCTACCTCAATTACACAACTTTTCCCAATTCAATCCGAACCTTAAACTCTTAGCTGGAAAGTCAAATATTTAGCATTTCTCAATCAATAACATTTTTTAGAATAAACTTCAAAGATGCAAGACATAATCAAACAACAGATTTAATTCTGTCCTCTAGATTTTTCATGAGGCAGATTTAGCAATTTAGCAAACTCCCAAAGCCCTAGGCTGCCATTGCTCCCAAGGATGGGAAACTGGGAAGCAAGCCTGTCTTTAGAAGTTGCCACTGGCAGGAAAATTTGGTCTACCTGCTTGTTCTGTTGGGAGAAGGAAGGCTAGCCCTTCCTCTATTAGAAATTGCCTTGGGAAGCCAGCCTTAATTAAAGAGCATAGCCATCCTTTACTGGGCTACTTAGATTTTTCTAATTAATATAGTTCTTGAGATTCACATACAAATTATTATTTTAAGGCAGTTACTTAGGCAAATTTTCTGTAACAGACAATTTTACTGAA
>NW_006283730.1:0-405 GCF_000327345.1 Myotis davidii | reverse complement strand
TCAGTTGGTTGATCATCATCCCATGCACCAAGAAGTTGCCGGTTCAATTCCTGGCCAGGGCACCTTCCTGGGTTGAGGCTTGATCCTCAGTAGGGGGTTTTTAGGAGGCAGCCGATCAATGTTTCTATTTCTCTCTTCCTCTTTCTCAAAAAAAATCAATAAAAGCATATTAAAAGACTCAAAACACAGAACCTTTTTTGATTATTTGCCATCTTGGATGGGCACAGTTCATGGCACACTGAAACAATTACAATAGTATCATCGAAGATCACTGATCACAGATCTTAACAAATAAAACAATAATGAAAAAGTTTGAAGTATTGCAAGAATTGCCAAAATGTGACACACAGACACAGCATGAACAAATGCTATTGGAAAATGGTGCTGAAAGACTTTGCTCAGTGC
>NW_006283729.1:0-379 GCF_000327345.1 Myotis davidii | reverse complement strand
GTGGCATTAGGAAGGTTGAGAGCCACTGTTCTATGGGATTCAGCCTTGGAGGATTATATGTTTCTAGGAGTTCCTCCATTTTCTCCAGGTTGTCCAATTTGTGGGGATATAATCGTCCGAAGTATTTTTTTGTAATCTTTGTGTTTCTATGGTATCTGTTGGTCATCACTTCTCTGTCATATCTGATTTTATTTATTTGGACCCTGCCTCTCTTTTTGTTGAAGAATCTGTCTAAAAGTAAATCAATTTTACTTCTCCAGAAAAGTAGCTCCTGGTTCCAATAATTTTTTTCTCTTGTTATTTTAAACCCAATTTTTAAAATTTTTTCTCTGATCTTTATTATTTCCTTCCTCCCACTCAATCTGGGCTTTGTTTGTTG
>NW_006283728.1:0-506 GCF_000327345.1 Myotis davidii | reverse complement strand
GTCTCCTCAAACTCATCCTCATCACAGTCCTCATCCCCAGGATGAGTGAGCATGGTCCTCTGGTTGTCCAGATGTTTCTCCCTGCACCAGTCCTGCAACAGCTCAAGAGCATGGCCCCACTCTCTATGCCAATGGTGTCTAACTTAGGGCGAATGATCAGTGAGCAATGCACAGAAATTTGCGCCAACTCCCAGGGCAACAGCAGACATCCCAGTTCTCCACCACCTGTGAATAGGAACGGTGGGAGAGCCAGGTTAATACTGAAACCCCCTCCCACGACCCCCTTGCTGCCGCCCCTCCTCCTCTGACAGCGCCTCTGCAGCCCAGGCTGGAACCCCACCCTCTGAAGGCCCAAGAGGGCCACAGCTTCCTCCCCACACCACTCCCAGCCCTGGCATGCTGCCGCAGTTCCGCCAGAGCGGGTGGAGTGCGGTGGGGTCTCCAGGTTCCAAGCGCGCCTTGCCCAAGTGTGATACCTTCTCCTGGGGTGGGGTCTTTCCTGGTAT
>NW_006283727.1:0-729 GCF_000327345.1 Myotis davidii | reverse complement strand
GGAGGTGAACGCACAGTTTAGCTACTCCACTGTGTTGGCTGAAAGTCTTTAGTCAGTTGATTTTTTAAATTGATTTTTTTTTTTAGAGAGATAGGAAGGGAGAGGGAGAGAGAGAAAATATTGATGTGAGAGCATTACATCGATCAGCTGCCTCCCGCATGCCCTCTACTTGGGATCAAGCCTGCAACCTGGGCACGTGCCCTAACCAGGAATCAAACCAGCAATCTTTCAGTGCATGGGATGATGCCCAACCAACTGAGCCACACTAACCAGGGCTAGTCAATTGATTTTTTTAAAGGCACAAAGACAATTGAACGGAGAGTTCAATGATGCCGGAGCTATTGGACATAGAGTTCAATGATGCCAGAGCTATTGGACATGTATAATAAAAAACAAGAAAACAAAAACCTCTACCCATGTCTAATATCATATTAAAATGAATTTAAAATAGATTATAGAGCTAAATGTAGAATCTAAAAATTACAATACTTTTTGAAGAAAACATAGGAGGAAATCTTCATGACCTTGTGTTAGGCAAAGAGTTCTTAGATATCATACTATGAACATAGTCTATAAAGGAAACATTGAGAAAAAAAAAAGCCTTCATTAAAATGAAGAGTTTTTGTTATGTGAAAGATACTGTTAAGAGAATGAACCATAAGATACAGACTTGGAGAAAGTATTTGTAAACTTTCCTTCTTTTTTTAAAAAAATATTTTTATTGACTTC
>NW_006283726.1:0-447 GCF_000327345.1 Myotis davidii | reverse complement strand
TGCACACCCTAATTTTCTCAAAGTACATAAATAGTCATTATAAACCAGATTATTTTGGTTAAAAGTCCACTTAAATAAAAGAGCATGGATTTATGGTTACTTAGAATAATAAACTTCTCTCTCTTTTTTTCCAGATTACTATGGAAATATCTTGGTAAAAATGGAAAATAATATCTTGTTTTATTCCAAGATTAATATTAGAGATGCAGTGAAGCTAAATTTATGGACAAACCCTTTAACAAAATCAGCATTTTTCTGGAATTCATTTAATGAAATAAATTTTGTACTTGTTTTGGGAAATGGCACACTATATGTACAGGAATATACCCTAGGTATGGAAGTACGAAGTATATCATTCAAAACAAAAGAAAAATGTCCCTTTGTGACATTTCATAGTAATATTCGTCTTTTTACCATCTTGGACAAAGGAGAGAGCCTGTCAGTTTG
>NW_006283725.1:0-452 GCF_000327345.1 Myotis davidii | reverse complement strand
CAATAAAGAAATATATTTTAAAAAAATAAAAATGCTCTTAAAACATGATAAGAATCCAGTACTCTACCTGGGCAATGTGGAGCTCCTAGACCAAAAAAATAGGCATAGGGTTGAATAGACATTTTTCTAAGAAGATATACAAATGGCCAACAGGTATATGAAAAGTTGCCTCAACACCATTAATAATTAGGGAAATGAAAATCAAAACCATCATGAGATATCACCTCACAACTTTCAGAATGGCTATAATGAAAAAGACAAGATATGACAAGTATTGACAAGGATGCGAAGAACAGATGATCCTGGTGCACTGTTGGTGGGAATGTAAATTGATGTCTCCACTAAGGAAAACAGTATGGAGGTTTCTCAAAAATTATAAAAATAGAACAACCATCTGAGTGTACATCCAAATGAAATGAAAACAGGATGTTGAAAAGATATCTGTACTCCCA
>NW_006283724.1:0-327 GCF_000327345.1 Myotis davidii | reverse complement strand
CCTTCGATTAAAATAATCCCTGTGCCAGAATGGTATATTTGGGGGTGTTATATTCTGATCCCTTTCAGTTCCCAGAGCACTGTTCTTTTTAAAAAATATATATTTTTATTGATTTCAGAGTGGAAGGGGTGGGAGAGAAAGAGAGAGAAACATCAATGATGAGAATCACTGATCAACTGCCGCCCACACACCCCACACTGGGAATCCAACAGTGACCTCCTGGTTCATAGTCCACGCTCAACACTGAGCCACACCGGCCAGGCTATCACACTGTTTTTAAAAGCTCCCAGCTATTTATTGAGTCCAATTATATGCTCAGCACTACAG
>NW_006283723.1:0-964 GCF_000327345.1 Myotis davidii | reverse complement strand
ACGCTCTATCCACTGAGCCAAACCAGTTAGTGAGCCCCTTTTAAACAGCATATACATGGGTCCTGTTTTTATATCCATTCAGCCACTTGATGTCTTTTGATTAGAGCATTTAGTCCATTTATGTTTAAAGTTATTGATAGGTACTTGTTTGTAGCCATTTTTATTTTTTGTGCCTGTGTCCCTTCTTTCCTTTTTACTTATTCTTTTTACACCAGTCCCTTTAGCATTTCTTGCATTTCTGGCTTGGTGGTGATAAACTCCCTTAGCCTGTTTTTGTCTGTGAAGTTCCTTATTTTTCCTTCCATGTTGAATGATAGCCTTGCTGGATAGAGTAGTCTTGGATTCAGTCTCTTGCTTTGCATCTCTTTTTAAATTTCCTTTCATTCCTTTCTGGTCTGATGTGTTTCTGTTGAGAAATCATTTGATAATCTAATGGGAGATCCCTGGTACGTAACTTTCTGTCTCTCTCTTGCAGCCTTTAAGATTCTTTGTCCTGAAGGTTTGCCATTGTAATTATGTATCTTGATGTGGATCTTTTTGGATTCTTCTTGTTTGGAGTCTTCTTGTGTGACTTTTTTCTTCCCTACCTCAGGGAAGTTTTCTGACATTATTTTTTCGAATAGGTTTTCTAACCCTTATTCCTCTTCCTGTCATTCTGGCACCCCTATTATTCATATGTTGCTTTGTTTCATGTTGTCCCAACGCTCCCTTAGGCTCTCCTCCTGTCTTTTAATTTTTTTTTTTCTCCAATTGCAGTTCAGTTTGGGTATGTTTTGCTTCCCTGTTTTCTACTTTGTTAATTTGGTCCTCCGCTTCTCCTAGTCTACTGTTGAAACTTTCCATGGTGTTTTTTATTGCAGCTATATCCCTCTCTATTTCTTCTTGATTCTTACATAAGTTGTTGATATTTTCATCCATCTGGTTTATGAAGTGTATGACCCTTATTCTGAATTCTTTTTCTGAC
>NW_006283722.1:0-396 GCF_000327345.1 Myotis davidii | reverse complement strand
AGATTCCACATATGAGTGAGATTATGTAATACTGGTCTTTCTCCGGCTTATTTAACTTAGAATGATACTCTCCAGTTCTATCCATGCTTTTTAAACGGTAAGAGTTCTTTTTTTTTACAGCCGCTTAGTATTTCATTGTATAAATATGAAATACCACTGCTGTTTTATCCACTCATCTACTCATGGGGACTTGGGTTATTTTCCAAATCTTAGCTATTTTAATTTGGGCTGATTTGAACATAGGGGGGCATATATTATTTCTGATTGGTGTTTCTGGTTTCTTAGGATATATTTCTAGACATGTGATCATTAGGTCAAATGAAAGTTCTTTTATTTTTTATTTTTTTGTGTTTTTTTTTTAGATTTTTTTATTAGTTAAGGTATTACAATTGTGTC
>NW_006283721.1:0-261 GCF_000327345.1 Myotis davidii | reverse complement strand
CCCACCCTCCCCTACCTTCCTTCTAAGGTTTGACAGTCTGATCATCAGTTTATGTTGTTCATTATATTCCATAAATGAGTCAGATCATGTGATATTTATCTTTCTATGACTTACTTATTTTGCTTAGCATAATGCTCTCCAGGTTCATCCATGCTGCTGCAAATAAGGTACTATCAACATGATTTATTATTAATTAGAGGCCCAGTGCACGAGATTCGTGCACTGGCAATGGGTGGGGGGTCCCTTAGCCCAGCCTGTGCC
>NW_006283720.1:0-415 GCF_000327345.1 Myotis davidii | reverse complement strand
TGGAATACCCATTGTAATACTTTAAGCAATAAAAAATAAATTAAAAAAGAATCATTGGGGGGAAAAAAGCAAGATCAAGTAATTTGCTCTATCAAAAAAAAAAAGAAAAAAATCATTAGACAAATCCAACTCTTGGCTGTCAACAAATCCTAAAAGATAAATGTAAATTAAAAGGATCAATATGTATTGACCTCCTTCAGTGTACCATAAAACAAGTACTTCATTTAATAAATGAATTTTTAAATATAGCAAAGTAAAAAATTAACACCCAGAAATCTATGGCTTTTTGATACACCAATAAAGAATTCACAGAACAAGAAACAAACGAACAAAAACAACAATCCCATTTACAATTGCAATAAAAAAATGAAGATACCTAGGGATAAACTTAACTAAATAAGTAAAAGATCTGTAC
>NW_006283719.1:0-766 GCF_000327345.1 Myotis davidii | reverse complement strand
AAAAAAAGTCTAGTATATATGGATGACCATATTTTTTTCCATTCACTTGAAATTTCTTTTTTTATGATTTCAGTAGTATTTTATATATGGGAACTTGTAGAAAATTTAGATGTCAAAAATAGTTTCTATTCTTGCTTTGCTTTGAGTAGCCTTTTTGGACTCAGAATTTTCATTATTTAAATACCAGTTTGAGATACCAGTTTTCAGTGAAAAAAGGTTTGCCTCCTCTGTCATCTTCTTTTTTTAAAAAAATATATTTTATTGATTTTTCACAGAGAGGAAGGGAGAGAGATAGAGAGAGCCAGAAACATTGATGAGAGAGAAACATCGACCAGCTGCCTCTTGCACATCCCCCACCGGGATGTGCCCGCAACCCAGGCACATGCCCTTGACTGGAATCGAACCCGGGACCTCCCAGTCCGCAGGCCGACGCTCCATCCACTGAGCCAAACCGGCTTCGGCTGTCATCTTCTTTTTAATGCCTTGTTAATTGGGCAAGAACTGTACTTGGAGGAATAGTTAAAATTTTTTAAAAGGAAAATATGAATAGAAAAAATATGTAGCTTAGGAAATGGGATTCTTTATTCTGTATTAAAAAGGTATGAACTTTAACCCTGGCTGGTTTGCTCGTGGTGAGTGTAGCCTGAGGACTGAAAGGTCTTGGGTTCGATTCCAGGTCATGTTCTTCGGTTGCAGGTTCCCCAGTCCCGGTAGGGGTGCATGCAGGAGGCTGCCAATTGATGTGTCTCTCACATAGATGTTTCTC
>NW_006283718.1:0-368 GCF_000327345.1 Myotis davidii | reverse complement strand
CTTAGCATATCTTTCCTGACACAGCTCCAAAGGCAATGCACACAAAGGGAGAAATAAACAAATGGACTATATCGAAATAAAAATCTTCTGCACGGCAAACCAAATCCTGAACAAAACAACCAGAAAGCCCACTGCATAGGAGAACATATTTGCCAATGGTATCTCTGATAAGTATTGAATTCCAAAGTTTACAGGGAACTCACACAAATCAACAATAGGAAGATAAACAATCCAATCAAAACATGGGCAAAGGACTTAAATGGACAGTTTTTGAAAGGCGACCTACATGAGGCCAAGAGACATACAAAAAAAAATTCTCAAACGCACTAACAGTACAAGAGATGCGAATCAAAACGAGAGAAGTACCA
>NW_006283717.1:0-723 GCF_000327345.1 Myotis davidii | reverse complement strand
ATATGCTACATCTGACTCAGTCAGGTGCAAAATGTGTTGTAATACATAGAAACATCGCTTACACAGAAGGGTCTTCTGGGTGGCTGGAGCTGTCTTAGAAGCCCTGACCTGTGACTCTCCTTGTATAGATACACTTTCACCAGAACCGGCCTCCTTATCACCCATGTTATGCCAACAACCTGATGAAAGCCTTAAAAGAACAGCCCATAGTTCATGTAAGTGAAGACCATAACATGACCCAGGTTCCCACAAAGAACCACTACCCAGAGAAAGAGTACAGAAGTTGAAGCCATGCATATGGACACTGTCAGCCTCCCATGAAGAGAAAGTGCAAGCTGGGACCTATTAAGTTCACTGCAAGACTCCTGACTCTCTGTTTCCTCTACTTTTTGAGGTAACAGGTGTTAGGGATGTTCATGGAGTCCTTTGTTCAGGGTTCTCCACCCAGCTCATCCCTGGCAGGCACAGCACATTAGACAGGGCAGTGGGTAAAATTAGCACAGGCCAAGTTCCCACTGTGGGAGAGAGAATGCTTTGCCTGAGGAATAAAGGAAGAGAGGTCCTCACCTCAGGACACTGGGAAGACATCATGGTCTTACCTACAGATGACACAAGTGCAAACACTTCCAGCATCACATCATAGTATAGAAGTCTCTGAGCCTCATCAAGACGTCCCCATTACTCCAGAGTGAAGACAATGGCCATGTCCTCAAAGTTCATATC
>NW_006283716.1:0-577 GCF_000327345.1 Myotis davidii | reverse complement strand
AGAGACAACAAAGGTCACTATATAATAATAAAGAGATTGATCCAATAAGAGGATATAACCATGGTAAACATACATGCACCCAATATAGGAGCACCAAAAACAAACAAACAAAAAAAACACCGCCACCACCAACAACAAAAACCAAAAAAACAAACAAAAAATACTTCTAGAGGACTTTAACTGAGAGATCAACAACAATACAGTCATAGTAAGGGACTTTAACACCTCACTGATTTCACTGGTTAGATGTTCCAGAAAAAAACTTAACAAGAAATCAATGACTCTAAAAGACACACTGGATCAGATGGACTTAATTGACATTTATAGAACATTTCACCCCAACGCAGCAAACTATACATTCTTGTCAAGTGCACATGGATCATTCACAAAGACAGACCCCTTGATAGACATAAAGCAATTCTTTACAAGTTAAAGAAGATTGAAATCATACCAAGCATCTTCTCAGTTCATAGTGGAATGAAATTAGAAATAAACTACAGTAAAAATACCCCAAAACATTCAAGCATATGGAGGCTAAATATCATGTTATTAACACATTGTTTGCGGGTAGTTTTTA
>NW_006283715.1:0-304 GCF_000327345.1 Myotis davidii | reverse complement strand
CCTACCTATTCAGTGGGCTGAGCAGTGGGGGCTGCAGATCAGTGTTTAGGAGCAGGCTGAATGCTCCAGTCTTCAGTCAGGATCGCTTACCCTCTGGGACAGCATAGATGAACCTGGGAAATATTATGTTCAGTGAAATAAGCCATTGTGAGAAAAACAAGTATCATATGATCTCACTTATTTGTGGAATCTAGTGAACAAAATGAATTGACCAATAAAACAAGACATGAAGCAGGAGGTATAGAACAGACTGACCTACCTCCATGTGGGTTTGGGGGAATGAGAAGAGATAAACCAAAGAACT
>NW_006283714.1:0-245 GCF_000327345.1 Myotis davidii | reverse complement strand
AAATATATCATATGGGATTTTAGGGGTCCGGACAAATAAATAGTTGGATGTTCATAAATAAATGAACATCCTTTTAAATGATATTGCCCCAGATGTTAAATTCCCTATAATTAACTTTGTTAATAACACTGATTACTATTCTATTAAGAAAAACTATACATGCAATTTAAACATTCTTTGGTATTTTTTCCCTGCTCTTTCATTATCAAAATTTCCTTACCCTTACTTCATCTATGGTAGGACCA
>NW_006283713.1:0-296 GCF_000327345.1 Myotis davidii | reverse complement strand
GTTTATGTGGTGTATCATATTTATTGATTTGCAAGTATTGTACCAAGCTTGTATCCCTGAATAAAATCCATTTGGTCATGGTGTATGATCTTTCTAATGTAATGCTGGATTTGATTTGCTAAAATTTTGTTGAGGATTTTGGTGTCTATGTTCATGAGGAATATTGACCTGTAATTTTCTTTCTTTGTATTGTCTTTATCTGGTTTTGTGATTAGGATAATACGGGCTTCATAGAATAAGCTTGGAAGTGTTTCTTCCTCTTCAATATTTTGGAATAGTCTGAGGAGAATAGGTTT
>NW_006283712.1:0-390 GCF_000327345.1 Myotis davidii | reverse complement strand
CAATAAACAAAAATCTCCTGGTTGTAAGTTTTGATCTTTGATGTCTCTGTCTCTTGGGAGTATGTGAAATGAGTGTCACTAATTTATCAGTCCCGATAACCTTAGTGAGTCATTGATAGTAATGTGGAATGTCTGCTTCTAGTTTTCCTTATATTTTGAAAAGAAAAAATTTTAAAAATCAGCAGTATTTTAAACAGAGTCATAACAACAATAATCCTCTTCACTTCATTTAGTCCCATACCCATTTTTTTGTTTATCCTGATTATTTGCCAGTATTTTCATAAATTCAGTTGTTTCTTAGAGCTCTCTACTTCTTCATTCAGGTCAAAGATGTGACCTGCATAGAAACCCTAATTTAGAGTTAGTCAGAGTTCTTTTCATGGATTTTTC
>NW_006283711.1:3111-3548 GCF_000327345.1 Myotis davidii | reverse complement strand
CAATTGGGGTGTTCTTCAATATTTTCAGCTGATGATTTTAAAGTTGGTCAGGGCTACCACTTGGGGAATACATTTTTTTATAGACACGCGAGGCGTGTGGGAAAGATCCACCACCTGTGTCTACAGACGCTTATGGTGTACAATGGGATAAATCCTGTGGCAGTAATTGGGTTTCCAAAAAGGGCCTTTACATATGATGCACATCCTATGTAAATTGTTTTCCCTGTATTCTGAACGACTGACTTGTTCTAAACATCAAGTCTCAACTTAAATTTTATTGCACAAGAAATCTCTCTTATTATAAAGCACTAATCACTTATTATAAAGCACATTACAACACTTATGCTATTGTTTTCCTTTCTTCAGAAAATTAAAATTGTATATAAATATATTTTATAAATAGGTATATAAATTTATATATGTATATATATATACAT
>NW_006283711.1:0-288 GCF_000327345.1 Myotis davidii | reverse complement strand
GGGAGGTTGTGATGCCACCCTCAGTCATGCTCAGGGTAGGGCTGATTGGGGGGTTGGGACACCGTCCCCTGTCACACTCAAGGCAGGGTCGATGGGGAGGTTGCAGCGCCACCCCCTGTCATGCACAGAGAGGGCCAATCAGGGGGTTGGGGTGCTGCCCCCCTGTCACGCACAGAGTAGGGCCGATAGGGGAGTTGGGGAGATATACATATAAAAAAGTGGTATTTGCTCCATGCCTTAAACCATAGACAAAATTTAACTAATAACTTTAATAAAAATTATTAATGT
>NW_006283710.1:0-1618 GCF_000327345.1 Myotis davidii | reverse complement strand
ATGACCCAGGCTACCTGTGTATCTGATGGGAACGCAAAAGTATGTCCTTAAATATGATGACTTTTTGTCAAAATATCATTACAATGTAATTGGAATGAATGGGTTCATGAGACAAGAAATGAGTGAAAATCAGGAAATAAAAATAGCTTTACCAGCTGGAAAGGCCTTTTGAGGGTCATTCTATCAAACCATCTAGCCCCAGGTAGAATTGTTGCTGATGTGGATCAGATGTCTTTGTCCATAAAGCTCTCCAGGAGTACCTCTTGCTCTTAAGTACTTAAGTAGGCACTAATGAGGGTTTGTTTTAATAGGTAGAGATGATAAATGTATATTAAAAAGATGCCTACGCAAAACTAATCTCTAGAGATAGAAATCATGTCATTGGTTGTCAATGATGGATTGAGGCATCATAAAGGAGCATGAGAGAACTCTCTGGGTGATGAAAATGTTCTCTAGCTTATGAGGAAATGTTAAAAACATTTATATCTATGGTAGGGGCCGGGTGCATGAAATTTGTGCAATGGTAGTCCTTCCTTCTCCTGGCTGCTGGCACCAGCTTCCCTCGGGCACCCGGAACCTGGGCTTCCCTCACAGCTCTATCTTCCTCTGGAAGGATGTCTGGTCTCAATACCATATTATCCTTTTATTATTATAGATATCTGGTGTCCCCCAAAATGTATACAGACTTTAACAGCTGATAGCCCAATTCATGTCTCTTTCTTTTCATAATTAACCCAATGGAATTAATAATTATTCAAAGTGATGTGTACATTTTTAGGACACCCTGTATATTACTCAAAAGTCATTGCTCTCTTCACTTAAAGTCTGTAATATTTATTGTATATAATTGACATCAGTAATAGTTATTTAAATGACTAAGCACAGATGTATGTTACATGCTCTAGTGAACGACATCTAATGGATCATCAGGCATAAATATTTCCATTTATGTGACTTCTGAAATCCTGAACTAAAGGGTTTCTAGACAAAGTGTGTCCATATCTACTTTGCACGTAAGATATTCCATATCTACTTTGCACATAAGATATGGTAGGAAAAACTATCAGAGAATAAAAAGGGACTCAAGATCCAGATTCCAATTATGTCCTATTTTAACCTTATTGTGTCTTTATACAACCCTGGGAGATGGTCTGATGGTTAATTTAATGTGTCAGTGGGACCGGACCATGAGGTGCACAGATATTTGTCAAACATTGCTCTGGGTGTGTCTGTGAGGGTGTTTTTGGATGAGATTCACATTTAAATCAGTAAACTTTACAAATTAGACCTTAAAACTCTCAAAGGCATAAAACCCCAGACATTTTTATTTTCTGTTTTATGTGATACAATTCCTTGTACAAAATATAGGAGCAGAAATTATTGAACAAAAAGAACAAAGGAAGGAGTAACAGTTACTATTCAACTTTCCCATTGTGGCCACTGTGTCCCATGCAGGAAGACTGTTCTCATGGCAAATATCTGATTCCCTTTGTGCTGCAGCTGGGAAAACACATCTGGGAAGCTTTCTGCTCACACTGCCCCCATGAAAGATGTCAAACAGCTTGGTGGTCGCGGCGGGCGGGGGGGCTAGAGTGTAGAAAGTAGTGCCTTTCATTTT
>NW_006283709.1:0-464 GCF_000327345.1 Myotis davidii | reverse complement strand
CCCCTAACATTATCTCCAGCATTTCCCCAGGAAATATTGAAATATATGCTTATAGAATATTGAAATATATGCTTACAATGTGATAAAGACAAGCAGGTCTCAGTTTTACTTCAGACATGTAAAGTTATACAAGTTCAGTGGGGCCTTGACTTATGAGTGTCCTGACTAACGAGTTTTTCGAGATACGAGCCGTCTCTCAGCCGATTTTTTGCTTTGAGTTGCGAGCTCAAATTCGGGTTAAGAGCCAGCTTCAGATACCCCACTGCTAATTGGCGAAGCGAACGTCACAGTGAACGACACAACATCAGCCCAGCATCACGTGTCTCACTCGTTCACTGTTGATTTGACATACGAGTAATTTGAGTTACGAGCTCTGTCAGGGAAGGAATTAAACTCATAAGTCATGACCCCACTGTATGTGGGAAAAGCATTACTTATAGTGTAAGACAGTTATTTTTTCCTTA
>NW_006283708.1:0-680 GCF_000327345.1 Myotis davidii | reverse complement strand
CTCCACCAGAACTAACACAACACCCTGTTCCGGTGCCTATTCCCTCCTGCCCTTCAATTGCAATGGTCGGGGTCGGGATTTTCCGTCGCCTGCCCTCTGGCCCTCCCATCCTCGATTGCCACGGCGGGGGTCTGTGGTTGATACATGGCCTGCACTCCGGTCCTCCCGACCTCGATCGCCATGGTGGGGTACCGGGGTTGCAGGCTGGCTTGCGGAGAGGTGCCTCCTGCCCTCCCAACACCATGGCGAGAGAGGGGCAGCATTTGAATAAGGTATTCTGACCTTATCCAATTCTTCATCCAGTTGAATTCTTTGTCATCCATTTCAGAAACTGACTTCTAATTCCCTTTAGGACTTACAGTTTCTTCATCCATCCTTGTGTTTTGAGACTTATTCCTTATCTTCAGTAGTCTTTAATATCTTCTTAGTAAGTTTGGCTATCTTGAGGCAACACACACTATGCAAATAGTCCTGTCCTCTATATATACTCTCTAGGTCAATGAGGATCCGCTCACTTTACCTCTGGTTGCCCAAATTCCGTGGTTGCCATGGAGTTGCTTGACATCACAAAGCCTCAGCTTGACCACACAGGAGGGGCGGGGGTGAAAAAGGAAGCTTGACCACACAGGAGGTGTGGGGGTGAAAAAGGAAGTCTCAGATGCTCTGGTTATAGAAAAGAG
>NW_006283707.1:0-211 GCF_000327345.1 Myotis davidii | reverse complement strand
TTTACTAAGCTCTGTTGTTCTATCTGCCACCCCTTGGATCAGGGCACATGCCCCCGTTGTGGGCTTGATCTCATGTAGATCAATGTCTCTCACACATCTCTCTCTCCCTCTCTCTCTCTCCCTCTTTCTCGCTCTCTATCTCTCTCTCTCTCTTTTCTTCTTCTTGTTGTTCCTGTTATTCTTCTCCTTTCTCTCTCTCTCTGTCTCTTTG
>NW_006283706.1:0-687 GCF_000327345.1 Myotis davidii | reverse complement strand
TGGTTCATTATGTAAATGAGGCAATATTCATGGGGTTTTCTTAAGAAATTGCAATCTTTTATTTATAGGATAATTATTATGTATTTTATCTAAAAAATGAGCATAAGCAGTTTGCTAATCATCACATATTTGAAACAATTTTTGAATTATTTTTGACAGTAAAAGGTACTATAATTTCTTCTGGATCTAAACCACATAATGGTCTTAGTCTTAATCTTCCCTTGTAAATAATTTGGCTCCTTGTTTGACTATAAGTCTGTATTTTTTTCTGTGATTTATGAGGCAAGAAAATCTCTCCAATAACATGACTATCTTGAACAAGTAAGCCTGTAGGAGAATGCTCTGTGTGGAAAACTAATAATTTAAAGTTCTCCATGGAGAGAATTCAATTTAATTGTGTTTGTTGTATAGGCTTTTCTGTCAAAGTTAATTCTTTTTCTGCAGCAGGGATTAAAACACATGGGCTATTTTAATTCAGATGGTCCCTGTAGGCTTTGAAATAAATTAGTCAATTGATAAGTAGGTATAGCAAGGCTGGCTCTCAACCAATTAATGTCTCCTAATAACTTTTGAAAATCATTTAAAGTCTCTAAACTGTCTCTTCTTATTTGAACCTTCTGTGGGTAATTTTTCCCAAGATATTTTCATGGCTCCTGCCGTTCTTTCTTTTCTGGGGCTACTTCTAAT
>NW_006283705.1:0-206 GCF_000327345.1 Myotis davidii | reverse complement strand
GTATTGCTACTCCAGCTTTTTTTTTTCTTTCCATTTTCATGGAATATATTTTTCTTTCCCTTCACTCTCAGTCTGTGTGTATCTTTTGTTCTGAGGTGGTTCTCTTGTAGACAACATATATATGTGTCATGTTTTCATATCCAGTCAGTCACCCTGTCTGTGTCTTTTGACTAGATCATTTAATCTATTTATATTTAAGGTTATTA
>NW_006283704.1:0-247 GCF_000327345.1 Myotis davidii | reverse complement strand
TAAACACTTTGCATAGATTCTGGTGTCCTGTGAGATACCTATTATCTTTGTGCCCATTCTGTTGATGGAGAAAATTGAGGCACAGAAAGGCCAAGTGATAGCTAATAAGTGACAGTTAAAATAAGATCAGACCCAAGTTGAGCTGAATCCCCAGGTCATCCTCTCTCGATTCAAATAGGCTTCTCCTTCATTAATGTGTTGCTTAACAAGAACTAATACTGTACTGTCTCCTGAAGAAAATGAAATA
>NW_006283703.1:0-626 GCF_000327345.1 Myotis davidii | reverse complement strand
GGGCAGTGGGGGCAGGGAACCTTCCATGGAGGGGACAGGCATGGTTGCGAGGGGAAATTCCATGGAGGTGATGGGCCAGGAGAAGAGGGGACCCTCCATTCAGGGACACGTAGGCAGTAGAGGGGTCCCTCCATGGAGGGAACAGGCAAGGAGGAGCGGGGACCATCAATAGAGGGGATGGGTCAGGGATGAGAAGGATACCTCCATGGAAAAGAAGGGCAGGGAGGAGTTGGGACCCTCCATAAAGAGGATGGGTCAAGGAGTTGGGGCACCCTCGATGGAGGGGAAGGGCAGGGAGGAGAGGGGACCCTCCATGATGGAGAAGGGCAGGGAGGAGTTGAGACCCTCCATGCAGGGGAGACTGTAGGGTGATTGGAATTCTCCATGGAGGTGACAGGCAGTGAGGACAGGGGACCCTCCCTGGAGGGGACAAGACAGGGAGGAGATGGGAACCTCCATGGAGGAGATGGGTCAAGGAGGAGAAGGTACCCTCCATGGAGTGGGGAGCATAGGGGACAGGGAAGGGAGAATAGTGGACCCACGTTGGAGGGGCCAGGGCTATGGGGAAGGGATACCGGGAACCCTCTAATGATGGGCTTGGCGGGAAGGAGAGGGGACACTGCATG
>NW_006283702.1:0-221 GCF_000327345.1 Myotis davidii | reverse complement strand
CTTGACAGGGGACCTGAGGCTGTGCCCCTTTGCCCGGTGGGGCTTGACTAGGGATCTCAGACTGTGCCCCTGGCCTGGCGGGACTTGATGGGGGACCTCAGGCCATGCTCCTGCCCAGGATAGATTGACGGGGGAACTCAAGGTGCACCCCCCGCCCTGGTGGTGAACCGGGGGACATTAGGCCACATCCCCCTGCCCAGTGGGGCTTGATGGGGGACCTG
>NW_006283701.1:0-385 GCF_000327345.1 Myotis davidii | reverse complement strand
TCCATCTCTCTCTTGAAGCCTTTAAGATTCTCTTTGTCTTGAACATTAGCCATGGTAATTATGATGTGTCTTGGTGTGAGTCTTCTCTGGTTCATCTTGTTTGGGACTCTCTGTGCTTGTGTGATTTTTTTCTTCCCCACCCCAGGGAAGTTTTCTGATATTATTTCTTCCAATGGGTTTTCTAACCCTTGTTCCTCTTTCTGTTGTTCTGGCACCCTTATTATTCGTATGTTGTTTCATTTCATGTTGTCCCATAGCTCACTTAGGCTCTCCTCCTGTCTTTTAATTTTTTTCTCCAATTGCCATTCATTTTGGGTGTGTTTTGTTTCCTTATCTTCTAATTCGCTAGTCTGGTCCTCCGCTTTTCCTAGTCTACTGTTGAAAC
>NW_006283700.1:0-460 GCF_000327345.1 Myotis davidii | reverse complement strand
ATATGTCTGAGATTTTGTTGTCTTTGGATTCCTTTAGTATTTTTATGGTTTCTCTTCCTACATTTAAGTCCTTTATCCATTTTGAGTTTATTTTTTGTACGGTGTAAGTTGGTGGTCTAATTTCATTTTTTTTTGCATGTATCTGTCCATTTTTCCCAGCACCATTTATTGAAGAGACTGTCTTGACTCCATTGCATGTTCTTGCATCCTTTGTCAAATATTAATTGAACATATTGGTTCGGGTCGATTTCTGTGTTCTCTATTCTATTCCATTGATCTATATATCTGTTTTTGTGCCAGTACCAGGCAATTTTGATAACAGTGTTTTTGTAATACAGTTTGATATCTGGTATTGTGATCCCACCTACTTTGTTCTTTTTTTTTTTTAAGGACCACTGCAGCTATTCGGGGTCTTTTTTTAATCCACCTGAATTTTTGGAGAGTTTGTTCTAGGTCTTTG
>NW_006283699.1:0-310 GCF_000327345.1 Myotis davidii | reverse complement strand
GGATGGGGAATCTTGGTCTCATAGGGGTGGGGGCTCTTGGTCTAATGGGGGTCGGGGGTTTTCGTCTAATGGAGACGGGGGCTCTTGGTCTCATGGGGGTGGGTGATCTTGGTCAAATGGGGTGGCCACAGGAGTTAGGAAAGAAAACCCTAATAATTACTTAGTTCAAAGTGATCCCATAAGACACTGCTTCTGATGTAGCTCTAGAAGCCCATCCCCAGCAGGGTGATGAGATAGGGCTCTCCCTCACATCCCCAAGGCCTCACAGGGGTAAGGCCATTGGGGTAAGGAGTTTAGTTCACAGTGGAGA
>NW_006283698.1:0-353 GCF_000327345.1 Myotis davidii | reverse complement strand
TGCAGGGGAGGGCATTTGGGGGTGACCAGGCCTATAGGGGATGGCAGTTGGGGGTGACCAGGCCAGCAGGGGAGAGCAGTTAGTGGCAACCAGGCCAGCAGGGGAGGACAGTTAGGGGCACCCGGGCCAGCAGGAGAGGGCAGATGGGGGCAACCAGGCTGACAGGGGAGGGCAGTTAGGGGTGACCAAGAAGGCAAAGGAGGGAATTTAGGGGTAACCGGGCCATCAGGGGAGGGTAGTTGGGGGCAACCAGGCCTTCAGGGGAGGACAGTTAAGGGTGAACAGGCTGGCAAGGGAGGGCAGTTACGGGTGACCATGCTGGCAAGGGAGGGAAGTTAGGGGTGCCCGGGCCA
>NW_006283697.1:0-226 GCF_000327345.1 Myotis davidii | reverse complement strand
GAAGAGGAACAAATGTAATAATCTGAACAAAAATATTTAATTATTAAAAAAGAAGAAGAAGAAGAAAAAGAAACCAAAACACTGATTTGAAAGACCGTTCATTACAGCATTATTTACAATAGCCAAAATTTGGAAGCAGCTCAAGTGCCCATCAGCAGAGAAAAAAGCTGTAGTAAATTTACATAATGGAAGATCACTCAGCCTTAAAAAGGAAAGAAATCTTACC
>NW_006283696.1:0-824 GCF_000327345.1 Myotis davidii | reverse complement strand
TAGAATCAGGGGCGTAGAAAGGGAGTGGACTGAAAATTTGGGGGGGAAGGGGGTGCGGGAAGAGACTAGACAAAAATCCTACATCTATGGATGAAGACAGTGCGGGGGGGTAGGGGCAGAGGGTGGGGTGGTATATGGGTGGAGGGGAGCTATGGGGGAAAAAGAGGCACAAATCTAATAATCTGAACAATAATGATTTAATAAAAAATAAGTAAATAAAAAAATAATAAAACAACAACAAAAAACTAAAAATGGAACCCCTATTTGACCCAGTGTTTCCACTTCTAAAAATATTTTCATAGAAACCAGAACCACCAATCAGATAGGATATATGCATCCTATGTTCATAGCAGCACAATTTACCATAGCTAAGATTTGGAAACACCCTTAGTGCCTATCAGCAAATGAGTAGATTTAAAAACTGTGGTACATCTACAGAGCGAAATACTATGCTGTGGTTAAAAAGAAGGAATTCTTACCATTTGCGGCAGCATGGATGGATCTGGTGAGCAGTATGCTAAGTGAAATAAGCCAGTCAGAGAAAAATAGATATCACATGATCTCACTCATTTGTGGTTTATAATGAACAACATAAACTGTTGAACAAAACCAGGTCCATATGCCTGCCTGTGGAGTCCCCCAGTCCCCTCAGCCCCCTCGCTGCCCAGGGCCGCCTGTGGCTCAGGTAACCAGGGCTGACTGAGGCTTGTGCTGCTGGCAGTGGCAGCAGCAGAGGTGTGATAGGACATCCCCTTCTCCTGATCGCCGGGTTGCCTCCTGCACCTGAGGTTTCCTGGACTGTGAGAGGGGCAGGCTGGGCTGAG
>NW_006283695.1:0-344 GCF_000327345.1 Myotis davidii | reverse complement strand
CCCAAGCAAGAAGAACCCAAACAGGCCCACGACCAGACACATCATCATTAAAGCCCCAAAAATTAAAGACCAAGAGAGAATCTTAAAGGCAGCAAGAGAAAGGAAAACTGTTACCTACAAAGGATCTCCCATAAGGCTGACACCTGATTTCTCATCAGAAACTCTACAGGCCAGATGGGAATGTCATGAAGTACTCAAGGTAATGGAAAGCTAGGATCTGAGACCAAGATCACTATATCCAGCAAAGGCTTTCATTCAAAATAGATGGTTAAATGAAGAGCTTCCCAGTGCGGGTAGGGGGAAGGCTGAAGGACTACATCACTCCTAAGCAGTACCTGTACATT
>NW_006283694.1:0-403 GCF_000327345.1 Myotis davidii | reverse complement strand
TAAACCAGCAATAACATTCCTTTATTTATATAAACAGTTTTACTGCCTGGTCCTGAGCCTGGTCTACCTGGCTCTGTGGTTGGGCATCGATCTATGAGCCAGGTGGTCATGGTTTGATTCTAGGTCAAGGCACATGCCCTAGATCGGGGCTCAAACCCCAGGGTGGGTGTGCAGGAGGCAGTCAATCAATACTTTTCATCATTGATGTTTCTCTCTCTCTTTTCCTCTCTTTCTGAAACCAATTTCATATATATATCTATATGAATTCTTTTTTTTAAAATAAAAAATAATAAAGGAAGGATAGAGGACTCACCTTGATTAGAGAGGGCAGTGGGTCTCAGCTATGGCCCACATAAAAAAACCAGGGAAGGGAGACTGTGGCTGAAACCTCTCTCGGAGCGCC
>NW_006283693.1:0-436 GCF_000327345.1 Myotis davidii | reverse complement strand
GAGAAGATGTTCACCAATGATACAACGGATACACGGCAAATATCCAAAACGTATAGAGAACTCATACAACTCAACACCAAACAAACAAACAATCCAATAAAAAGTAGGCAAGGGCCTGAATAGACACGGCTCTGAAGGGGACATGCAGGTGGCCCAGAGACATAAGAAAAGATGCTCAATGTCACTGATGGTCAGAGGTGCAAATTAAAACCACAGCAAGCTATTCCCTCGCCCCTGTCAGAATGGCTGCCATCAGGGTGTGGAGAACAGGGAGCCTTGTGCACTGCAGGCGGAATGCAGACTGGTGTTTCCTCAAAAAATTAAAAGTGGAACTCCCATTTGACCCTCGTCACATCCCCTCCAGAATGGCCCTCCCGGTCCCATCAGGGTCAGCGCTTCCCTAATAACTTCCCTGAATGAAGCCATTGTTTCCTGG
>NW_006283692.1:0-256 GCF_000327345.1 Myotis davidii | reverse complement strand
AATACCTTAACTAATAATAAAAAAATAAATAAAAACCAGTATTTAGCAAAAAAAAAAAGAGAGAGAGATGACTCAAGTTAGTAAAATTATATTAAGCTGGTAAGAACAGATACTACAAAAAAAAAAAAAAAGAACAGATACTACACTTGATCTTAGCCAAAAGGCTGAGAAGCAATCAAGTTAGTAAAATTATAAACAAAAGAGGAAACATTACAACCAATAGCACAGAAATTCAAAATATCCTAAGAGACTACTA
>NW_006283691.1:0-515 GCF_000327345.1 Myotis davidii | reverse complement strand
TTGAAGAACAAGAAAAATAGGTTTATTTGCATTGAGCTTATTAATTTGTATAGTTATTCATTGTCTGGTAAGTTAATGTTCACGAAAAAATATAAATTTTTATTAAAATGTTCTATTTTTTAAAAATCAACATAACAAAATGACAACAAACTAAATGGAAGAAGATATTTGCAAACAATACCTCCTGTAAGGGGTTACTATTCAAAATATATAAAGAACTCATACAAGTCAAAAACAATTAAAAAGACAATCCAATTTTTAAAATGGGCAGAGGACCTGAACAGACTTATCCCAAGAATACATACAAATGGCCATGATATATAAAAAGATGCTTAGTACAACAATGCAAAAAAAATAAAACATATATTCATAACACATAGACACAGACAATGGTGTGGTGATAGCAAGAGGGAAAGGGGGTGAGGGGTAGGTGGAGATGGGCAAAGGTGTGGGGGTGGGAATGGGGACAGAAAGAAACTTTACTTGGGGCTATGGGTGCACCATGCAGTGTGCAG
>NW_006283690.1:0-205 GCF_000327345.1 Myotis davidii | reverse complement strand
TTGCTACAATAAAAGCCTAAGGAGGCAGGAGAACAGAGCTGCCTGGTTCTGTTAGCCAGGTAGTCCCTTAGCCCTCTCTTTCACAGAAACCTTCAGCCATCGCTCAGGGTCTGCTAGTCAGCCCCCGCACCTCGGTTGCAGGCTTGATCCCCTATGTGGGGTGTGCAGGAGCCAGTCGATCAATGATTCTCATCATTGCTGTTTC
>NW_006283689.1:0-964 GCF_000327345.1 Myotis davidii | reverse complement strand
TCCACTGAGCCAAACCGGTTTTGGCTATCACACTCATTTTGATGCCACTCTTGAGAACGAATTGGAGTAAGGAGGTTCTATCCACAGATCAGTAAATTAAAGTAATTCAAATGAGTGAGGATGACAGCAAAGAATGAAGTCTTGCTCACTACTGTCTTGCCCGAGTCCAGTGTAGTGGCTGCACATAGTAGGTACTCAATACATAGTCATTGAATAAATAAGTGAATGGCAAAGAGAGGAAGGAGCAGATCTGAGAAATATCCAGGTGGCAGAAAGGGCAGGGATGTTGAGTAGTGTGTGTCGGTGTACAAGGGAAGGGGATATTTAAGGATGACTCTAGGAAATTGAGCTTGGGAGAATGGCATTGCAGAAAGGAGCGGGGAACAGATTTGGGATGGAGGGTGTGTGACAAGGCTCTGTGATGACTATTTTCCATGCAACTGCTGGGCTCATCCTCTCCTGAGTGTTGAGAAAAAGCAGCCAAGAGGGGGAGAGGGCGAGGCCCCTCACACAGGCACTGAGCTGAGTGCTTTCCTGGTCATCCCATTTAATCCCCACGCACTGTCTCTGAATTTGTGATCCTTGTTTACAGGTGGGGAGCTGGAGGCGTAAGACAACATATTCATTAGGTGGCGGAGTCCAGATTAAAAACACACACACCTTCCTGCGTCTGCTTTTACCACTCAACCATAATGCCTCTCCTGTTAAAATGAACATTTGGAATGAGGTATATTCCAAATTCAGAAAGCTGTGGCTGCATGGTACAGACTAACAGACTGACAAGTCTCAGAGGGAAGGGGCGGGGAGGGGGATGAAAGAGATTAACCAAAGAACTTCTATGAATGTCTGCATTACCTATGGACACAGACAGTAGTGTGGTAAAGGACTGGGTGGGGCGGGAACCAGTGGTGGGAGGCAAGGGGGAAAGATAGGGGGTCGGGGAAGGCATCTGTAATACTCTCAA
>NW_006283688.1:59132-60019 GCF_000327345.1 Myotis davidii | reverse complement strand
GTCAATGGAGTATTAAGGTCTCCAACTATGACTTTGTTGTGATCTGTTTCTCCCTTTAGTTCTTAGAGTAGCTGTTTAATATATTTCGGTGTTCCCTGGTTAGGTGCATATATATATATATTAAGAAGTGCTTTTTTTCTTGATGAAGTATTACCTCTAACACTATAAAATATCCATCTTTGTCTCATTTTATCTTTGGTACCTTGAGGTCTATAATGTCAGGTATAAGAATGGCTAGACCTGATTTTCTTTGTGGATGTTATTTGCTTGAAGAATCATTTTACAACCTTTTACTTTTAATCTACCTTTGTCTTTGCTGTTTAGATGTGTCTCTTGTAGGCAGCATATGGTTGGTTTTGGGTTTTTTTGTTTTTTTTTAATCCACTATGCTACCCTGAGCCTCTTTATTGGTGAATTCAGACTATTTACCTTTAAGGTAATTATTGATATACTAGAGGCCCGGTGCACAAAAATTTGTGCACTCAGCGGGGAGGGGAGTCCCTCAGCCTGGCCTGTGCCCTCTCGCAATCTGGGGCCCCTCGGGAGATAACAACCTGCTGGCTTAGGCCTGCTCCCAGTGGCAGAGGGCAGGCCCAATCCCTAGGGGTGCAGCCCCTGGTCGGGCTCAGAGCAGGGCTGATTGGGGAGTTGGGGCGCCCCCCCCTGTCATGCACAGACCAGGGCAGATTGGGAGGTTGTGATGCCACCCTCAGTCACGCTCAGGGAAGGGCCGCTTGGGGGGTTGGGGCACCGCCCCCTGACACACTCAAGGCAGGTTCAATGGGCAGGTTGCGGCACCACCCCGTCAGGCACAGAGCAAGGCCAATGAGGGGGTTGGGGCGCTGCCCCGTCACTCCCAGAGCAGGGCCCATCAGGGGGATTGGAGC
>NW_006283688.1:53810-58497 GCF_000327345.1 Myotis davidii | reverse complement strand
CAGTTAATTTGCATATCTTGCTGATTAGCCAATGGGAAGGGTAGTGGTCGTACACCAATTACCATGTTTCTCTTTTATTAGGTAGGATAAGGATTTCCTATAGCCATTTTATCTTTTGTTTTCTGCTAGCTCTGTGCCTCCATTGGTTCTATATACCCAAGGCTAGGCACAAATACAAGTAAAGATAATCTTGAAGAGAATTTGCTATTAAAACTTAGTTGTGCAGAAATATGAGAAATTTAAGGCCAATTGTCTCCCCAAAACACACACATACAGAAAACCATTAAATTCATCACAATCATGTTTGATGTGAGCAGGTTTTATATAAAATCATGGTTTCTTATTTTAAGGGTTTATTATCTATGATGGACCTCTTTATGCACAGGTGATTCCATTTTTAGTGTATGTCCATGGGAGAATGGGGTTTGAAGAACTGATGCAAGATGTTATTTAAATCTACTGATATGTTTAATAGACTATCTTTTGTTTCTGACCCAGAGGCTTCATGTTTGTCTGTCAGGGTCTCTGATACTGTAACAGATTAACTGGCTAACCTGTGAGCTTCAAATTAGGGTAAAATCTCAGACCCTTCAGAATGCCTGACCTGACATTTTGATATGTGAGGGTAATACATACCAAATGGTCTATTTTGAAAGCATGAAATTAATGGATATTATATTAAAATGTTTACATAGTACATATATGTATATTTACAAATATCCAAGGTTATATATAATACAATGTAAATACGTATGTGTAAATGTAAATATATGTATATTTAAAATAGTAATAAAATGTAACATGCAGATTATCTACAAGGATATAAGGCTTCAGTTCAAATATAAAAAATGTGGAATATTTTACATATATTTTAAAGGCACAATACATTGCAGATATCTAGGGAACATTTATCATTTTTATTTTCTTCTTAATTTTATCTTCTTTTATTAACCATTGTTATGGTTGTTGCCATTTGATTGAGGTATGAATGACCACAAATTTAGAATGACTGACAGTTACTTTATAGTTCATATAGAAAATATTTCTAACAGAAAGTTAGACTAAAAGTGAAGCTATGTATGAATGAATATCATAATTCTTTTAGTATCCATGATAAAAATCTGAAAGTAATTTCCAGCATGATATTCTTAATACACTGGTAAAATGTTGTTAAAAAATGTCTTAGAATGGTGACACTACCACTATAATCAGCTAGGAGGGAGATAAGAAAGAAAAACTTAGGTAGTATTTGCAACCATATCCATAGCTATAGCTATAACCCTACAGAAGAAGAATAAATATGTGAATAGCAGCACCTAGCATTTCTGTCTTAGAGATACACTTTTATATTTCCTGTTTAAACACAAATATTTTCAAGCACAAAATTATAAATATAAACCCCCTCACGAAATTCTTTCTTTATCTTTATAAACTCAAAATCAAAAAAAATGTATATACACACTCTGAATAATTACAAAGGCAGTGTTTATTATATTTCATTTAACAGCTATCAGATAATAGAGTATGCATTTCTCTAGAAAGTATTAATCGTAATTTATTCTTGAATATGGCAGAAATATGTTTACAGATTTCTATACCTCACTTAAAGATTCATCTCGGGTTGCCCATTCACTGAACTTGTATGAAACTTTAAATTGACCCTCACTTGCCATTTCACACTGCCCCGGGGGGTGTTAAGGTTATAGGAAACTCATAGCATGGAAGCTTTGGGAAAGGGAGTATAGTTGCTTCAGTTTCTTGAGTAATCTTTAAAACTTCAAAACATGTTATCATAAAACTTTGGTTTTTACTCAATGTCCATTGTCCTATCTACCTATAGGAATCTTGTATCAACCTCTTTTTAATTTCCCCTGGTGGATTGCTGACACCAGCTGTTCTAAGTAGTAGGGTAGTCATTCTATCTGTGTAAGGAACCACAAAACTCTATTCTTATTAGCTCTCCCCAAGTGGGGGACTTATTGATACCGATAAATGATAGTTTTAATATTGAAATAGTTCATTTTTAAGAATTAACTAATTTATATAAAGTATGTTTTTGTGAGATAAATTATTGCAAATAATTAAGAGACATTCTCATTTAAATATACAGCCAACAGCTGAGAACAATTTAGAAAAATATCTTAAATGCACTTTTCTCATATACTCTTCTTTCTATTGCTGGAGCTGTTAAGTCTAGGAACTGTTATCCAGACTCCCCTGCCTAAAGAGCCACCTCATTTGTGAACTAATAAGATGAAATCATGTGAGATCTGCAAGTTAAAAGAGAGATCAAGGTAATAGTCTTCCTCCAGCATTATCAGAGATGGATGAGCTTGGGGGATAGGATTTCTGCTGTGGTTTCAAAGTGCTCCTTTCTGAATTGGCTGCCTGATTACGACAGGCAGCTGTACACACCAGTCGTGAAATCCTGCAATTCCTTACCTGAATAAGAGGAGCACTTTTTAGATTCTCTGACAGCTCTAGGTAAAGCTGTCACATCTATGTTTGGCTTAGCTCCTCAGTCTGTTCAGTAATTTTAAAACATCAAATTCCTGTGCTAAATATCACACTGATTAAACAGAGATAAATTCTAGAATGGTTTTTGTGTTTCTCATGAAATCTTACTAAAGTAAATGCATTTATGTTTGGTATTGTTATACTCCTTGCTCAAAAATAATTTATTATCTAATTGAGGAAAGTGTTTACACTAAAAATTTTAGAAAATAACACACAATATAATATGAAAAAGCACTGAAAAAATGATGATATAACTATGCCAACTTATGCTGAAATTATTAGAGACCTGACAGTAAGTTATATCCACCTTCCGGAGAGTCATTTCAGAGGAATGTCTTTACAGGGAATCATCATTCCAGAGACATTCCTGAGGAAGTCAGAGCCTGAGAAATGCTGAATGCGGCTAGACACGCAGAGGGACATTGTATAGAGCAGAGGCAGTTTCTGTATGTGAACAATGTAAAGTAAATGAACAAAAACTAGCTTAGCTGTGATAGAAGTCTCATTTAGGAATTTAGTGGGAGGTATAAGTGAGCACATAAAATGATACTGGATTTTGAAAACGCATACAAACCTCATAATGGGATTTAGGTTTAATGCATCGCTTTAAGCTTCTGAAGTGCCATGTCTGCTCTGAGATGCAGCACCAAGAAGACTTTCCAATCACTGGAATGTGAACTACAGCACACTACAGCACTGGAATGTGAACATTCTACGGTATTACGTTAGGGAGCTTACTATCTCCCTCTGGTATTCGTAATTTGCACCATTTGGTTGACCACCTTTCCCCCAATCACTCCTTGTCGTGTTATCTACACCCAAGGGTCCTTAAAATACCTTTTTTGAAAAGTATCCTTAAGTAGCCAGTAAAAATGATGGTAGAATAAAGCAGGATTATAAATTCTACATTTGTTAATACCTGCCATAGTTAACCCCAACTGAATTATTAAAACAAACCACAGGAGATACACATGCACCAATAGCATTCTTCAAACACAGCTCACAGCAACAATTCCTTCTTTTCAAACAATATCGATTTATGTGATGGGAGACAGCATGGTTTTCATCTGAGGGTTGTTTTACAGTGTTTGTTTATTTCCTAAAGTACAGCCGACTAAAGGATGTAGCAGCGGGGCCTCCAACCTGGATTACCAACTCTAAATTACCATTGACTCCAATTTCTCTCCTAGCTATCTGTGCTTCATGGGGAATGACCACTCAGGTCCTTTGTCTATATTTCTTGTCACAGTTGGAAACCTTTCTTTTTTTAGTGAACTCTTCCCACTGTTATCCCACCACTGGTTTTTCACCAGTCACTCACTGCTCTAACACTTGAGTACCAGATGGTATCAAGTGACTAAGGATGTATTTGCTGAGTGAACATAAGGAAAGCTGTCACTTGGCTTACTTCTTTTTTATCACTAACATTCCATTATTAATGAACAGATAAGGAAATTCTTGATGGAAATAACAAGATCTGAACTTTGTGTGCTTTCTGAAATAAAGTGGAAAAATTTTTATTCCCATTGTTGTGGAAGAGTTTTCCATGAAATCAGAAAGTTGGTAAGAATGACATCTTAGCATTATATTAAAAACATTTTCATTACATTAAAAATACTCAGATTTCTTTGGTTCCTTGGATTTGCCTCCCTTTGTTTCTTCCTTCCTCTCTTCCTTCTTTCCTTCCTTCTTCTCTTTTTTTGACTTTTGCTTAATAGTTACACACTTTTAGTGATCATTGCAACAGTATGTTTTGGTAATTTCCTAGTTGTGTTTGACATAATTGGTGAAGGGAACTTTCCCTTTGTTTTGTCAATTAGTAATGTAATCTGATATTATATCAGAATTGAAAATATGAGGGAAAAATGTAATTGTAATAGTGACAATAATAAAAAAAAGGAAGAAGAAAGCAAGCCTTGATGGGTGAGGAAGGAATGAAGGGGAGCTCAGTTATTTTGCAGTGGGATTATGGACCGTCCTTGCTTCCTCTTTATATATATTTTCGTATGTAAACATCAGGAATGTCCTCTAATAGCAGAAATGAAACCGCACTAAGTCTGGATAAAAAATAAAAATATCCCCTGGGCAATTGAATTTTGCTTTCTACAACCAAACTGCCTATATTTATGTTTTAACCACAGTGCTACCTGAGGCTTCATTTACTTCTGTA
>NW_006283688.1:33272-53735 GCF_000327345.1 Myotis davidii | reverse complement strand
ATGGCGGCTGGCAGCCAGGCAGTTGAGAACAGGAGGCTTGGTTGCCCCAGCGATGGAGGAAGCGAAGGTTCCCCGTCTGCAGCTGTGGAGCTCTGAGCTCCTGAAGCAACAGCTCCAAAAGATACAATGTTTCAATTATAGAAGCTAAAAGATGGCGGTTAATTTGCATACTCAGGCTCCAAGCAGAGCGAAGCCAAACAGCCCTGAAGCAGCAGGGCAGAGAGGCCTCAGAGCCCCGGGATCAGTGGAGCCGAGAGGTCTCTCGGCCCCACGATCAGCGGAGCCGAGAGGGCTCCCGGCCCTGGGATCAGAGGAGCCGCGAGGCCTCAGGACCCCGGTTATCAGCAGAGCCGCAAGGCCTCCCCGCCCCGGTTATTTTTTATTGATTAAGTTATTACATATGTGTCCTAATCCCCACATTACCCCCTCTCCCCCCCCACTCATGCCCTCAACCCCTGTTGTCTGTGTCCATTGGTTAGGCCTATATGCTGGCATATAAGTCCTTTGGTTGATCTCTCCCCTTACCCCCACCCTCCCCTACCTTCCCTCTGAGGTTTGACAGTCTGACTGTTTTTTTAATCAAATAGAAAATAGTGCACTCCCAAAACAAGCGAGATTAAAAGCTAGACAAAGTGCTAGAAATATCATCTGATAATTGAAGCCCACATTTAACAGTCACTGTATTCTTATTTATCAACTAATGATAATGTTACGCACAGTTTCAGATAATGACTAAAAAGGAAATCATAACCATGTCTGCAATCAAAGCAAGCATTGGTATAATAAAACACTCTCACAGAAGCAACAAAGATAATTTATTTCGGTTTATTTCTGATTTTCACAATTGAATTGGCAGGATTCACTCAATTAGTATAAGAGTTTATATTATTTCAAATTACAAGATTTCATGAAGAAAATAAACACACAATCTTGTCAGTGTGAAATTTGAAAGCTGTAGATCCTTCATGGAGCTTTGGAGACACCAAATTCTTCTGGGGCTTTGAACAGGTGAGAGCAACTGAAGGGATGGTAAGGCATTGGTGGAAAAGCGGTGGATGCTGAAATTGCTTTATCTATTCTATACTATTTTGCTCCGAGATGCCCCTGTTTAAGACCACATTATGGAAATGAGATTAAGACTCCACATTTATCATATCTTCCTATTTAGAGTATAACTACCATGTAAGCCATCTCCAACTACTCTGTCTGTATGTTAGCAAGACTTTATATTCCTGAATATTGTCCTTGGGATGGCAGAACAGACTGGTTCAAAGCAAAGCTTTGGTGAAATGTTTTCTCAGAAAAATCTCTTTCTGCTGCTAAGAGACTGCAATCTATAACCATCTGTGTTTTCTGTCCCTTGCCAAACTTTTCTGCTGTCTTTAGATGGATGCTGCCTTTGTCTCTTTTGTGGTATCCAAACATGGCAAGCACTTTTACCAGTTGCATTCTTCTGTTTAACAACCCTACTAAATATTATAGTGCATATTCAGATACATATGCACACATATTATATACTTTAATATATTAGTCGCTGTATTACTCTAGCATAACACTGCCTTGAAATTGTTTCCTCCATAGTTGTAACAGTGATGTATATAGGCATTATGGATCATAAAATAAATTAAGAAGCATGAGGAGAGATAGATAAATTATATAATAAGTTAAAAAGGTAGTTCTAATGATATAAAATGCATTGCATGGCAAGAAAGAAATACTGGAAATGATAATTACTAGCATGTTTCCAGGACTGAAGGAAGTGTTCTTCAGCAAAAAGCACATGCTGATTGCCAAGAAGCAAGATAAAAATAAATTATCAACTTCATACAGTGTAGTAAAACCACAGTACATATAGAAAATGTAACAAAAGCCTATGTGTTACAAGGGAAAATGTAAAGATTACCTAGACAGGAAAAATGGATTTCTACTTTCAGCTTTAACAGGGTAGCTCATATCAAATTAATCCTACTCAGAACAGCAAAAAAGTTGGGTTATTGTTGTTGTTGTTGTTGTTATTATTATTATTATTATTTACAAGAAACCCCATGAGGCACTAGAAGGCAATCAGATTGGAGAGAACATGAAAAACAAAGTACAGTGTAAGAGAAACTGAATGAGAGGAACTTTACATTTTTATTTTCTGCTGATTTTTCCTTTGCTGATATTTGATGCAGACACAATAGCTATATAGTAGAAAGCAACCTAGAATTTAGAACAGTTACAGCAGCCTGGGAGACCAAAATCTAAATTTAGGACTAGCAAGATAACTAGGAAGCTGAGGACCAAGATTCTAGCAAAGGTGGGGAACGTCTGGCCTGCAAAGTCATTCGGTCTGGTGGTGGCAAGGCATTAGGGGTGAGTTTATTAAATGTTAGACCAAATATAGCAGGCTAATTTTTAAGTTGATATTTTGGGATGGCCTGTAAATAATGTTATAAATGTCCAAATGGCCCTACCCACCTAGAGAAAAGAGGGCTGCAGGCCAGCAGATCCGCCATTCAAAACACAATCTTCTGAAGTATCTGTGACCTCCAAAGCTGTGTGTGTGTGTGTGTGTGTCTGTGTTTGGCCTTTAAGGGAGCAGTGTTAAAAGACATTACCGTAAAAAATTCAATTGTAAAATATTCAGAAAGAGGGTGAGAGAGAGAGAGAGAAGAGAGAGAGAGAATATTATAGTAGAACTGGAGGCCTGCTGTATGAAAATTCATGCAAGACTAGGCCATTCTTCCCCCAGCTGCTGGCACCAGCTTCCCTCCAGCACCGGGGATCTGGGCTGCGTCCCTCCGGCCACCCGCAGGCACCTGGGACCCAGGCTGGCTACGCTCAGGCCCCTGCTTAGTCAGGAAGGATGTCCAGAATGACATCTGGAAGGAAGTCCAGTCTAATTAGCATATTACCCTCTTATTATTATATATTCTAGTAATTTTTTTTCATGGCACAATAAAAATAATTAGCAAGGGATAATGAGCCCTAAAAAATCGTTAGCTTTCAGGTAAGATTCTAAAAATACTATGCCTTAAAAATCCAAGCAAATCAGGATGGATAGAGGTAATATCTCCATCCTCTGTCATTCTTCCAAAAGAAACAAATACTCTAAAGAATGATAACCGTTCAGTTACCATTTTTGCCTTACATATGTTTGCTGTAAGAGTAAGTAACTGCAACACCACCACAGTGTAATACAGCACACCAAAACTCAATGTACCTTGAAATAGCAATCACTCATTCTTATATTCATAGGCTCTAATGTCTATGGTTTTGCAGTATATAGGCTTGATTCATCTGGGTTTGACTCCTGTTTGTTGGTTTGATTCATGGCTGACCAACATTTCTTTTATGGCTAGTGGTCTTTTTAGGGTTTATTCATGATAATAGCAGAAATAAAAGACATTAGAATACACACAATATGACTTTTAAAGCTTGCACTCATAACACATTCACAAATGTTTATTGGGAAAATTGTTAATGTGATCACTTCTAATTTAAATGTCAATTCTCATATTGATTTAATATTTTCAAAGCATGCAAGAAAATGGAACCATAGGTTAGAAAACAAGCAAACAAACAGAAAACAAATGGGACATATCAAAATACATGTAAGTGATACAAACAATAGTTATCAGATATTGACAAAATATAATTTGATTAATATATTGAGAAAAGAGAAAGAAAGGGAAGAAGAATATCATGGAAACCTTAATATTGATTTAAAAACTGAAATTTATAGTAATATAGTATTAACTGCATTTTGGACAAATGGTAAAACAGAATAACTTATTGTATTTAAATAGAGGCAAAGAAAAAGAGAAAAAGTGCAAATAGAAGAGTGAAAGAGACATGTGGGACATGGTTTGACAGATATTTAATTAGAACTTAGCAGACAAAGAAATGTGAGAATGGGAAGAAGTGTAATTTGAAGACATAATGACTAAATTTTCACAAAAGCAATTGAAGATATGAAGCTAAAATTACAAAAATGTCAACCATCTCTAAGCAGAATAAATACAAAGAAAATTAATTGTAGGCATATCACAGTGTGCCTTAACCCTTAAAATCAGTCACAATGTTTATTCTACATGTGTACAGGGTATACAAAGCTTCAAAGGGAACTGCTCTTGCCATACGGCCAAGAAAAATATGTATAAATTAAATCATAATTTTCTTGTACCAATCAGAGTTGCAGAGCAACTTAGTAGACTAAAATGTAAGAAATAGAAAGACCCTCTAGAAGAGATAGACAAAGCAATTATTCGCCTTTGGCAAAGCATCATAGGGACAGGTGCTCAGTGCAAAAAAGTGGGTCAAAAGAATCCAGTTAACACGTTATCAACGGCTAAAAGCCTACCTAGTGTGGGCTAGTAGAAGAGTACAGAATCACTTGGAGCCATAGATACATTCTTTTTCTGAACATCCACTTGGTGCTCACAAAGGAATTGGAGAACTGGGCATAGATTGGGAAGGGTTCACCTCTGTAATAATAAAGAAAGGGTTCAGCCTTTGCTACAGGAAATACACAGACACACACACAGACCCTTACCCATTATGAACCCAAAGCCATGATACCCTGGAGGAGAGGGGAAATGCTGTCACTTCACCCAGGCCCAGGGTAAAGACCAAAGTAGCTGGGAGGTTAGAAGAAGAAAAAAACTTCTACTCAAAGAAATGAAATAGGAAAATATACTGGACCAGACATCCCATGCCAATACCATTAGAAATCTACCACTGGGGAAGGAGCAGGAAATATTTCTTCCCATAATGACTACCAAAGATACAAACTGGATTAGCTGGCAGTGGAAAAAGAGACAGGGCCACTGAGAATGCCTCTTGCTTGAGACCTGGGCACAAGTTTGGAAACAAAACACAGTTAATCACCTGTGACCCTCATAATCAGGCTAGAAAGTGCCAAGTAACTGCAAAACTGGTCCAACACCGGGGCAGGGACAAGAGCGGGGAGAGTGGCCCCCTCTGTGGCATGAGTGCCACACTCTACTATTAAGAGGTGAAGCAGTCAACAGATTTAGAACTTAAATCAGGCTTACAGATGATTGATGTTTCATCAAATGAAACATCTTGATGTACCATCAAGAATTTAATTGAACAATGGTTAATAAATTAAAAGCTCTAGTGGAATAAAAAGACAACATGCATTAACAGATGCTAAATTTAAGACAAGAAATAAAAACTATAAGAAAGACTCAGGTGGAAATGCTAGAAAAAAACAAATAAACAAACAGATCTACATGGGGAGAAACATGAAGCATGCCCTAGACATGCTCCTGCAATTAGCAACATAGCCAGAATGCCCACCGTCAACCCTTCAAATCAATAGCTTTAGATTCTTGAGAGTGCCATGAGGTAAAAAATAAAAGACATTGAGATTGAGAAAGAACATAGAAAGTTGGAACAAAATAAATATAGCTGGTTACAGGTAAATTTTCGAAATGATATGCAATATTTTTTTAATTAAGTGAATTTAGTAAGGTCACGGGGTATAAGGTCAATATGCAAAAGATAATTGTATTCCTCAATACTAATAATGAATAATTAGAAATTAACATTGAAACATGTAGCATTTATTAAAGCACACAAAATTATTTAAAAGATAGCTGTAAATATAATAAACATATGCAAGGTCTGTATGCTGAAAAAACAGAAAAACTACTGAGAGAAATAAAAGAAAATATAAATTCATGGAACTTTGAAATGTTAAGATGTGAATTCTTTTCAACTTGATTTGTAAATTCAATACAATCTTAAAGCCCTAGCAACATATTTTGTAGAAATTGAAAGTTGTTTTTTAAATACACGTAAGGAGCAAAGGAAATAAACAAGTCAAAATAATTTTGAAAAACTATTTTTAAAGAACAAAGTTGGAAACTCATCTGATTTCAAGATTTACTTTAAAGCTACTGAATTTAAAAAAAAAAAAACACACACATGCAATTGACAATGTAAAGTGGCATAGATCAGTGGAATGGACGCAGTGGTTCTCAACCTTCTGGCCCTTTAAATACAGTTCCTCATGTTGCTACTGTTATGAATCATAATGTAAATATCTGATATGCAGGATGGTCTTAGGCGACTCCTGTGAAAGGGTCTCGACCGCCAAAAGGGTCGTGACCCATAGGTTGAGAACCGCTGGACTAGAGCATTAAAAAATAAACACATTCATATAAGGTAATTTGATTTTTGACAAAAATGCCAAAACAATTTTATGAGAATTTAATATGTTAAATAAACGGTGCCAGAACTATTGAACACCCATTGCATGTATATGCAATATATGTAAAAAATATATGTGTGTGCATTAAAAATATATATATATTCACAAATAAATAGAACTTAAGTATAAGACATAAAAACATAAAAAATAAAGGTTTTATAAGAAATACAGGAAGAACTATGGGACTATTATTTATAACCTTGGTAATACAAAGATTGCCTAAATATTGCATAAAAGAATGAAAAAAGTTCATGTTTTTCTTTATCAAAATAAAAAAAAAATCCTTTAAGTTTTATTTAAAAATGGGAAAAGATTTGACCATCTGTACTAATAAAAGGGTGATATGCTAATTAGATTGGGAGACCTTCCGGGAGAGCTTCCAGACATCCTTCTGGACAAAGCCATGGTTGTGGGGCCTAGGCAGAGGTGATTAGGGGTGATCAGGCCAGGAAGGGAGGGCAGTTGGGGGTGATCAAGCCAGCAGGGGAACCAATTGGTGGTGAGCAGGCTGGCAGGGGAGCAGTTGGGGGCAAGCAGTCTGGCAGGGGGAGCAGTTGAGGGCAATCAGGCTGGCAAAGGGGGGCAGTTGAGGGCAAGCAAGCTGGCAGGCAGGGTGGTTAGGGGCTATTAGGCAGGCAGGCAGGTGAACGGTTAGGAGCCAGTGGTCCTGAATTGCAAGAGGGATGTCCGGCTGCAGGTTTAGGCCTGATCCCAGTCAGACATCCCAGAAGGGTTTCCAGATTGGGGAGGGTTCAGGCCGGGTGGAGGGACACCCCCCATGCATGAATTTCGTGCACCAGGCCACTAGTATACTTCATAAAAAAAGATATAACCATGGTAAATAGGCACATTAAAATATACTCAATATCATTAACCACTACACAATAAAAATTGAAACAACAATGTACATTTAGGATGGCTAAACTAAAAGAAAAAAAAAAAAAAAACCTAACAAGATCAAGTGCTGTTGAAATGTGAAAATCAACTAAAATTTTGATATACAGTATTTCTGGTGGAAGTGCAGTTTTGGGGGACAACAGCAACATTTCAAAGCAGCTTGATGATTTCTTATAAAGCTATATATACATTTTCCATATAACCCAAAAATCTCATTCCTAAGTATTCTTTCAACAGAAATGAAAGTTAATAATCACACTAAAATCTGTATGCAAATATGTAGAGTGGCTGTTTTATAATTGACAATTAGGGAACAATAAACTTGTTTTAGATGGTGAATGTGTAAATGCACTGTATTATCTCCATGCAATACAATGATACTTGGCAGTAAAATGTCAGCAATATATAATATATGCAATACAATGGATGATTCTTACATGCATTATAATGAGTAAAAGAAATCCAACTCAATTACATTTTGTATTCTTGTATTCACTTGACTTACTAAATAAAATGAAATGTGTGGACAGAATTTAGATAAACTATTATCATGAGGTATGAGCAGGGGGTAGGTGTTGGCTAAAAAGGTTTATGCAGTGAAAATTTTATCTGTATTATGGTGACAGTAAAATGACTGAATCAGTTTGTCAAAACTCATTAAGTGCAGACTAGAAAGGGTGGATTTTACTTAGGGTAATTTACAGCTCAATAAAACTAATAAAAAATCAACTTATACCAAAACACTAAAATAAGGTGATAGCCAAAGCCAGAATATTGTGCAAGAACATCAGTTGAGTCTAAGGAAAATAATTTTTAACTTAGAAGTTTATGCTTAGTAAAATATACGTAGATATATTAAATATTTTTACAAATAGAATGTTATGTATAAAATATATAAAATATACATATTTAACATAAATAATATAAATATACAATAAAATATTTTAAAACTTAGATATAAGGTATGTTTCCTCAGCATTCGGTGAAACAAATATAAACACGATACTGCATTTTTGATGCTTATATAATTCATCATTTTTTAATTCCTAATTTGAGTGTTCTGTACAGTGAATGGAGAATATATTATATATGTGAAAACCAGGAAATACCTGTCTGAAAGAGTTAAACATTGGATAATTATTTCTGCTTTTAGTACATCTGAACACTGTATTAGATGTTTCATAAAATCCAAAGGTAAAAGAGAAATGTCTCATTTTCTCCATTGGGTATATTGAAGATAAACTATCTTCTTTACTTATAGAGAAGTTTGTGAATGGAAGAGAATGAATCAGTAGGCATATGCTTAGGCTAGGTACTGTAACAGTATCATCACATTAGCCGCTCTTTAATAGTATCATAAGCAATTCTGAAAGAAGGCTTAGAAAAATTCTATGAAACCAAAGCAATTTCTGCAAAGTATTTGACATGAAAGCAATATACCATTAATGTTTGCTAACATTATATAAGAGAAATGTATTTAAAAGCAGCAGCTATGACTTTTGAATCTGTATATGTAATGGGCAATTGATCATTGAGGACAGCGTTTCTCAATTATTTAGGGCCGGTGGGAAGCCTCTCTCTTACACATTAGGATTGTTTGCATGTAGGGAACTGTGTGGAAGTTCAAAATGCTTGCCAGGTCATTTTAGAGATGCTACCTGAATGACATATACAAAAGAATCTCAGAAAGTGTAGTGTTTATGGTGGAAAGTAGAGAAACTATTAGGCTTAATAGATTCATTTCAAAATAATATATTTAAGGAGTTCTATAAATACATTTTACTTTATATTTAAAAGAACATGAGATTTGATGTCAGTAGTCATGGAAATGAATTGTCTTGCTAAGCTAAAACTAATGATGAGCTCTTGATTATATAAATATGACTTATTGATGTGTTTTTAATATATCCACATTGAATTGTTCTAAATCATAGGAAACAGGATACAGTTTTGTTGTTGTTGTTTTCTCACAATATTGATATGTTTGTTGAAAGTCCTAATTTGGTGCCTCAAAGAAAATATTAATCATCACCTAGCTGAAACTAAGGATCTAAGAATGGCCTGAAAGATTCTTCATGGCAAGTGAAATATATATTTATTCGGTTGCCATGGCAAGAGGATATTCATATTAGCTTCAAAATAAGCTTCAATCAAATGAGAGAAGACTCCTTCTTTATAGAATATATTTATTTGCTAATTCCTTGGTTCTAAACCTGGCAAAATAAAGCTGTGTGGTCTTAGTGGCAGGAAAGTTTTATGGCATAATGATTATGTAACTGTGGCAAGCAACCTAGAGATCAACCAGTTAGAATTATTGTGATTGCAGATATTTATTAAACTTTTAAAAACATATTTGATATAAAAGCATACATATTAAAAACATAATATAATAGTAAAATGATAAATTAACCTAAGCATAAAAGATGTGTATATATGATAGAAATGTAATAACTATATTGTTTATGGCATTTCTATTTAATAAAAAATAAATTTGCTGTTATAAAATATTAAAATAATTGATGGGAAATTAAATATATGACACATAAATAGAAAAAACATGTAATATTTTATTCAAAGAAAGGTAAATTGAAACATTTCAAGATAAAATTATTTAATTTTTTAATCAAAGAAACAAGTTGATAAACATGCAAAAAATGGTATTTCTGCTGCTATGAAAATAAAACTAAAAAAAAAAAAAAACACACCACAAATTAATTTTTTAAAGCACTAACCCAGAACATAGATTCCAGTTCAACCAGCTTGGATACCTAGAAAAAAATCTTACTTAATTATGAGCATGATGATTTTAATGTGCTGAAAATTTGGTTTTATTGAGCATTTTTGCATGTATGTTCATTAAGGATTTTGGCCTGTAATTTTCTTCTCTTGTAGTGTCCTTGTATGCCTTTGGTATCAGGCGAATGCTGGCCTATACACTGAGTTTGGAAGTTTTACTTCTTCTCCTAAAGTTTTAGAAAGGTTCAGAACCATTGGCATTGTCTCTAAATGTTTGGTAGAATTCACCAGTAAAGCTATCTGGTCCTGGACTGTGGTTTCTCGGCCAAATTACTGATTTGTTCTCCTTACTTGTTATTAATCTGTTTTGATTTTCTAGATTCAGTCTTAGTAGGCTGAATCTAGAAATTTATTCATTTTTCTAGGTTATCAAATTTGTTGCTGTATAATTATTCACAGTCATCTCATAATTATTTTTTGCATGTCTGGTATCAGTTATATTCTTTAATTTCTGATTTTGACTCTATCTTAGTCTGGGTGAAGGTTTGCCAATTTTGTTTATATTTTTTAAAAACTAACTCTTGCTTTTATTGATATCTTCTATTGTTTTTTAAGTCTCTTATTTATTATGTTCTGATTTTTGTTATTTTCTTTTTTTTTCTGCTAACTTTGGGCTTTGGTTGTCTTTCTTTAGTTCCTTGATATATAAAGGTAGGTTGTTTGAATTTTTTTTCTTAATATTACTATAAAATTTCCTCTTAGAACTATTTTTTCTTTATCCTTTAAGGTTTGGTATGCGGTGCTTCCATTTTTATTTATTTCAAAATATTTTTTTAATTTCTGATTTAATTTCCTCTTTTTTTCTTTCTTTTTGGCCTTTTAAAAAAATTCTTTATTGTTGAAAGTATTACATATGTCTCCTCCTTTTTCCCCCATTGACCTCTCCCAGTCTATTCCCGCCCCCTAGCACAGGCCCTCATCCTCCTACAGTCTGTGTCCACTGGTTATGCTTATATGCATGCATACAAGTCCTTTGGTTGATCTCTTAGCGCCCCCTCCACCAACCCCACCTTTCTTCCTTCTTAGGTTGGACAGTCTGTTCAATGCTTCTTTGTTTCTGGATCTATTTTTGTTTATCAGTTTATGTTGTTCATTATATTCCACAAATGAGTGAGATCATGTGATATTTATCTTTCTCTTACTGGCTTATTTCGCTTAGCATAATGCTCTCCAGTTCCACTCATGCTCTTGCAAATGGTATGAGTTCTTTCTTTTTACAGCTGCATAGTATTCCATAGTGTAAATGTACCACAATTTTCTAATCTACTCATCTGCTGATGGGCACTTAAGCTGTTTCCAAATCTTAACTATTGTAAATGTCCTTTCTGTTTGGTGTTTCTAGTTTCTTGGGAAATATTTTAGAAGTGGGATTACTGGGTCAAATAGCAGTTCCAGTTTTAATTTTTTGAGGAAACTCCAGACTGTTTACCTCAGTGGCTGCACCAGTCTGCATTCCCATCAGCAGTGCACGAGGGTTCCTTTTCTCCACATCCTCGCCAGCCGTGTGGTTTGTTTCCTGCTTTCATTTTTCTTCTTTCCTTTCTTCTTTTTTTTTTTCTTTTCACGCAGGGAATTACTTACTAAGACATACTTTTTACTTAAATTTTTTTTTCAAATGCTCTATGGATACCCCAAAATAGTTAAATGACTTAGACAACAACTAGAATGTCTCCCATAAGAAAGTTCCACTTTCATAATTTTCTCTGACCCCGACCTTCAATCATTAACTGTATTCATTTTTATGTGTTTTTTTTTCCAAAGTAATCTATCATACAGTTATTTTTCAAAGCTTTTGTTGAAAAAAAAAACACGTTTCTTAATACGCAATGGAAGACATAATTAAACATTTTCAGTGTTGAAATGTTTGTAAATAATATACAGTAATATGTTTCCAAGAAGAGTGATAGCATCCTTCAATTCATTTTGGCATTTAGTTGTTTTTTTTATTTCAAACTTTTTCTCTCAAGTCTGTCTGAGTCTTATTTTATAAATGCATCATGATGAGACAGACTACTGATAAGAGAAAATGCTCTGGTGGGTACAGAATCTTAAACATTTGGTAGGTTCATTGACAGGAATAATTACAAAGACTGTGAAATTTGGCTGAAGGATATTTAACACCTATTTTGGGTAAAGTATAAAAACCACCAGAATTGTTGGTAATGTGTAAGGAATGACTCAACTCCAGTAGGTGGAAGGTTCGTTATGCGGAGGATCAGGACCATGATTTAGTTTTATTAAAGAAAAGCTCCAGAGAAAGTTAAATTCTCATCCTCAGAAAATATGCTACACTCCTGAGGAGGAACAGAGAGTTAGTATTAGGTATTCCAATCAAAGCTCTCAAAAATCTTGAATCCTCAGATTCCCTGAAGAGTATGGCTGCTAAAGTGACAGTGACCCATTCATTCTATCCCCTCAGTGCTTACAGATAATGAAAATGTTTTTGCCTTGGAAAACAAAGCATTTCCACTACTCCTTGGACTCATAATCTACCCAAACTTCTTTCTTGGTGAACATAACAATAATTACAGTAAATTCAAAATATATTCTGATCAGAAATGGGCTGGGCCTGCCTCAGGAGGGAAGGAACTATTTACCAAAGGAGTTAAACACACACACACACACACACACACACACACACACACACACACCAGCAGGAGCTGGGAAAGAATATGGGAATATGGTACTGAATCCTGAGGGTGATGTCTAAAGGGAGCAAGGATGTAAAATTTGTTAACTGATAGTTGAAACAGTATTTAATCCTGACAAGGCAGCCAGTCAAGGTAGCCAAGAGAGTCCTAACATGTTGCTAAGATGGCCCTTGGAACATTGAATAAAGTAGTGGTCCACAGTCAGTTAAGTAGAAAGATCAGAATTTTCATTATAGACAATTGAGGAGAGATCAAAAGGCTTAGGTAAATGAGCATGTCAGATGGGAAATATTATACAGAAAATCTACTGTATTAGTTTTCTACAGGTGCCATAACAAAGAACTACAAACTGTGTGTCTTAAACAATACATTAATTTTTTTTCAAGGTCTGGAGCTTAGAAATCCAAGATCCCGGTGTTAGTGCGGCTGGTTTCTTCTGAAAGCTATGAGAGGATATTTGTCCCATGTCCCTCACCTAGCTTCTGGTAGTCTGCTGGAAGTATTTGGTGTTTCTTCTTTTGTAGAAACTTGACCCCAATTTCTACCTTCATCTTCACATGACATTCTTCCTGTGTCTGTGCCTGTCAGCAAATTTCTTTTTTTATAAGGACACCCATTATAATGGATTAGAGGCCATGTTTCTCCAGTGTGACTACATCTCAACTCTATTAATTACATGAGTGGTGACCCTATTTAAAGAAAGTAGATTCTAAGTTTCCTGGGGTGACTACTTCATCATGCAAATTTTGACAAGACAAAATTCAGCCCAATGACTTTTGAATTATCTGGGAGGACCCAAAGAACACTATGTGACAAGAGAGATGTTTATAAAATGTGTAACAGAATCACTAAAGAAAGATCAGTTGTGGCCAGGGCTGACAGAGAAGATTATTTTACAAGACTGGGCTTTTTTATTTTATAAGATCTTGATGTAATAAAGATCAAGCAGGGGTATTTAACCATTAGAAGCAAAGTAAGCAGAATTATTGTACTGAATTGTCAAGGTCAGTATACAGCCAAGGAGCCCTGACTTTGAGAGCTTTATAGGTAATTAACATAATTTTTAGGACCAATATTGATGGACAGTCAACAAGTCCATTGCTTTATTGATGTACTAATCAAAGATAGAATATCAGAAGGCTGAGGCAGCTCTCCTCATTCAGTAAATCACAATTCTTTGCCTAGTTTTATGACTTAAGAGAATTTTCACTTGGAATTCTTTGTCTGAAAGAATAGCCCATTCTCTATGTAGAAGGACCTTGGCAACAACAGCAAATTTTCTCAAAGGACACCATAGACATTTATTTCAATAACCATACGCTGGGGGAATGGGAGGACGGAGACATTTTAGAGCAGGTTGACACATAGCTAACGTTGATACAGATTCTCAGGGACTTACCAGTAAATTTAACCTTGTCCACTCTGGGAACACATGGCTTCCTAGTCAAGTTTCAGTTTATAAAACACAAATCCACCCAGTGGTCATTTCCCTCTCCCAGAATATACCATTTAAATGGATATACTTAGCAATTGGCAGAAGACCCATATTTGTTCTTTTTTTAATTGAATTTATTGAGGTGACATTGGTTTGCAAAACTATACAGGTTTCAAGTGTACAACTCAATAAAACAATCTGCACCCTGATTAGTGCACCCATCATCCAAAGTCTCTTTCCATCACCATACCCCCCTCCTTTACTCACCTCCTTCTAGCTGCCAGACCCCTTTCCCACTCGGCATTACCACAGTGTTGTCTGTATCTATGTGCTATGTATATATGTATTTTGGTTAATTCCTTCACCTTCTTTCATCCAGTCCTCCAGCCCCCTCTCATCTGACAGCAATCAGTCTGCTCCATGTATTCATATTTGTTCTTACTCTCTTTTTAAATGTTATATTGATTTCAGAGAAAGGAAGAGAGATAGACACATCAATGATGAGAGAGAACCATTGATTGGCTGCTTCCTGTATGCCTCCCTACTGGGAATTGATTCTGAAACCCAGGCATGTGCCCAGACCAGGAATTGAACCTTGCCTTGACCTCCTGGTACATGGGTCCATACTCAATCAGTGAGCCACACCAGCCAGGCTATTTTTAATCCTGTAAGATAAGAAAACCAAAACACAGTGAAGGCCAGAAAGAGGACCCTAACCTATTTTTCTAACCCCATTTTCATCCAAGAAAATACATCAAAAACAGTGAGACATCCCAGGGTGAGTAGAAGAGATGAGTTAGTGGTAGAGATTATTTAAAAACCTAAAACTGCTGGGGTGGTTGTCCTCATCATATCCCGTATAATTTACTAGGTTGACCCTTTAAAAAACATAGACAGTAGATTATTGCACTCTCAGCTTTTAGTAGCTGTCTTTGAAATTGCATGTGACAGATGTGATGTATTACTAGATTATATTAACATGAATCCAAGTACAGTATATGAAATGTTCTTTTAGCCCTGTTATAAAAAAAATATTTATGTGAATGGACAGGGTTTTGCATGTGGGCTATATTCACTTTCATGCCTTCACTCATAAAATATCTCTAAGAAACATGGGCAATCTGGATAAGTCAGAGACATTATGTTGGCCAACTATACTGATGGCATCATGTTAATCATACTGGATGATCAAGGATTGGCAAATACTTTGAAGAATTTAGTAAAACAAATAATCTCCAAAGAGTTTCAGAGGACCATGACATTAGGGACATTTTTAGGGAACCTGTGAGACCATGCATGAAAGTTCAAAGTAAAAAGCTAATTGTTGCCTCTTAAAAATTCCATTATTGAAAAGAAAGCACAATGCCTGGTAGACCTTGCTGGGGAATAGAAGCAGCATATTCACACTTTTTATTTGTCAAAAGTATAGCTAAGCTGCTTTGTAATATTGCTGCCTTGGCATCTATTTTGGCTGAGCAGCCTACAGTCACCTTGAATTGAAGCTAGTCCCCTCTTGCAAGTGCAGTGTCCTAGATAGCAGCCTGCAGAGTGGCAAGCTAATGAGTTCCTGATACGGTTTCCCCAACAGCCCTTGTGATAAAGAGTCTCTTCCTGCCTCCCTGTGTTTCCCCTGATGCTCCTCTTAGCCAAGATCCCTCTATGGCTTACCAAAACACTGCTCATTTTGTTTGAATTCACCAATTTGGTGTTAGTCTTAAACACCAAAGCATTCCACCCTTGAATTTTAATAAAGGTATGCACCTCAGATCCTACTCCTCTCTCTGCCTGATGATCTCCCCTGAGCAGCTCCTCAAGGCAGGTGGGATACTTCCTTCAGGACAGTGAGTAATAAATTTCTCTATTTTAATTCCTCTTGTGGCCTGATGTTGAAACATGGCTCACCACCCAGCATCCTGTGCTCCACTTAATAAATGATAATTTGAAAACTTCGTAACAGTAATATGACTCAGTCCCACTTGCGGAACGGCATAAAAGGCTATAGTGGTTGAGTGGAGCCAAAAGTTCAAATAAGACCTGCATTAAGGGTAACCCTGCCAATGGAAGTATATGATATAGCAGATCATATATTACTAGATATTTACAGTGGAAAAATTTACTGCATAGAGTTTTTGACAAGCACAATAGAAGAATCAAAAGGTAGACTCCAAAGGTCTAGTGAAGGCCATGCTGTGTATGACAGAGAAATAGTCACCTTATCAAATTAAGCTCCTGGCATCCTATTGGGCCCTGATAGACATGATTTCAAAATATGAGATATGAGAGGCCCACATGGCCAGAGCTGCCCTCATGAGCGAGGTTCTGTCAGTCCTGCTGTGTTATAAAGTTAGTTGAGATTTTTCCCATAATAATAAATATGGGAACACTAGATCCAGGTGCAGCATGAGGAGATAAGAACTCATAGATAAATTTCTTAATTAAGTCTTACCCACCACCAAGAAAATATGTCAGTGCTTGGCCAGAATTGAGAGTTGAGATAGTTCAGTTAGAGCCATGATGATCTGAATTTATCAGTAAAACTAAATGGGATAAATTCCTGATAATTTCAAGCTTTGTGATTAACTTGTTTTATCATGTTGCCAAATTTAATTTAATTTCTTCATGTGTAAAATGAAGATTTAAATTGCCATTTCATATATTATAAAAATGAACACAAAACCCATGTAAAGTTTAGTGCCTAGAATAATCACTCATTAAATACTATTAGTATATTGTAGTAAATATTTAAATATTAGACTAAAAATGCAATTTCTTATGTTTTTAATAATTAAGTTTCCTATCTACTAAAAATTCCAGCTAATTGGGTAATTAGGGAGAAACACAAAAAAGGTAAAATAAAATATTTCAGTACAATGTTGCTGATTTAATGTTGCTAGAGATATTTAGCTAGGGGGATATCTAATCTTTTTCTGAAATATTTTATTCACAAAGAAAAAGACAGAAAGTTATCAGTTATTAAAAAATTAAAGCATACAAAATTCCATTAATCTTAACTATTAGTTTGTGTCTCATTCTTATAATTTTATATACTTATTTTGTTCTCATTCATTAATTTTGTATTTATTTTTATAATATAACTCACACTCATGAACTTACCACCCACAAGAGAACTAGAACATCACCCAAATATTCAGTTCTCTATTTCCGTGTCCTATCCAATTCATCCTCCTGCCTCCCTTCCAGAGCTAACCTCAGTCCTGAATTAGATGTGTTTTATTTTTCTCACTTCTAAACGTGTGTGTGTGTGTGTTTGTTTGTGTGTGTGTGTGTGTTTGGTTGTTGGTTTTTCGGTTTTGTTTTTTTTTTTTGGCTGCTAATTTATATATATAATCAGAAGCATCAATGATGAGAGAAAATCATTGATTGGCTACCTCTTGCATATCCCTTACAGGGGTGGGGGGGATGGAGCCCTCAGCCCGGGCATGTGTCCTTGGCCAGAATCAAACCTGGGACCCTTTAGTCTGCAGGCGAACCTCTATCCACTGAGCCAAACTGGCTAGGGAAGCTGCTAATTTATTTTTGAAATAGTTAACAACTCTGATCTGATTGCTCCTCTTCCTGTTTCAGGGATGTTTGAAAAAAGTTAACCCCTAGTCAAATTTCTATGGAATCATCCAAAAGTGGGTATCCATTGGGAGAGTGTAGCTGGTATTTAATTAATGAGTACTGGAATGCCTTATGCTGTTATTGGGATTATTTATTGTACAGTTGTGGACTTCAAGTGCAATAAAGAGTGGCAGCACAGCATATACCCTCCAGTGCAAGATGTAGACTTTTCAACTTCTTTGTGTTTGTGACTTTTATGTCAGCTGTTGTCATGATCTCACACAAAATAAATCCATCTCTTACGGTGTTTGGGGCAAATCAGAAGTTACAGCTGTGTGATTAAAGCTTCTGAGATCCTCCTGCTGTGAATAATGCTATATTCTTTATTGAATGTAAGTGAACTTTGTGCTGGGTTTACCTACTGTGTCTAACAATTTAACCCAGAAACTCACTCTACTGGACATACAGGCCTTAACATATTATCATCATCATTATTATTAATTTTGATTACTGTTAAATACTAGAAAAATGACTTGCATGTTTAGTTGTATTTCTACAACTAATATAAGTTAATACATATGTATATGATGAATTTATTTGTATTGCTTTATAATATACTAGTGTGTTTCTGTGTAAATAAATGTGTATGTGTATATGTGTCTACTTTAGATATATACTAGAGGCCTGGTGCATTAAATTCATGCATGGGACAGGGGTCCCCTCAGTCCAGCCTGCACCCTCTCCAATCTTTGATTCCTCTACAATCCGGGACAGCTGGCTCCTAATTGCTTAACTGCCTGCTTGCCTGATCACCCCTAACTGCGCCACTGCCAGTCTGATCACCCCTAACCACCTCAGCCTGCTGGCCTGATCACCTTTTACTGGCATCCCTGCTGGCTTGGTCGCCCCCAAATGCCCCCCTCTGCCAGTCTGGTCACCCCCAACTGTCCCCCCACCAGCCTGGTTGCCCCTCACTGTCCCCTCTGCAGGCCTGGTCACCCCACACAGCCTGCTGTTCAGTCGTTTGTCACCATCACTAACCCCCCTGCCAGCCTGTCGCCCTACACATCCTGCTGTTCGGTCGTCTGGTTGTTTAGGTTGTGACGGCCCCTGACTTTTTATATATTAGAATATTACATCCTCACCAGTACTTTATGAGGTTGCAATTTTTCCAAATTCTTGGTGCCAGTACAGTGACTTTAAATTTTACAGATTCTAATAGGTAGGAAGTTACATCATTTGAATTAATCTGCATTTTTTAAATTATTGATGATATTGAGCATATTTTCTTGTGAATAAATATACGCATATACCTTCTAGAGTAAAATGTCTATTAAAAGCTTTGTTAATTTTTTTAATTGGGTGACTTGCTTCTTTTTACATAGTATAACAGGTTTTTATATATTTTAATCACATGTTCTTTATCAGATATATAATTAACTATATTCTACCAACTTGTGGTTTATTTTTATTGTCTTAACAATGTCTTTTGAACAACAGAAGGTTTTATTTATTTTTTATGAAGTCAAACTTATCAATTTTATCTCTTATAAATCATGTTTTTGGTGTCCTATCTAAGAAAGCTTTGCCTAGCCAACATCACAAAGGTTTCCAGTCAGTATCTGTACATGATACAATATAAGGATTAAAGCTCCTTTTATTGTGCATATGGATATCCAATTGTCTGAAAATCATTTGTTGAAAAATTATTTAATCTCCACTGGATTGCATGTGCACCTTTTAAAATCAGTTTTCCACCTGGGGGAGCCTCAGCTCAATAGGCATCTGAGGAGTGAGCGGGGTCCCTCCTGTAGGTGCGGTCCTTGGCCTGGCCTGCGGGGATGGGCCAAAACTGGCTCTCTGACATCCCCCAAGTGATATTGGATTGCAAGAGGGTGGTTCTCAAGTGATGTACCCCAGAATCGGGCTCCTTCCTCTTGGTTCTGGGGTGCATCAGCCACGAACCATTGCTGCCAAGTTACCGCAGCTCAAGTACTCCTGCATTGAGCATCTGCACCTTGATGGTCAATGAAGGTCATACCTACTGGCCGGTCAGACGATCATTTAGCCTTTTATATATATAGATAGAAAAATCCTATATTTTCATTCCTTGAGAATATATTTTTAAAATATTTAAAATGTACACTTTCTCCTTATCTGGGTTATCATAGGGTTGATCATATTAACTATCTTCTCTTACATGGCTCTATTTATCTTGTTCTTCAAATGACAAAATATTTGGGGTTGTGTCTTGAATGTTTCAAATATATGTCTTGGAGTCTCTAAGTTTTGTTATTTTCTTCTAATCATTGATGTATTGTTTGTTTTAGTGGGTAACTAACTCTATTAGGCATGAACTACAAACTCTGTTTCTTAGGAAGCAACATCAAACTCCAGATTTTTTATCTTAAGCTTAGGTTTGTTGAATCTTTTTCATATGTGTGTGCTTTAGGAATCAGCAGAGATGCTGTCAGAATTTGGGATCCTCTTTCTGCCTCTTTTGATTTTTGTATTTGCCTCCATCTCAAGAGGCCACACTTGCTACAAATCAGTACCCCAATTCACATAGACAGAAAGTTTGCAGTTTTTCCATTCCGTAATTCTGCAGTAACTGTACCTTCTCCCATCTTAGACACAATGAAAGGGGGTACTTATCTTTTATATGTCCCCTGCTGTGGAAGTGAAATTCCTACCAGAATATAACTGCTCCTTTTCAGTCTCTACTGCCTTCAGATAATTGCTTTTTCTATTATGTTCAGAAGCTATAGAGGAAATTTATGGGAGAGTCAGTCCAATAGGATACTACTCAACTATTACTGGAAAAGAAAGTCACATATCCTACCATAGATATTTAACTTACTAAGGTGACTCAGTTCTTTTTTTTTTTTTTTTTCTCC
>NW_006283688.1:23004-33236 GCF_000327345.1 Myotis davidii | reverse complement strand
AGTGCTTGCGTGGTTGAATCATTTGATTCTGACTTTTTTTTTTTTGCCCTCAACTGTTAGACACTACTAATGCAATAGGAACAAAAATAACAAGTAACAATAACAAAAACAACCAAAATATTTTAAAATGATATCTTTTTGAACCTTACACCATTTGGGGTATATTTTCTTTTTTCTTGATATATGTGCTTTAGCAGTTCATTTATAGCAGATATTTTAGTGGTAAATTTTATGTATTAGAAATGTTTTTATACTGCTTTTATTTTTTATTATGGTAAGAACACTTAAATGAGCTTTATATTCAACATATTTTTATGTGTACAATGATAGTATTAACTACAGGCACATGTTGTACAGCAGATTTCTAGATTTTACTCATCTTAAAGAACTGAAACCTTTTATCTATCCATATTGAATTACATTTATTTTTCAAGATAAGATTTTTTGGGTATACAATTATAAGTTAAACACTATTTCTAAATCCTCACTTTGTAAGTATTATTGCACTAACTTTTGGATTTCATTTTTGTTGTTTTTGTTGTCACATATTCTGTCACTGCAACAATGATTTTTTTTAATTATATGCCTATCTTTCTGAGCAATTTAAAAACCCCTGTCTTAAATGATCTTTAGTTTTAGAAAATAAGAATTAATGCTTATTTATTTTATTCTGGCTACAGGTTTTTTTGATCTGTAGAATGATGTTTGTCATCAGTTCTGGAAAATTCATAATCATATATCTTTATTTTTTTTCTCTCCATTTCTCACTTCCTCTCCCCATTCCCCCTCCCACTGCCGACCCCCAGCCTTAAACAGAATATAGGATGACACTTCTGATTTTTTCTTATTTTTAATCTTTCTTTTAAGTTTTTGGTATTTTCAGCTCTTTATGTTGCTTTATGAAATTTTTCATATATGTCTTCCAGATTATTAGTTTTCTCTTTATCCTTTTTACCTATTTATTCATTTAAAAAGTTATATAGTGCATTTCTAGAAATTCTATTTGCTTTTGCAAGTCTAACTTATTATTGATAGCTTTTCAGTATACTTTTAAATTTAATTTAAAACATTTTATAAGTTAAAACTCTATTTCTGTATATGACATAGGCAGCGTCTGCTTTCTTTGGAGCTTAAATCTTTTGTAACTGCTTTCTGTATCTCTCATTTCTGGTGGCTTCATTTCATCAAATTTATCTTATTCATAGTGGTTTTATTTAACCAAAGTTTATCGATTTCTGGAAATTTATATTTGATAGATTAGTGTTTTGTTTTGTTTTCTCAAATATTTCCTTGTATTTGGGTTAATTTTCATGTGGCTCAAGTGCCTTTTGTGACAAGAGAATGCATATATCTACCTATTTGATAAATAGCTTGGCCATTTGACTAGTTTGGCTCAGTTGTTTCTGGGTGAAGTGACAGAGTGTCAGTTCTAAGCCCAAGCCTTTAAAGACCATCATGTTTCTATCGGCTTTCTTACACTACACCATTTCTATGGTAGGAACATTTATCATACGCTCTACTAATTCCAGAGAGTGAGGGTCACACAGTGCACCAGTGCCCCCCAATTTATTCTCACAACTGGTGATCAAAGCAAGTCCATCATGGTCAACACATAGATACAAAATGTAAAGCAGTGATTTCCCAGCTAATCTTCCCAAAAAACGTAATTATAAGCATTCACTGTTATGTTCAGTTTTGCATTATTTTTATTGCATCATTAGTGATATTTGAAATATTCCAAATGCTGTCCTTTTTATAGCAGCCCCAATTGTTTTTCCTAAAACAATGGCTATTAAATATACAATAAAGAGTACCATGTTCACTTAAATTGGTCTCTGGTATGTGATATACTTCTCATATATACTATGCAATAAAAACATTTTCCCCAACTCTATTGTAATTTAACAGTTAACTTTATCTAGCCTCTCACTTCTTTGAAATTTAGAGAATTCTACTCCCCCCCCATGAATAATTTATTCAAATTAACAGGCCTTTTTCTTTCTTTTTTTTTTTTAGAAAAATAAATTTGACAATCATTTGTGTTTCTAGCCTGTAGTTGACATTTTCTCCAATTTTCTGGAGGGATGGTGTTCCATCACTCCTCATCCATTTTATTGCTCTTTATTGCACATTAAGTGGACAGGGAGGAGCTCAGAGAAATGAAGATAAAACTCTCCATAGAAGTGACCTTTCTACAAGAGTATGGCTCAGTAATATTATGTTATAAAAACTGTGTAATAACTTGAATAAAAATAGAATAAAACTCCAAAATATCTGACAAATTGTGGAGTTTCAAAAAATGAATGTATATATACACTGAAATGTATAGTTTTATTTTATTAAAATTTACATATATTTTTATAATTATTTACTTATAGTTTATATGAATGGAAATTATTTACTTTTTTAACATAAATATCAGTATAAAGTCCTGTATACTTAGAATGTCGGGATTTTATGTTTGATAACATCTTTTTATATGTACACACAACTTTAATTCTAAGATATTATTTTGGTACTAGAGGCCTGGTGCATGAAAATTTGTGCACTGGTGGGGGTTCCCTTGGCCTGGCCTGCATCCTCTCACAGTCTGGGAATCCTCAGGGGATGTCCTGCTGATGGCTTAGGCCTGCTCTCCCTATGTCTGGCCTCCTTCTGCTGGAGGTGGCCAGGCCAGCCGATCAGGGAATGGCACCACCCCCACCACCCTGCTGCTACTGCCCAGTCTCCCTCTGAGGGAGGCCACTGAAAGGGCTGATCAGGGGAAGGGAACGGTGCCGGTCCCCACCCCATCGTCCCTCCACCACCGCTGGTCACCAGCCTCCCTGCCCTATCGCCATTCTCTCCCTCTGTCTGCTGTCACATGCCTTGGTTGGCCTGGCACTGCCTGCTCACTGGCCCTGCACCCCACTGACTGTTCTTTCCCCGTTCAGTCAATTTGCATATTACACTTTTATTATATAGGATTAATAACATAATTTCACAGGGTGCATGTTATGTAAAGTTTATCCTTATCATAGCAGAATCACCTCAGTTTTATTTTTTATTTACATTTAATTTAGTGTGGTCACATGCAGAGTCTTAATTTTATTTCAACATTTTCAAATGTAGTAACATTAAATACCACAGCTAAACATTTAAAATGAATGGAAATTTATCTTTCTTATATGTGATTTAAAGGCAACAACAAAATAGAATTATTATTGAAAAAATAAAATACTAAAATATAAATTTTGTAGAGAGTGTTTCCTGACTCTATCAAAATTAAATTCAAATACTCAATTTTAAATGTCCTGACAGTTCATAGAAGTATAATCAAGGATAATAAATAGTAAAGAGGAAGCTATATTGTGCATTACTCAACTATGACAATAGGGCAATCAAATGGTAAAAATATAAATGTCCCACTTAAAAATTGGACATGTGTAAGATTATAATGAGCTTAAGATGACACCAAATATACCTAGTTGTATGTAGATATTTCTAATTACCTAGGAGGAGATTGTCTTCATCATGAACATAAACATCTAGAATCCACAAATTATAATACTGATGTCATTTAAATATACACATCTCTAACATGACTATGTGTTAATTTTTGTTGATGAGTTTATTACTCTAATTTCATTGCATTGCAATGAATTCCTATAGGCAAGCACCTGGAAGTAATTACCTGCAAAACTTAACCACATGCACAGGTATGGCTTAGGAAAGCAAAAATATGCGTTAGCTCATGCAAAATTCAACACTTTGCCTACTGTGTTACATTTCTGAGTTAAGTGAAAATCATCACACTGAACTTTTCAGATCTAACTGAAGCAAATCGATAAAATTCAAACTGGTTTACTTGTCCATAAATACTTTTAATCATAATGGCTCTCTATAGAACTAAGACCAGTTTCCAAGAAGAAGCATAATTCCTGAGAGGGAATATAGTACCGGTACTCTGTGTTGTGGAATTAAGTCCTTGCAAAACTTTATGATTTTCTGACCTATATTGGAGTTCTCAAAAAAAAGGAATTTCTATATTTTAGCACTTTTATTATTATAATTAAATAATATTCAATGAATAAGTGACTTAGTAAACACAAGGTACATTGTAAGATGTTTATTAATTACAATGATCATCATATCAATCACCCTCATCATTGTATCCATCATAAAGCTTATGATTATCATCAAAGTGCTCCTTAATGCATTCTATTTTATTCTTTTAAAAAAACTTAGCCCAGCCTGTGTTGCTCAGTGATTGGGTTTGAGGTTCTATTTATAAGCTAATAGATATTGTGGTTTTAAAAATAAATTATCTCTATTGTTGAAAATAACACAGATGTCCCCTCTCCCCCCCCGCATTGACCCCTTCCATTCTGGTTCCATCCCCTCCTTGTGGCTTCACTACACTATTGTCTGTGTCCATGGTTATGTACATATGCATATCAGTTCTTTGGTTAATCTCTTTGTGCTAACATATATTGTGGTATTTTATGTATTAGGTTTTGTGACATATATTACTTATTAAATAAATTCTCACAGCAATAGCATAATAAATACTATTATTATTGAAATTTTAGAGATTAGGCAACTATAAGAATCTAATATTTGGACCAAGGTCACATAGCAATAACATGACAATGATAGAATGTAACATAAATCTGTATTTCAAAATCAAATATACCATTTGACCCAGTAATCCTACTTCTGGGACTATATCCGAAGAAAGCAGAAACACCAATCAGAGAGGATATATGCACCCCTATGTTCATAGCAGCACAATTTACAATAGCTAAGATTTGGAAACAACCTAAGTGCCCATCAGCAGATGACTGAATTAAAAAGCTTTGGTACATCTACATAATGGAATGCTATGCCACTATAAAAAAGAAGGAACCTTTAGCATTTGCAGCAGCATGGATAGAACTGGAGAGCATTATGCTAAGCGAAATAAGCCAGTCAGAGAAAGATAAATATCACATGATCTCACTCATATGTGGGATATAATGATCAACATAATTTGATGAACAAGAATAGATATGGAAACAAATGGCAGGGGAGGAAGTGGGGGGGGGGCGTTAGAGGGCAACCAAAGGACTTGTATGTATGCATATTAGCCTAACCAATGGACACAGACACTGGGGCGGTGGGGGCTGTGGCGGTGGGGACGTGTCAAGAGGGGAAAAAGGAGACATGTGTAAAACTTTAGAAAATAAACAAATAAAATCTGATTAAATAAGAAGCTATACTGTTTCAATTGTTTGTTTCTATTTCTTTACTCATTTTGAATGAATTTTGGTTCATCCAATTATGACATTTGATCAAAAGCCCTATGCATATATATTTCTTGTCTTCCAATATAGGATTTAAATTCTTTTTCTTGAACATAAGCTAGATGACTGGTTGAAGTAAGTCTGTATTATAAGTTTAGTGACCTTCTAGTGGTTTAGAGTAAAGTAAAGGTTCATGAATAAACCCAGTTCTGGTGGAATTGTTTTATTTAGTGAAGGCAAAGTACTCAAAATTAAATTTCTATATCTAGCATTGGTTTGACCTTCACTCCAGTACATCTTAGGTCTGTGTCAGGCCCGCTTCCAGAAGTTAAAAATGTATTATCTGCAGGCTGAGCCTGCTCTTAATAGCAGAAGTTCTGCACCTTCCCATTTTGTTATGTACTAAGGTTTAATTAACATATATTACATTATGTTAGTCTCAAGTATACAACATAATGATTTGCTATTTGTATATATTGCAAAATGATCACCACAATAAGTCTACTTAACCACTATCACCATATATAGTTTTATTTTTTCCCATGATAAGAAATTTTAAGATCTTAGCAAGTTTCAAATATGCAATACAGTATTATCAACTGTAGTCACCATGTTGTATATTATATTCCCATGACTTATCCTATATAATAAAAGGCTAATGTGCAAATCGACCAGTCACTATGACATGCATTGACCACCAGGGGGCAGATGCTCAGCACAGGAGCTGCACCCTGGTGATCAGTGCACTCCCATAGGGGGAGTGTTGCTCAGCCAGAAGCTCTGAGCCAGGCTCACAACTGATGAGTGCTGCAGGGGTGGCAGGACCTCTCTCACCCCGTGGTAGTGCTAAGGATGTCTGACTGTGGAGATCGGGCCTAAGCTATCAGTCAGACATCCCCAAGGGCTCCCAGACTGGAAGAGGATGCAGGCCAGGCTGAGGGACCCCTCCCATGCACAAATATCATGCGCTGGGCCTCTAGTTTATTTTATAATTGGAAGTTCGTATTTTTTAACCCTTCACCCATTCAGCCTACCCCTCCACATCCCCCCACCACACACACATAAACCACTTGCAACCATCAATCTATTCTCTGTATCTATATAGATGGTTGTTTTTTATTTGTTTAGATTCTACATATAAGTGAGATCATACATTTTTCTGTTTGACTTATTACAATTAGCATAATGCCCTCAAGATCTACAGATCTATCCATGTTGTTGCAAATGTAAGATTGCATACTTTTTTATGGCTGAATAAAGTTCTATTATGTTCTATTATAGCTGAATAAAGTTTTATTTTATATATATATAATCACATTTTATAATATAGACCACATTATCTTTATTCATCCATTGATGGAAACAAGGTTGTTTAAGTATTTTGCTAATGTAAATAATAGTATGGGGGCTCTAACCACTTTGGCTCAGAAGATAGAGCGTTGGCCTGCAGACTGAAGAGTCCCAGGTTCGATTCTGGTCAAGGGCATGTACCTTGGTTGCTAGCACATTCCCAGTAGTGGGTGTGCAGGAGGCAGCTGATTGATGTTTCTCTTTCATGCATCTTTCTAACTCTCTATCCCTCTCCCTTCCTCTCTGTAAAAAATCAATAAAATATATTTTAAAATAATCAAAAATAATAGTATGGGGTGCATATATCATTTTTACTTAATGTTTTTATATTGTTTGTTTTGTTTTTGCAGATTGCTCTTCTATATGGCTGTACTGGTCCCCACCAGTGCTTCTAAATTGTTTGAATGAGCTGTAGGGTGGGCTATTCAGATCTACAGTCACCCTTGATTCTGTAACTCAGGTCTTATTCTCCTCCTTTTTGTAAGTGTGAAACTGTGGTGCTTTCTCTCAGGAAGAATCGCCATGTACCTTTTGCATTATTTACTACTAGCAATAAGAGTCAAATTATCTCATACAGTGATACATTCCTTTTTTTTCTTTCTACCAAAAATGCATGCTTCTCTATATTTTTTTATTTTCCTGAGGTGCTTTCACCAAAGTTGTGTTTAAAGGCAGCTGAGGAATTTGTTCTGTAAGCCATAACTTTACATTTTGGTCAAATTAAATCACTTAATAGAATGTACCATGTGCATAGATGCGATTGCTATTTTCCCAAAAGTTTCAAAGTTAAGCACAGCGCAGTTATTTTATGTATATATTTTCTAAGAAACGTTACCTATATAGACTTTAATAAGCTATGGATATTCTATGATTTTCCAATATATTTCTTGCAGTGATATTTATCTGTTCACTATTATAAATTAAGCTAATATTCTCTGGATTCTTCCTCCCAAGCATTATGTTTCAGCTATGAAAAAAGCATCTATTTTTTTTAAGCAATTCACAGATTAGTAGCAAAAACAAACATGCAAATAAGTATGGCTACAAATATATATGAATGTAAAATACATGCATACTGGTAATTCAAAGTAAGAAATATTGTAATAACATTCAGATAATATTAACAACAAAACATTTTAAATTTATTCTTATGGCTAGTATGCCTGTTTGAGAAGAAATGTAACTGATATGGATTATAAAATTTAATTTTTTTCAGTTGCATTAACACCCATTGGGAAACTCAGTGGCCTTTGTGGTAGACAATTTACTTTAATCAAACTCACCCTCTGAGTTTTACTTGATTCACTCACCCGGTACAGTTTCCCAGGATGGTTATGTTTGAGCCTAGGCTGAGCCAGCTCTGCGGCTTATGAACCATTCAGTCCCAATTGAAATCAGGCTGCTTTATGGTACATTGAATTTCTGTGGCTTAGAAGCATACATCATTTTTAAGAATAAAAACTTTTTAAATAAAAATTATTAAGGTGAAAAATAAAGTAATAATAAATACCACAATATACTGATTTTTATTAATTTGTATGGTAAATGAAATTTGAGTTTAATAAGTATTTAATATGTCTAGTCTGAAAATGATTTCTTGTACTTGGAGTAAAAATAAAACCATGTATTAGTTATTGTAAAATTAATAATGTTTCATGTTTTGTACTTATACTTGAATAATTGGAACCTTTAAATTACATTCTTAATAATACATTATGTTTTAGCCATTGTAAGTGGACATATTAGGGATTTATTATTCAAAAAATTCTGTGGTCAGAATCAGGTTAATTTTCAAAGCTTATATTTGGTATTTCTTCAAATGGAAATTTGAGGTTTCCTAATTGCAATATATGAAGGTTAGAAAAAGAGCTACAAAAGCATTTTTATATTTGGTAATATAAGCACAAATTAAATTTCAAATATGTGATCTTATGACACCTATATATCATGATAAATTCATAAATGACTATTACTAAATGGATTCAGTAGAAATTTTATATTATCAATAGTCACTTTCATGAAATACTAAGGCATTTTTAAACTACCATCAGAATACAATATGGAACACAAATGGTAGCACAAATTTATGTAAATAAATTAATCTTAAAATGTACACATATGTATGTGTTTCATAATTATATCATAAAGCAGACTGATTTCAAATATATGTGCATACATATTTCTCATAGATTCATTCATTTCCATATATATTTACATACACATATTTATTTATTCATATAAATGTGATTTAAAAATTGGAAAATTTAAAAAATAATATTACTATCTTTCAAGCAAAATGAAGAGAATATACTGCATGTATGTTTTTAAAATTATCTAGCTTTAAATTAACATATAGCTCCAATTATATATTTTCCATTATGTATTTTATTACTGATATAGCATTCTTTAGTTCATTTATTATTATTAAAATTACTAATTTTAGCATTTACACATAAATTAGGATATTTGATCTCAAGGCATATATTTAGACTTGTGATCTTATCAAGTTAAATGTGATATTTATTAAAAATATATTCAAAATATGCTATGAATTATTTGTAAATTATCACAAACCCTAGCACACTGTAGGGGTCTAGTATATACTTTTTCACTGCATGAAATTTTATATTACAAGTTAATATTTTCATTTACAAAGAATAAGTAGGATGGTAATACTTTACTTAGCATTATTGTTTGTCATGCTTCGCATTTTCCTAACTGGAAATTTAAGAATTAAAATTTATTCCCTGCCCTGGCTGGTGTGGCTCAGTTGGCTGAACATCGTTCCTGTGCACCAAAGGGAGGCTCATTCAATTGCCAATCCAGGCACATGCCCAGGTTGCTGGTTCAGTCCTCGGAACCAGTGCGTGCATGAGGCAATGGATTCATGTTTCTCTCTTGCATTGGTGTTTCTGACTCTCTCTCTTTCTCTTTCTCTCTCTCTCTCTTTCTCTCTCTCTCTCTCTCTCTCTCTCTCTCTCTCTCTGTCTCTCTCTCTCTCTCTCTCTCTCTCCTCCCCTGTCCTCCTGTCTCTCTCACTGTAAAATCAATAAAAACATAAAAAAAATAAAATAAAATCTATTCCCTAAACCCAAAATTATCATAAGGTTTATGCTACTATCATTTCTTATGCCCTTCTCTATGGCAAAAATTACCTAAAAAACTTAATTGTAACACAACATTCACCAGATTCCAAACTTGGTTATTAGTATCTGAGCACCAGAATTTACAAGATTAAGCAATTTTGTGATTTAGAATCTATTGCAAACAAAATATGGCAAAAACATATAACATTATCTAACAATAAAGTGCTAAGGTTTAATAACCACCTAATTTTTTTTCATTGACACAAAAATCCCATAGATACATACCTAATAATAAAAAAGAAAAACTATATAGTTACTAGAGGCCCGGTGCACAAAATTTGTGCATTTGGGGGGTGTGGGTCCCTCAGCCAAGTCTGTGGCCTCTCACAGTCTGGGAGCCCCACAATCAATCACCCCAAAGAGGTAGGCCCTGCCACCTGGTGGAAGAAATACTGTAGACTTACAAATCCAGGAAGCACAGAGAGTCCAAAACAAAGATGAACCCAAAGATGCCCATAGCAATACACAAGTA
>NW_006283688.1:0-22866 GCF_000327345.1 Myotis davidii | reverse complement strand
ATAAGGGAGCTCCCATACGACTGTCAGCTGATTTCTCAACAGAAACTTTGCAGGACAGAAGGGGATGGCAAGAAATATTCAAAATGATGAATAGCTAGGATCTACAACCAAGATTAATTGAAGATCAGATAAAGAGCTTCACAGACAAGAAAAAGCTAAGATTTATCACTACCAAACCAGTATTACATGAAATGTGGAAGTGTATTCAAGAAGAAGAAGAAGAAAAAGATAAAATATATGAATCATAAAATTGAACTATATAGTTACTAGAGGCCCGGTGCACAAAATTTGTGCATTTGGGGGGTGTGGGTCCCTCAGCCAAGTCTGTGGCCTCTCACAGTCTGGGAGCCCCACAATCAATCACCCCAAAGAGGTAGGCCCTGCCACCTGGTGGAAGAAATACTGTAGACTTACAAATCCAGGAAGCACAGAGAGTCCAAAACAAAGATGAACCCAAAGATGCCCATAGCAATACACAAGTAAAATGCCAAAGTTAAAGACAAAGAGAAAATCTTAAAATGAGAATAAATACTTATCTATCAATAATTGAATCTAAAAATCAAAATAAATGAACAAGGAATCGAATGAACAAAATAAAATGAATAAAATAGAACAAGAGGCATGGAAACATGGAACAAACTGATAAATACCAGAGGGAAGGGTGGAAGGGGGGCAGAAAGAGATGAACTAAAGAACTTATATGCATTACCTACAGACACAGACAATAGGGTGGTGAAGACCTGGGACCTGGCAGGAACCAGGTTGAGGGGACAATGGGGGAAAAGGGGATACATCTATAATACTCTCAAGGCATTGATTGGACTGTCGGGCCTTGGAGGGAAAGTAGGGGAAGGTGGGGGTAAGGGGGTGAGATCAACCAAAGGGTTTATATGCAAGCATATAGGCCTAACCAATGGACACGGATAACAGGGGGGTGAGGGCATGAGTGGGGGGTAGGGGATAATGTGGGGATAAGGACACATACGTAATATCTTAATCAATAAAAAATATATTTAAAAAAGAATATATTTAAAAAGAACCATACAAAGGATTAATATAATCCTATTAATCTATGTCACCCAAATAAATTTGAATTAAAAAATCAAACACCTTAACCAAAAAAAAAAAAGTAAACTGAATCACCATTTTATAGATTGCAAAATTACAAACATGATATATTTTCTGTGGTACTTTGTAATATATTTAATGAAATACTAGTTTTATATACTCTACAATTCTAATCACATCAAAGATAAATTGATGATAACATTAATAGCCAATAGTTTACATTGTACTATTGAGCTACAAAGTGAAAATCATGAATACAAACCTGTCTTATATAAAGTAAAATTAACCTAGCCAGTGCGGCTCAGTGGTTGAGTGATGACTCATGAACCAAGAGGTAACTAGTTCAATTCCCAGTCAGAGCACATGCCTACATTGCAGGCTCAGTCCTCAGTGGAGGCATGAAGGAGGCAGTTGATCGATGTTTCTCTGTCATCGATATTTCTATCTCTCTATTCCTCTTCCTTCCTCTCTCTCTAAAAGAATCATTAAAAATATTTAAAAAAATGAAGTAAAATCATTTCCATTTTTTCCAATATGACAAAATGTATCAGCATCAAATCATATAAAATTTGCAGTAATATTTTAAAAAACAGTCAATTCCTTAGTTTAAACCAAAAAACACTTAATTATCTCTGTAATTAAAAATGTTTACCCAAATCTTCTGTCTTAAATGATCTGACAATATTTTGACCTACATTACTATTGCTCACCATCATATTCATTGTGGTAAATTACAAAAATCAGGGCATCATCATAAAATGAATCTTAGGGGAAAAAAAACTAGCTGTGTGTGAAAAAAATATATATTTTTACTACCTAATGAAAAATGCATATCCTGTCTTAAAGCTATGCTAATCATCGCTTCATAGAGTTGCAAAAGAATAGCACCATTTTCTACATTATTTACAGCCTTTTCTGAATCTAAAGACCAGGGTCTTATGGCTTAGTGAGAAAGAATTTAGGGAGGTCTTCATATACAAACAGATATTTGAAAATGTACACCTATGCCATCTAGAAAAACCTCAGATTTAGAGATTGAGAACTAAAAAACTAAAAAAAAAATGTTTTCAGATATATAATCATGAATGGGAGAAAAGTAAAAAATTTGCTCTTTATTTTATAACCAGTACCTTTAAAAACAATAAATATTAGCTAATGGAATTTATTAATTGCCAATTGAATCATTGCATCACTTAAAAATCACCTTCAGAGATATGTACGACTTTTTAACATTTTGTGGATTTCATTCTCTAATTACAATAAATATAAGATGAAATATCATACACTTAACTAGAAAAAGAGACTATTGTGTCATTACACAAAAGATCTTGCAAATTGTTTTTTAAAAGACTGGCTAAGTATAAAATAAATAATGAGATTTTATACAAGCTGGATATTGAATTGCTTAGAAGGCACTGAGCTGCTGCATCATCTTCATTTTCACACATTAAAGCCAAGCATATTAATTGCTTACAATATGTATTACAATTGTAAGCAATTAATCATAGACTTCTTTATTGTTTTAAATTAAATGTATTTTATGCTTTTTGTTTAGAATTTAATTCACTTTCAAATCACTCCTGTATGGATCAGTCATAAATTTGCCTTGTTTTAGAAAAGAGAGGGACAACAGAAAGGGGGAAAAAAGCTTCTTGTTAAAATAAGAATGGCACTTTTGGATGTCTAGTAATTTTTGATAAACTAAATGGGGAATTATTAATTATATCTAAAACTGAAAGGTATTGACAAAAATACATTTGCTCTTTTACGCAACAGATAATGCAGAACATCCAAATCGCCTCATTGCTATTGCTATTTGAAAACCACAGGCAGACCCGTTTTAAAGATGACTCTGGTGAAGAACTTTGTAATTACATTTCAAGTTTTGAAAAAAATTTACATGATTCAAATCTGTGTGCTAATACAAGAAAATATTTTTAAATCTTTCAAGTAACTGTTGGCTAAATATTCATATTATATTTCATTGATTGCTTATTTGTAATAAAAGTTCAAAATAAGGATTATTCATGGGTGTCTCATTTATTAGTCTGGACATTTTTAGACAATTTATTTTCAGGTATTCTTTTAGATACAATTTCACACACTGGAAAGTTAAATAATTTCAGATCATTTTATTATTATAAAAGTGCTATTTTATATAAACTGGTTTTATGAATATCTTATTTTGAAATATCATAGGGCTAGTCTGTTACTAGAAACCCACGATAAGTGAAATTCCATAACTACTTTTTTTCTCAAGTGTGTATCTCATAAAAGAAAATTAAATTTTCACATTTTAGTATACTAGTAAACTTACAAAGTAGATTAGTCTTGATTCTATCACAAATGTTTTAGGAATTGTGAGTTGTTTTAAAAATTACAGTAGCAGTAGTACTTAGAGTTGTAATGAAACCTTCACTAGTTTTAATTTTATATTACTTTATAGGTTTAATATGAAATATTCATTCAATGCCTGATAACATTTTAGTGTAAACTGTACTTCATTTTCAATGCTAGAATTCTTACTGTCCCAAGACTATTCTTTTTACCTACCTAAAACTTCATTTTTAAATTTGCATTAAATCAACACTTTTTTTCATTAGACTTGAACAGCTTAAATGAAAAATGTAAACTCTGCCAAAATTCACTTAGATAATGTGTAAGTTGTATTTAAATGTCATACCTGTACTCAGAAAATTATAGATTACTTATGAGACTATTAGAACAATGCCCATAATACCCATGTAATGATTTTCCAAATTCTTAGGCTGCATAATAGATTTTGTTCAAGATCTTTTCTCTGATTTTTTTTTAATGTTTTTAGTGATTTCAGAGAGGAAGGGGGAGAGAGAAAGAGATGGAAACATCAATGATAAGAGAATCACTGATTGGCTGCCTCCTGCATAACCCCTATTAGGGATTGGCCTGCAACCTGGGCATGTGCCCTGACCTGGAATCAAACTGTGACCTGGTTCATGGATTGATGAGCAATCACTGAGCCACAGTGGCTAAGCTCCTCTGATTTTTTAAACTTTAATTTTATTGTTGACACTATTGTAGATGTCTGCATTTCCCCATGCCACTTTGCCCACCTGCATTCATCCCCCGTGCCCTCTTCCCTCTGACTCTCACCACATTGTTGTTTGTGTCGGTGCCATGCATATATATTCTTTGGCTAATGCCTTCACCTTCTTTCATCCAGTTCCCCTTTACCCCTTGCCTCTGACAGCTTTCTCAAAACTTTTGAAAATGTTGTCTTATTTGCTCTATTACTTAATAAATGTAATGTTTGAAGATTTAATAAAAATTATATTTTCTGTTAATAGTAATGTTTCATTTATTTGGTTGCTCTAGAGTTGTAGTCATTGTTCCAAAAGGGTCAGAGATGGGTGGGGAAGGAATCATACATTTCTTGTCCACTAGGGAAACTAAAAAGGAAATCAAAGGGGGAAGCCAATCCTATTTCAAGGTTCTGCTATAACATTGTAGGGTGTTCTTAACTCTGTAATGTTTATTGTTATTTTATAGACACTAGAGTCCCAGTGTATGAATTCCTGCATGGGTTGGGTTCGGCTGGCCTACCCGATGGGGGCGATTGGGGCCAGGGTGGCAGGAAGAGGCCACAGGAGGTTGGCCTGCTGGCCCTGCCCATGATTGTGGTGGGAGGAGCCAATCAGGGACTGAACCAGCCAGGAGGAGAAGCCGTAGGAAGTTGGAGGGGGCAATCGGGGCCACCATTGGGCTAGTTGGTAATGGCAGTGCACGTCATAACAGCCAGTCATTCTGGTCTTTCAGCCATTCTGGTCTCTTGGCTTTTATATATATTTAGATGATTCATTAATTTCTTTAAACGTTGGTGCTTAATTCAATAACATATTATTTCCCAAATTATTCCCCTTTTGTTACTATATTCATTAAATATTATATTCCCAAAAGTTTTAAAATATTTCTACCATTTACATTTACATTGTTCCAAAGTCAGTAGTTTTTTATATTTATTTTTTAAGTTATAATTGTTTTAAATATAAACTATTGATAAAGTACAATATTACTTTGGATTTTAAATTCATTTTTAATATTATCAATGGAGTATAGACTTTTCAAATGCCACAATATGGTAATATTATACTTCTTAATGATTAATATGAATTTATTTAGTTGAAATATGTGCCAGAGATTGAGAATAAAGTTTGTAGCCATAAAATTATTCTTGCTATTTTTTCTAGATATTTTTACCAATTTAAATCAGTAAATTCGGTGCCTACATTGATAAAATTTGTTGATTTACCAGATAGGCTTTTTTTTTTTTCATCATTTCTCTATTTCAGTAGACTTAAATAAACTAAGTCATGACAGTTAGTATGACAGTTATGGAGAACAAATGAAGAAATTGGAAAAAGAGAAACTGACAAACTTCTAAAAACTCCATTTTCTTTTTTTTCTGGCTTTATGCATAGCTTATTAAACTCCAGTGAAGCTTAAACATGTACTGAAACTGAAAGGTTACTGTTAATGAAAACAATATTAGCTTCAATAATATAATACTTTTCACACATATCTGACATCTTTTCTGAAATTGCTTCAAAAAATAAAATAAATAATAGACAATAATTATCAGATGACTTAATTAAATGTAATGATAAATTCTAGCTTCTACAGTGCAGTTAAAGGATCTTTTCTGTAGAACACAAAAATAATTTATTTTTATTTTATAAATAAATTAGCACAAAAATGTTTCAAATTCATGTTATTGCATACATCACTTAACTCAGTATACTAGGGAAAAGAAAATATTATATAATAAATAGTAGTGGTAAAATATCCATTTATCACTTGAGGATTCATAAATATTGCCCTAGTGGCAGTTTGTTCTTTGAGAATAAATTCTGCAATAATTCAAACTATAAAATTATTATTTATTGACTCAGGATCATATCATTGGCTTTGAAAGGATATGGTACATTAATGAATGTGTGTATACCCATAATGTAAAAATTCTTATAATTAAAATATAATATTATAGATATAAATAATCTTATTATGAGAATGAATCAAAGAAAACATTAAATTTCAATTATTAATTCATTAAGTTTCAAAATTTTCTTCTCTCTCTTCAATATTCTTATGAAGATGTGCACATTTTAAATTCTTTTTTAAAAATTGGTCATTGCGTTCAGATAAAATAATATAGCTTTTGAATTTAGCTAAATTGCTTTCTCAGAATGATTATCAGTTTCCAAATATTTTCGTAATTGTGGTTTTAATCTCATGTTTTAAACAAATCATTCTTGAAAATCAACAACGTTTTAGGATTACTCAACTTTTCTGAATGACTCTACTGATTACACTTCATTTTCTCTTAATTATTTTTCCCAAATTCTGTTTCTTGTTACATATTTATTTCCAAAAATTATTTTGGAGGAGGTATTGGGATATAAAATTGTTTCATTATCTTATTTCTCCGACTAACAGAAGAGGCATAAATTTACAATGTTTTTTTATAGCGTGTTTTCTTGGGTTATTTTGCTATACAAATATGTGCTAGGTTCAAAAATATCAAATTTTCATTGTCTGAAAGGGAGAGGACTGTTGTCAAAAGTTTCTGGTTAAGACAAACAAGATTGAGAAACAGTTTGGAATTGATGGAAAACTACATTCTAATACCAATAACTGGTACCGCTTACATTTTAAAAAGAAAAGTTTAGTAAACATGGCTATATAACATTATACATTTATATACAAGTGATAAGATTTTAAACAAAATTAAATCAGGATACCAACAGATACAAACCATGTACACCATGTGTAATAGAAAAGTTATTAGTGATTAGATTGTATAGAATATTCTATATATCGATAAGAATACTTAAAAACATCTAATTAGAAAAATTTTTTAAAATGTGAGTAAGCCACAGGGATGGGAGGGAGGGAAGGAAGAGATTAACCAAAGAACTTGTATAATTATGCATAATCCATGGATACCGACAATAGCATGGTGGAGGCCATGGGGGGGGGCAAGGGCAGGCTAGAAGAGGTCAATGGGGGGAAGAAAGAGAACATGTGTAATACTTTCAACAGTAAAGATTAAATAAATAAATAAATAAATAAATAAATAAATAAATAAATAGTGATATGGGTAGGCCATTGTGAGTAGAAATGTCATTTGTTATTTCGAGCCAAAAGAATTAATTGATTACACGAAAATCTAGTGTTTTCTTCCCCTGCTCTGTAGACGAAGCTGCAAGTTTTAGCTCTAAGACTCAGCTATGAAGACATGTTGAATTGCTCATGGCCACGTTGTTTCAAGTACCTTCTGAATTTTCTGAGACTATACTGGGTTTAACATAAACATGTAATGTTTTTCATCAATAATATTTGAGATTTCTTATTGTAGCACTATATGGACATTCCTTATACTACTTTTGAGAAATTTGTACATATGCAAAAGAAAAACATGTCTATAAGAACCTCTTATTTCATCTAAGAAAACATATTTAAATCATATATTGGAAAATTATGTAGCAATTAAAGAAACAACCTATTTCTTTACATATGAAAAAAGTAATTTACTCAATAGTCTGGACCCACAGGTATACAAACTAGACGACTATCTCTTTTTCTCTTTACAGATTTATACATGTTCCACTGAGCCTGCATAACCTCTCCCCGCTAATGACAACATGGACAGATTTCGTTCAGTCCAAAATTGAAAACTTCAAACAAATAGATAATTCAAAGTTCAAGCCCTGCCCCAGCTTAGGGCTTCTGTTCCCTGAGGAGCATCCCACAAAGCTATTTGCCAGTGGAGGGCTTGAGCACTGAGAAACCTTTCTAGGCATGGTCTCAAGGCTGATATTTACCTAGTAAATATTGGCACAGCTTGTTCCACTCAGATATAAAATATCATTGAGCATATAGAAGAATGCTAGGCACATATGGTGCACTAAACAAATATTTGATGGATTAAAGATAGAAAAACTTTGTAAACATACTTGAAAAATTAGATGACATAAGGTGAAATTTCTGGAAAATGACCATTATCAAAATCAACTTGAAGAGAATACGTAAAAGCAATTAGTTTTAAGAACATGAAAAACACTAGTAATAGTAAAAAGTTATGTATACAAATATTAAATGTAAGTTTTTCAAACTCCAGGGTACAAATATTTTCTAGTTTCTAAAAACTGTTTCAGGAAATAGAAAAAGAGCAAAATCTATTTAACTCAGTTGATAAGGCTACTAAAATCTTGAAAGTAAAATCACATAGGACATTATCCAAAAATAAATATATAAGCCCATTTTTTTTATAAATATGGAAAGGAAATTCTGACGTAAATTTAAAAAATGAATTTATCTATATATGAAAAATTTTAAGTCATCATAACTAAGAAGAACTTATTTTAGGTTGACAAACAGCTCAGTTTTGAACACTTTAGTAAATTCATTTAATACATTAACCTATTTAAGTATAAGGGATATAATTACTTCAATAGGATTAGAAAACAATTCAATAAAATTAAAAATTAGTGCATGGTAACATAACTTTAAAAATTAATAAATGTTGGGAAATTCTTTGATTATTAGTAAATTACACAATTAATATCTTCTTATCCTTCCCATTTCTGATTATCACATATGCATAGGCCAGATTGTGGATTTTATATTTATTCTGCCTCATTAATATATGTATCTATTATAGGACTAAACTATATGTAGATATTTGATAAGTAGGGTGAGGAGAAATAGATCATTTTCTTAAAACATACAACATGATAAATTGCTAATAAATTCAGGATCAACTGTAAAATTGGATATTATAAAAATAATTTGAAGCCTGGCCAATGTTGCTCAGTGTTTGAGAAGCAACCCATGAACCAGGAGGTCAATGTTTGATTCTCGGTCAGGTCACATGCCCGTTTCCAGCTTGATCCCTAGTAGGAGGCCTGCAGGAGGCAGCCAATTAATATTTCTCTCTCACTGATGTTTCCATCTCTCTATTCCTCTCCCTTCTTCTCTCTCTAAAAAGTCAATACAAACATAATTTTTAAAATAATAATATTCCAAGTACATATCATTATTAGTTCATATAATAAACATTTTCAGAACTCATAAAACAAAACAGATTAATTACATTAAATCATAAAACAAAAATGACAAAAACATAAATTACATTAAAAGAAAAGGTACAAAATGGGTGAAGATATTTTTAGCATCCTATATAATAAAAGGTTAATATGCAAATTGTCCTCTCGACTGTGAGTTCGACTGGGGGGTGGGGTTGTCTGGCCTACCAGTCCTGATTGGCCCCCACCCTGATAGGAGGTGGACCCAGCTGGCCAACTGCTCACAGCCCCTTCCTCCGGCTGCCCACCCACCGCCCCAGTCGGCCCTTCCCACCCCGATCTGGAGTGTGGCCGGCCCGCCAACCACCTATGGTCCCTCCCCACAACCGTTCTGGCTTGATTGGCCCCAATTGGGGTAGGCTTGCCAAGCCCCATCTGTGCACAAATTCATACACCGGGTCTCTAGTATATAATGAAACAATAAAATTCAGAACATATAAAATGCTTTTCTATAAATTATAAAAAACAAGAGGTGAACAATGATCAAAGATAATGCATATGACATTCATGGAAGAGGAAATTAAATATCTTTTAAAGTGTCAGCTTTCAACAATCAAAGAAATTTCAATTAAAATGAAACTTGAATATCACCACACATTCATCAGGTTTATCAAAATAAAAAAATTCATGTTTTGGCAATGTGATATTAAAATATAAATTTGTATATAATTTCTGGTAAATATTAATTCAAACAAAGTAAAATAATTGCTATTGTCATTAATTTAATGGCATGCAGCATACATTAGCAATTTCTATTAGAGATGCATGAGAATCAGTATAAAGTATTTATTGAACATAAAGTACTGATTAAGTAAGTACATGAACTCCAGAGTGAGAATGTCTGTATTGTATCTTGATGCCATCAATTACTAGCTCTGTGACCTTCAAAAAGCTTTTAAAACACTCTGTACCTAATTTTCTAAGTTTGTTCATTTTTAAAATGTGTGTGTCTATGTGGATGCATAAATGTGCATGTATGTGTGCACACACATATATATATGCATATGTATGCTTTAATATGAGTATAAGAATGTGTGTATATGAAATTTATAAGAACATGCCTTGATTAAACGACTAATTCATGATGGTATCTGGTTTTGAAGAAGTAGATGAGCAATGGGGTCTGGGAAAGAAAACAAAGAAACAGTTTGAGATATCAATTTTATTTGTAGCTTGTCACTTAAGGTAAAATCTATGAGGCAAAAATTAAAAAAAAATACATTACATTTTTGTGGAATGTGAAGAAAGTTATTTTTTATAATTTATGTATACATTTTGTTAATTATAAGAATATATTAATACAGAAAAAGAGCAGAAAAATGGGAGTTGAGGAAGTGAGATAGCAAAATACACAATGGGTTAGAGTAGAGTTCTGTATTAAATATGAGAATATGATTGAATGCCGATAGGAAGAACTCACTTGAGAAAAAAACTGATGATGCAGAAGTAAGAGGATGTAGTTTCAGCAGCAAGCTCTTGAGTAGATTCTTTTTGGGATTGAGCACTTAGTTAGAGGTGTTGGGTGATGATTGCTGCATGATTCGGGCTAAAGAATATAACTTTAGACACTGGACCTGAAAAGCAAGTTGCATTTTTTTTCTTGAATAGTTTTGAAGGGGAAAAGCAACTCTCTTGAATTTTTCCTCTAGTGAAGTATAGGTGTTCTTTGTTTTATTATTTCTTCTTGGCATAAATAATTGACAAATTGGTAATTGCATCTTGTGTATGTGTATCATGTACTGGTATGTGCATGTGTATGTACAGAAATACATATTTATTTAAACCACAAATGAATGAACAAATTATCTCTTAAATTACTTTATAAGTCTTAAGGAGAATTTACACAAAGGGCCACTTTGTGACTATGTGTAATTTGGAGCCCTCTGCGAATTTATTTGCTAATCTCTACAAAAGAATAGCTTAGGACCTCTGCTAGAAAACTGTTCTTTTCTTTTAAGTACTGCTCAATCATTTTATCTATTTTAACTTGGTTTGCTGATTTGATACCAAAAGCTCAATGAATTAAATTGTGCTTATTTTCATTTATTTTTCTCTTTGGTCTAGTTCATAATTCAGTCACCCACAATTTTGTGTATACATTGTACTCTAATATTTTAGTTTACATACTATGAGTCCAAAATGTTAAGAAAAATAAGCAGACTGGTTGATGAAATGGTCTATGATGCATTACAACAAACATACTGTGTTACACATAATGAAAGATAGTTCTAAAATGTGCTAGTTCTCTTGTTCTTTCCACTATAAAAGTCACCCACCACAAAAGATGTGAGTTTTTCTTAAAAGCTACAAAAAGTAAGCATTCAAATTAGAGTGTGTTAAGCAGCAGGGCAGCCTCAAAGAACCCTTTGAGTACATAATAAAATAAGCATGGCGTCACACAGCAATACTACCTTTGTCTTATAAAAAAATGCAGCATATTTTTATTTCTTTAAATATTTTTTCTGGTTTTTAGAGGGAGAGGACCAGAGAAGGAGAGAGAGAAACATCCATTTGAGAGAGAAACATCAATCAGCTACCTCCTATAAGCCCCCTACCAGAGACTGAGCTTGCAACTTGGGCATGTGCTCTCTAAATTAAAGAACAACCATCATTCAGAACCACCTGAAATCTAGCTGAAAAGAAGTCCTGCAACTAAATATATAAAGAAGAAGCCAAATTGAGACTGGTAGGAGGGGTGGAGACAAAGAACAGGCATGTGTCACACCCACCTGAGGCAGATAAAAATCAGAAGGGATATACTGACTGTAGAGGTACACCCCGAGGAAAAAGAGGTCTCAGTCCCACACCAGAGACACCATCCCAGGGTTCCAGTGCCAGGAAGAGAAATCCCCATAAATTCTGGCTGGGTAAGCCCGTGGGAACTGAGGCTGAGTGAAACAAAGGGCTGCTGGACTTTTAGGTGTTCCTCTTAATGGCCCTGTGCATAGAATTACTCAGACTCACTCGCTCTGAACCCCCAAGCAGGAGAAGCAGCTAGAAAGGCACCTTGGACATTCAGGGAGAAACTGAATTGCCTGGCATTGGGGCGAGGGCAGTTGAAGCAACTTTTCCCAGGCAGCAGTGCTGGCAGGGCCATTGTTCCTTTGCTGAGCCCTCGCCCAACAGAACCAGCAAGTACATGGCATATCAGAGTCTTCATCAACCTGGCTAACACCGTTTGCCCTGCCCTGGTCATTACCTGAGACCCCACTCCAGCAATTTACAGGCCCACCCACGCCCTGTCCAGTAGCTTTTCCATAAAAATAAAAAGGCAAGTCTCGGTTGATGCTGCTGACTTTCCTAAAATTGTTCAAACAAGCAGTATCTGGCCTTAGCATGCCCTGTACCATTTGTTAAATGACCTCAGAACCGCTGCTAATGCAGCCGGCCTTGGTTCACAATTTGACCTTTCCTGGGCACCTACAAGCCTGCACAAGTAGTAGCCATTTTAATATTTTCTGTAGCTCATTCCAGGTGGCCCTGAGTAGGGCACAGGTGGCAGTTGACCTTGACCTGAACCCCCAGTGAGGCCTCAGAGACAGTACACATGATGCACAGCTACAGACAACACTGAAGCACCACCCTATCACCTCCACAAGTGACACATTCAAGGGGTGGACTTGGTGAGCCCCCGAGACCCACTGATGTGAGTTCTGCGCTGTGGGGTTGGTCCCTGCACAGCAGACCCTTTATGGTGATCTTGGCAAGTTCTCCCAGCTGATCAGCCTGTGGGTAAATCCCCCTCTATTGATAAGCAAATAACAATCAAGGCTACACTAAAATAGAAGTGTTCACACAACCCTCACAGGGGTACACATTAAAGTGCCAAAGGTTAAAGACAAAGAGAGAACCTCAAAAGTAGCAAGAGAGAAGTTAGCTACCTACAGAGTAGTTCCCATAACACTGTCAGCTGATTTCTTTTTTAAAAAATATATTTTATTGATTTTTTTCAGAGAGGAAGGGAGAGGGATAGAGTGAAACATTGATGAGAGAGAAACATCAATCAGCTGCCTCCTGCACACCTCCTACTGGGGATGTGCCCCCAACCAAGGTACATGCCCTTGACCAGAATCAAACCTGGGACCTTTCAGTCTGCAGGCGGACGCTTTATCCACTGAGCCAAACTGGTTAGGGCTGTCAGCTGATTTCTTAACAGAAACTTTGCAGGTCAGAAGGGATTGGCAAGAAATATTCAAAGTGATGAAAAACAAATACCTACAACCAAGGTTACTCAACCCAGAAAAGCTATCATTTGGAATAGAAGGATCAATAAAAACCTTCCAGAGAAGAAAGAGCTAAAGGGGTTTACCACCAACAAACAAGTGTTATAAGAAATGCTAAAGGGTTTTATTTAAGAAGAAGAAAAAAAGATTAAAAAATATGAATGATGAAATTGCAATACATTCTTATCTGTCAACAATTACTTTAAATGTGTTAAATGTTTCAATCAAAAGACATGAATGGATAACAAAATAAGACAGCATATGCTATCAATAAGAGACTCACTTTTGATCAAAAGACACACACAGTATGAAAGTAAGAAATGAAAAATAGTATTTGGTGAAAATAGAATAAAAAAATAAGCTGGGGTATCAATACTTATATCAGTCAAAATACACTTTAAAACAAAGACTATATCAAGAGACAAAGAAGAACCGAGCAATTCCACTTTTAGATATTTATTCAAAGAACCCCAAAAAACTAAATAAAAAACATGTACACATCCATATGCTCACTGCAGTATCTATACAAATAAAAGCCTATGTGGTCATCAAGCCCTCATGCCATGATACCCTCATGCCATAACAATCCATCACCAGGAGGCTGAGTGCGCAGCTAGCGCATGTGGGTGGGTGGGGCTGTGTGCATGGTGAGGCAGGCACAGGTGGGTGAGGACGTTACAGCTCTGAGCTGAGCTGCAGAGGTGGGTCCCAGCGGCTCTGCACAGAGTCACAGAGGTACCTACCTACTTCTTTGGGGCAGTCCATCAAGAAATCTTAGATGTGTGTGGGGGCCTACCTCTTTGGGGAGATCGATCATGGGGCTTCCGCACTGTAAGAGGGCACCGGCTAGTCTGGGAACTCCCCACCGGAGTGTACGAATTTCGTGCACCAGACCTCTAGTTATTTATAATGCCCAAGATATGAAAGCAATCTGAGTAGCAATTGATAAATGGGTAAAGAAGAAGTGGTGCATATATGCAATGGAATATGATTCGGCCATAGGAAAAAAATGAAATCTTGTCATCTGCAGCAATATGGATGGACCTAGCAGGTATTGTTCTGAGTAAAATGCATTAAAAAGAGGAATATATTTAAATGCCAGATGACTTCACTTATATGTGGACTCTAAAAAACAAAATAAATGAACAAGCCAAATAGAAAAAGACTCACATAAAACACTTTGACAGTTGCCAGATGAGCAGTAGGAAGAGAGGGAAAAGTGGAGAAAGGTGAAAAAGATGAAGAAATTAAGAAGTACAAATTGTAATTACAGAATAGTTATGGAGATGTAAAGCACAGCTTAGGGAATATAGTAAAAATATTCTAATAATTATGTATGGTGCCAGCTGGGTAATAGATTTATTGGGGTGATCACTTTGTAAGTTGTATAAATGTCTAATTATGTGGTTGTACACCTAAAACTAATATAATATTGTATCTCAACTGCAATTTTAAAAAATTAAAAATATTTAAAAGTAACACATTATTTTTATCTTGATCTTTGTGATGGGAATTTTTTATAAGATCAACTATTGGTTACAAGTAATTTGGTAGTAAGAGTTTATCTTCTATATATTTGTAAAATATGTAATATCTTCAAATGTGTACAAAATTGCTAAAAACTGATATTAGCACAGAACTGGAATATAACTCGATATACTTTAAAAACCAAAAAGATGAGATCATTGTACTGATAATAAAGTAAATTTTAAAAATAAAAATTAATGTTCTTAAATTATGAAAAAAATAGAATTGCATGTAGTATGTGCAGGGATCATTGAAATATTAAATAATAAGATTATTTATATCAATTATTTAGAAAATTGTTTATGCTATTATATTTATGACTTGCATAGAATTTAAAGGCATGCCTTTAAAAATAAGTTTAAAATTTGCACGTACTTGAGAGTGTACCTGCTTAAAGATAGATATTTGCTTCCATATGTGCACTTTGTCAGAATTTCTAACTTGAGAGTACAGTTAGTAAAACAAAAGTGTTTTTAAAAATATTTCTCTTAAGTTTTTTATTATGATAAAATTTATGTCATTTTAGTGCAGAAATATTTATTTGAAAGGATTCTCTAAATATACAATATTTCTTTGTGGTCATTCCACTGTTTTAAAATACATCAATAGTTAACAAATTGACATCCACTTTATATAATTTTTGACATTGCACATATAGAAACTAGCAAGATAATTTTATAAGAGCTTGAAACACATAATTATAACTTAGTAAGTTATATTTTTTTATTTTAAATGACATATAAAACTAAAATTTTAGAAGAACAAATACATTTTTATGTTTAGACTAGAGGCCCAGTGCATGAAATTCATGCATGGATGGGGTTCCTAGGCATGTGCAGTGGTCAGGGCCAATTAGATTCCCCATCTCCCTGCCTCCCCGCCGCCTCCTTCCCTCACTGCCCATGCACCGCCACTGCATGGTTCCCAGCCTCACCCCCTTCTCCTTCCTTTGCTGCCCACATCTGCTATCACCCACTCCCAGTTCCCCAACCCAGCCCAGGGTCCGGCCCTGATCAGGAGATCGGGGCCTACCAGCTTGGGGGAGGAACCAGGAGGTTGGCCGGCAGGCCCCATTAGCAATCGGGGTCTGCAGGCTGGGGGAAGCTCCTGTTTTGAGCATCTGACCCCCTTGTGGTCAGTGCACATCATAGCAACTAGTCATTCTGGTCATTCCATTGTCGCTTAGGCTTTTATATAGGTAGATTAGACTTTTGATTATAAATTATGTTTCAAAGTAATTAAATTAGAAAACTGTAGTCTAATAATTCAATATAGTAGTTAAGCAAATATGTTAAATAACCAAAAGCTTGGAGAAAAACTGGATTATTGGTTTTAATAAGCATGTGCTTCCAATAAATCATTGAGCTATTTTCATGCATTGTTTGTAACCATACTTCTAAAAACTATCTATATAATAAAAGCCTAAGCAACCATTATAGCAGAACGACCAGAACAAGCAGTCACTATGATGCCCACTGACCACCAGGGGGCAGACGCTCTATGCAGATGCACAAGGGGAGCACCACTCAGTCAGAAGCCGGGCTCATAGCCGGAGAGCACAGTGGTGGTAGTGGGAGCCTCTTCCGCCTCTGCGGCAGCACTAAGCAGTGAGCCAAACAGTAAGAAGCAGCGAGCAGGCAGACAGTAAGGAGTGAGGGGTCCCAGACTGTGAGAGGGAGTCCGACTGCGGGCTTAGGCCCTTGGGCAGGCGGACGGGTCCCCTGGGTGGTTCTGGATTGCGAGGGGGGTGGGCTGGGCTGAGGGATCCCCTCCCCGCCTCCCAGTGCACAAATTTCGTGCACCAGGCCTCTAGTTTTAAATAAAATGATGGAGAAATTGTTTCTGCAGTATCAAATTATCTTGCACTAGTTGTGGTTTCCTTTACCATTTCAAAAATAACTTCAGTATCATTATCTTGGTAAGAGATGATTAACATGTGTAAACTATGTCCAGAAATAATTTGAGAGATATTCAAGTATTCAAGCAGCAGTTGACATAATATTATGCTAAAGAAGCCTCTCTCTTACTCTCTCTCTCTTTCTATCTCTCTCACATTATCTAATCAATTAATATGCCATAATGTCATAATGCTTGCCTTGAATGGGACAAAATAATTTTCCTTATTTGAACTTAGCTATGACTTTTGGCTAAAAGCCAATTTCTTGAGTGGGACAGATTTAATATTTTGCCTTAAAATTGCTAAGCTTAAATGGTATTTTAAGTCACTATTGGCATTTTATGGCAATACAAACAAGCTTTCTAGCATGACAGATAGTTTTCCATATTGAATATCATCTTTGATCTTCCTTATAGTCCTTTGATATAATGTTGTATAGAATTATGAAAATGAGCTTAAAATGCCACCTTCTTTTCACCAAATAATTGTATTATAGAAAGATGTATAGCCCATTGATTTTTTAGAAAATCAATGAAGACTCATTTTACTAAATGTAAGATGTCCACCCACATTTTTTTACCAGACTGTGTCTCCAGAATTTTTGAAGCAACTATCAGTTGAATGAAACAGTCATGCCATTTTTTAACAATTGTGTTTTCTATGGAGTGAAGTGATAATGGACTCATGGATGCATTCAGTGACTCTAATAATGATTGTAAGTATATGATAAAAAGCAAATTGTCTGGGTCTACATGATATGTTCTTAGAGTTTCATATGTCATATTTAGAAACATAAGTAATTTTCTCAAAAATATAGATGGAATTTAAAATTCGGTCTAAAATTCTGAAAGAGTACAAATCATCAATCTAAAAGCCAAAAAAAAACTTAAAATATCATGCTGACTATCTTATAAATAAATTCATTTTCAATAGATGACACAAAATCAGGATATACTTGTGACCTAAATTAATACTAATGCTTCATGTACTAATAAAGTAAACATTTTAATAATATTTTGGAATGAGCTATCAAAATGCTTAATAGAAGTTATTCTGATCATTGTTAAAACTTTATGCATGAGTGTAGGGTTTCCAGAAAAGTAGTCCCTTGCCCAGAAATATAATATGGACAAAGTGTTTTAATATCGGGGACTATGTTTATTTTATTTGTTATGCATATGCTTTGGAGATGTATTTAAACAATATTCTATTTTTAATTAATATATATGTATATATATACATATATACCATATGGTCATATAGTTTTCAGGTAAAATGATGTTTTCAGTTCCTAATTAATCAACTTGATCAAAATATTGTTCATTTAGTCAAACTTATCCAAATCAGCTAATTAACCAAAGCAGTGAGTACATATTTATGGTAGTCAATCTCAATGAGAGTATGAAGCGCCTTAGCATTCCACTATGTTTCTTGGGTATATAATTTCTTCCATACTAATTAGATTCACTAAGTTCTTTCTTCCATATCAAATCTTCCTAAAATTATCCACAAACTTCCTGCTTTAAATTTCAATAATCAGTAATAACAGTAATTATAATAATAATAATAACTTGCTACTTTGCACTAGAAAAATCCTAAGAAACTCATTTTGCATAATCTCATTTATCTTCCCAACAATCATATGAGATAGAGGCTATCCTCATCCTCATTTTACCTTATGGGAAAACTGAAGCACACAGAAATTCAGGATCTCATTGATATCACAAAGAATAAGTGGCAGTGGAAAGTTTTGCATTGAAGCAATCTCAGTGCAAAACCTGTATATTTAATCACTACACCTAAATTTCTTGTTTTCTATGCAATAGAAACTTTATATTTGAAAAACTTGGTTTCCTGGCACTATACCATAAATTTTTACTTTTTTCTTATTTTTCTTGTTTGAAAAGACAAGCATTTTGATCTTGTGGGTAAAATGAATTTTCCCACTTACCAAACAGAACTCATATTCTTTGTCCTCTGCAATGGCACCTTCCATCCACTATTTACATTTTTTCTTGACCATTGTTTCTCTCCTTCATTACTGACTTCGCTTCATCGTAATTTAGTCAAGGTCAAGTCTCTCTAGTCTTAAAACAAAGAACAAAGAAACAGCAAAATCCACTAAAGATCTCACCCACCTACCATTCTAATTTGTTTCCTTCCTTCAAAATTTAATATCTATAATAATAAAAGCATAATATGCTAATTAGACCAGACATCCTTCCAGACAACCTTCTGCATGAAGCCAGAGCTGTGAGGGAAGCCCAGATCCTGGGTGCCAGAGGGAAGCCAATGCCAGCAGCCAGGGGAAGGAAGGCCTACTCTTGCATGAATTTTGTACATTGGCCTCTAGTTATACACTCATAATAAAAAAATGATTCTTATCACTCTGTCTTTGATTTATACTGGTGTGCATTGTTCTATTATTTCCTTAAAATAATTTGTCTTCCACACTTGTGTAAAATCCATATAACCAGTTCTTTTCATTTATCGTAACCTGTTATTAATTGCTTTCTTTTTGAAATACTCTGTCATATTTGTTAATATTGCCACACTCTATGATTTCCAATAGCTCTTTCTTATATGCCTTCTCATAAAGTACCTCTCTTTTTTTCCTTTCCATTCCTCCCCTTCATATATTTACCTCTTGGGGATCACTCCTTAATTCCCTTTTCTAGCTATATGTTTTTCCTAAGCTAATACACTATGTTTTACCTTTTTAGTCATTAAAATACCCTAATTTTTGTGCATGGAATACTGATCTGGACACTGTTGAAGTCTAGGTGTCTTTAATACTTATCAACTCTCCCCACATCTACCCAATTGCAATATCTTTTTAAAGAAAATGTCTGCATTGTCCCTCATCTGCCCATTTGTTACTCCACTCACTGCTACTTCATTGATTTAAAGGCCACATTGATTTTTATTTGAATTGTGATCATTATTTCTTATTGTATACTCTTGATTAAAGTCTGTCATTCTCCAATTCCTTTCATTATGTAAATGTAGACTGTGATCAAAACATTTTTGAGTCTCCATTGCATTTAGAATCAAGTCCATACTTATTAATATGATTTCTAAGTTTCCTGTTGACCTAGATCTTGTGATCTCTCTAGTAATATCTCACTCTACTTTGCAAATGAAGAACCATTCTTAATGGACTATCCTCAAAGACAGTATATTACATTTTAGTCAACCATTTTAAAAAATCATATCATTGCTTCTTCCAAGAGCACATTTTTATCAATTTAACTCACATTTGTATGAATATTTAAGTTTTATTTGGAAAGCCTTGTTCAAATTCAAGATCGGGTTAGGATTCCATCCTGCAGGTTTCTAAAGTACTCTCTTAGTACTTTGGAATATGTTTTGTAATTTCCTGTTCACTATCTCTCTTATTTACTATGTTTAAGTTTTATAAAGCGAAGACTATACCTGACTTATAGCCTCAATGATTAAAATTTAGTAGTTTCTCAATAAACATATTGCTCAATTAATTAATAATTTAAAAATATGCATTCATTTTTCTCAAAATAATAAACTTTTTACACCTGTTTTTATTTTTATATATCTCACCTTCTACTCTAGATCTAGTTTATGTTATTGTCTTATGCACATGTTTAGTTATACCCTCAACGTTACAATATTGCCAGAATTCAGTTCCATAAGACTGAGGGAATGATGACGATATTTATAGAAATCTGAAATCTGAAGGAATAAGGATTGAGACAACTGTTAGAGATAACTGAAATTGTCCTGCAAGTTTGAGTTTGAGGAACTGGCGAAGTATTTGGAAAGCAATTACTGGTAAGTAATAGAATTTGAAAGCCTGGAGCTTAGGAGAGAAGCCAGAGCTGAAGATCTGAAATTAATCTGCATAGAGTTAATATATAAACCTGGGGTTTTGATGATATGGTAAAGTAAGATGACTAAGAGAAATGAGGACTGTGAACCATAACCTGAATTTTCTTTCCCCATATTTAAGGCATGAAACAAGAATGAGAGCAAAGGAAGCAGAGAAGAAGTCATAACATTCAGGGGAGAGCTGAGAATACAGAAAGCAAAAAAGGAAGAAACACTTTTTAAAACACTGATCTTCCTTTCCAGTAATATGCTAAAGAAATATCAAAACAATAAGGTCTAAAAATAACTTTTGGATTTGGTTATCAGGAGAATATCAATGTCTTTTTTACTTAAAATCTATGTTTATAAGGAAATTATTTTTATTTAATTAATAAATACTGGTTTATTTATTGATCAATGATTATGCAAAAAAGCCTATTGAAGCACAATAAAGAAGATTAAAAGTAACACTAAAAAAAAAACAAGAACAAACAAACAAAAAAACCTCCTGGGTCTTATTCTCTAACTTCTAAGACCTTAAAATCTATTAGTAAAAAATAGAAATAATAGTTTTAAAGTTTACTGAAGCATACTATTATGTTCTAGGTATTGTATTGAGTACTTCCTGCATTATCTACCCTCATAGCAAGCTTATTAGATAGGTACCCATATTATCCATAATTTAAAGAAAAATTTAGTAGCATATATATTTCTTATCACACTTACAGAAACCATAATATATATTTCAATAATTATTATAATGGAGGTCTCTTCTGTATGTAATAATTGATCTAAGAGAATTTTTACATTTATGTAAAAAGTATGTGATTATTCTGAGCATTTAGGGAGATAACTGTCATAAACATCTGGCTATTGTACTATTTTACTCTTATACTGTATTTTTATACTACATTTTCTGTGTTTAGGTACACAAATACTTACCATTTTGTTACAATTGCCTACAGTATTTAGTGCAGTAACATTATGTATATATTTATAGTTTTGGAGCAGTACATGTAGCTTAGGTGTGTAGTAGGCTATAACTTCTAGTTAGGGTAAGTGCACGCTATGATGTTTGTACAATGATGAAATTGCCTAATGATACATTTCTCAAAAGGTATCACTGTTGTTAAATGACATATGACAGTATTTCTAATTTCCTATAGTTAAAAAAATCAAATGCACACTTTTTTACCCTATAATTCTTTAATATAATGATACATATTACAGAGAATTCCATAGCAGTATAAAGAGCTTTCTTTGAGCTGCATAGTATTTGTATATTAATACATTATAATTATTTAAATCTTAATATTTAGACTATCTTCAGGCATTTGCTTTAAAACAAATTATGTAATGAATGATAGTACAAACATATCTTCATATAGATGTGCAAATACATCAGTTGTATTATCACCCAGAAAATAAATAACTGGGTCAAAGTTTATAGAACTACTAGAGGCTCAGTGCACGAAATTCATGCACTCAGGAAGGTCCCTCAGCCCAGGAGCCCGGTGATCAATTGCCCCACAGAGGGAGGCTCCACCCACCCATTGCAGAGCAATCACCCTGCAGAGGGAGGCCCCACCTACCCAGCTGTGGGTCTGTGATCGATGACCCCACAGAGGTGGCCTGGGCCTCCCTCTTTGGGGCAATCGCAGAGTCCCCCCAATTGATTGCCCTGCCAGCCTGTGGCCTGGGTCTGCCCTCTGTGGGGTGAACATGGGGCAATGGCAGGGCCCCCTGACCAATCACATCATACCTGCCTTGGCTGGCCTGGTGCCAGTGCATGTCATAGCATGGTTGTCCGGACGGTTGTTCTGCTGTTCAGACATTTGGTTGATTTGCATATTATGCTTTTATTATTATAGATTGCTACAAGGCTTTCCACTAGTTTTACACCTATCACCAAAATATGAGAGTTGCTCCTTCCCCACAGTCTTGCCCACTGTGATCAAAGTATTCAGATTTATCAAACAGATAGGTAAAAATAATATTTTTATAATGCAGATTAAGCATTTTTCAAATGTTTATGCCCTCTTCAAATTTTCCATCACTGTTTATGTATTTCCCAACTTTGGAAGGGCTTTTTATTTCTAGAAATTTTCAAGTATTAGAAACTGTAGCTCTTTTTTTTTCTCTTTTTTTTGAATTTTATTTTTATTTTTTTAAATTTTTTATTACA
>NW_006283687.1:0-336 GCF_000327345.1 Myotis davidii | reverse complement strand
TGTGACTGTGTGCCCTCCCCGTAAGTGTGGGTGCCAGAACTCAACCTCCATGATTTGGTTCTAAAAGTCAGTACCTGGCCCGGCCAGATTGGTTGAGCATCACCCTGTGCCCTGAAGGATTGCTGTTCAGTTCCTGATGAGGGCACATACCTAGGTTGTGGGTTTGATCCCTATCGGGGTGCATACAGGAGGCAACCAATTGATGCTTCTCTCACACATTCATGTCTCTCTCTCTCTCCCTCTCCCTCTCTCTGCCTCAAGTCAATTGGGGGGGGGAGGGATAACAATTTTAAAGCAAATCCATTTTATTTATTTTTTTAATCTTTATTGTTGAAA
>NW_006283686.1:0-507 GCF_000327345.1 Myotis davidii | reverse complement strand
AGAAATAAACGACATAGAGACCAAAAAAAAATATATAAAAAATCAATGAAACCAAGGGATGGTTCTTTGAAAGGATGAACAAAATTAATGAACCTCTAGCAAGGCTGACCAAACAACAAAGAGAAGCGACCCAAATACACAAAATCATAAATGAAAGAGGTGAAGTAACAACAGACCCTACTGATATACAAAGGATTGTCAAAAAATACTATGAACAACTCTACTCCAACAAACTGGACAACCTCGATGAAATGGACACATTCCTAGAAAAATACAAGCTTCCAAAACTCAATCAGGAAGAATTAAAAAACTTGAATAGGCCAATAACTACTGAAGAAATTGAAACAGTAATCAAAAAGCTTCCAGCAAACAAAAGCCCTGGACCAGATGGCTTCACAGGGGAGTTTTACTGAGCATTCAAAGAAGAACAAAAGCCAATCATTCTAAGACTATTCCAAATAATTCAAGAGGAAAGAATACTTCCAAGCTCTTTCTATGAGGCCAGCA
>NW_006283685.1:0-735 GCF_000327345.1 Myotis davidii | reverse complement strand
CTGGCTTAAAGGAAAATGCCAGATTTCAGACATTTCTACCTGTAACCTGGTCACAGTCCACTTTCCAGCTCCCGTCTTCCCTTCCAAGCATCAGTGACATAATTTAATGAGTGCTTACTTACCATGTGTCAAGTCCCATAGGAAATGCCTGGAATCTTATCTAAAGCACACCACACCCTATTAGATAGGTAAAGTTTGCATCCTGTTTTACAGAGCAGAAAACTGAGGCACAGAGTTTAGTAATGACTTGACAGAGGTCACAGAGACAATAGTGAGAGACCCAGGACTGAAGTCAAGGCTATCTGTCCGACTCCAGGGTGCTATGTCTGAACTATTCAGAATGTGTCTCCTAATAAAGCCCATCTTGTCTTGTTTGGATGAAATGACTTGTGATCCACTTCTTGATAGGCTAATGTAGTGCTTGACATAAAGACTCAGTAAGTGTGACTTTCATCCCCATTTTCCCTAGCAAAAAAGAGCATAAACGAGCATAACAAACAACTCTACCTTTCCTTGTTTGCCAGCTCAGTATGAGTCAGACATATAATGAGGTTGCCAAAAAAAGTAACGTTAGGCAACCTTACTAACTGTTCCATTTGGAAAACAAGTAAGGTGACAGTCTTGCTCTCTTCTGAGCCAGCCAGCCAGGCCCATTCCTGGAGGTCTGAGCACACTAAAGAGACCATCAAGAAACGAGACTCGCCCAATGAAGAGGATGGAGGTTACAGAAAACCC
>NW_006283684.1:17839-23988 GCF_000327345.1 Myotis davidii | reverse complement strand
AATACTTTAAGCAATAAAAAAATTTTAAAAAATAAATCCAAAGGTAATCACTGAAACGGATGTGTAAATTGATGAAGACATCATTATATTTGTCCTTAATGTGATAAAAAAAATTAAGAGTGTAATATCACCAAGTAAAGGTGCAGATTTGGAGTCTTCTCACACATGGCTTGTGTCAGGGAGAATTAGCATAGTGGTCTTGAGTCATATTGACAATATCTAGTTAGGTGAAAGCCACCCATCAATTATCGCACAGAGATATGCAGTATGTAGGGATTATTTTGCAGGAAACATATATTTTTGAACAGCTTAAAAGTTTATTAATAAATAATTGGATAAAAATTTTACACAAATAATGTCATTTATGTAAAAGTTTAAAATGCAAAAACACTATTAGACATTATCTATAGATACATGTGTATGTAGACGTGTAAATCCACACATGAGATGATACATAAAAACCTGAGAATATTGGTTGCCTCTGAATGACAGTGGGAAGGAAATGAACCCTGGGGAGTCAAAATACATAAATGAAATTCATATGTAATGTGTTAACTTTTCAATCAAACAGAATACCTGAAGTAAAAATGCCAAAAAACTTACATTTGTTCATTGCAAATGTAGGTTTTTGTTTCATAAGTTCATGTATATCTTCAGTTAAAAACTTGTTTAATCACTGCATAATATTTAAACCTGAATAACCAAATATAAACTCATCTTAGGTATGTCACATACTTCCCTTTTCTAACACTAAAATGAGTGACACAATATTATGCCTCATTTGAATGAAACATTTATGCCATTTCATGCCAATGATTTTGCCAATTTCTCTTTAAATCTTCTGACATACAAAATAGTGATCACTGGGAGACAAGGACCTCAGAGCAGCCAGGAAAAACATTTTATTAAACTCTGAGCAGGAGGTGAGTTTTTCATGAATTTGCCCTCAATGTAGATGCTTTCTCTTTGGCCATGGCACCCGCTTCTCTCCACCAACTGCTCAGGGGGTAATCACAAACTTGCTAGAACAGAGAAAAAAATACCATGCTGTAAATGACATTGGCTTGTTTGAAGTAATGAGAATTTCCAGTGCCCAACACGCTTTGTGTCACATGGGTATCTAGTGGCCAAGAGGAAAAGTACAGTGCGCCTTCCAAGGAGAAGGTTGGATCTGGGACAAGAGTTCTACAAGGACTGACATGAGAGGAAGTACTTTTTCCAGAAAGTTTGCCTGCTATGAATCCAAAACATAAAATAAGATAATGTTCCCTTCCTCATTCTATAAAATCATGCTATTTACATTTCATGCCTTTTCTAGTTGAGGGACATAAGCAATTAATTGGCTTTAAAATATTTCCTGCTTTCCTGTAAGCTGAGACAGAAAAAAAAGGGACCAAGCATTGTGTTCACAGTGCATTGTGTAAGCATCACCAGGTTCACTTAAAGTTATGTATAGACTTTTGAGGGCATAATGTGAGTTAGGAAATTAGCAATAGAAATGGTTCCTTGATGGAGAATTATTCTTAGGAGTCTGAACTAGACGTGACCTCAGGCCTTACCACCTCCATGTGGACACTCACATTTTATTATTTTCCTGTTTTTATCCCAGAAGAGGATGGAAGGACTTCAGAAGAGCAGATATGGAACTAAGGCTGAAGGTAAGAAAGGCTCCAAGTTCTTAAGAGGCACCGTTTCCTCACCTCAAACACAGTGACAGAAACCCAGTGATTTTAAACTGAAGAAGAAAAAGTCAGTTCTCATTTCTTCTTTACCTTCCCCACCACCTTCACCCCCACCTCCACCCAATCCCCTCAGTACAATGCTCTCCTTGCACATGATGTGTGGGAAATGTGGAAATGAAACCTCAAGTCAGAAGTTGCAGGCTTTTGAACTGAATTGTGAATAAATTTTACTTTCCTTGCCCACCTTGAGCAGAAAATGGAAATGTCTTCCAGAAAGATTTACTAATCATCCAGACTACAAAACATCCCAGAATACTGCAGAAAAGGAAGAACCAACACAGAGTAGAAGAAATAAAATAATACATTTTAGGACACTGCAATGAACTTGGAATCCATTTGGGCTCATAAGAATTCTAGAACTTCCTGGTTCTCACCCTTCTTGGTCCCTTGAAGGTTTTAGCTCCTAGCTCAATGTCGCCCTCTCCAACACCCCTTTTGTTAACTTCCTGTAATTCAATCAGCCAAGTAGGAGAATTTTCCATCACATGTACTACTAATGGTCTTAAAGTCTATCCTCTTCAGCCACCCATCCTGAGTCATCTCTCAGGCTTTGCCTTTGACAGTAACTATGACCTTTCTGTTGTCTCAATTTCAAACAGAGAACTCCCCACCCAAAGAACAGAGACCTGGGGACCTCAGCTGGTCCTTGGTGGAAGGTCAAAGCTGACACTTCCTTTTCTCCCAAGGTTTAGGTGAATATGTTGAGCACTTCTACACAAGTGTTCCTGGTTATTTGTCAGTGAAAAGAGGTGTTAATATTTTCTCATGTGTGACCTCTCATTCTTTGCATCCTTCTAAACTCACATTTATTTAACATGAAATGGGCCAGGAACCATCCCTGCAGAAACACAGGGACTACTTTTCTTTCAGTAAAACTATCTCCCTTGGTCTTGAGAATGATTTGGAGAAACCTCCTCAGTATAGCAGTTCATACTGTTGGCTATGGGTCCAATGTGGGCTTCCTATGTAGACTTCCTATGAATCAACCTCCTAAAGTTGTTGGAAATTTTTGTATGTATTTAGATATGACAATTTCCTGGGAGAGAGGTCCACAGCTTTAATGAGATCCCATGAGGGTCTATGACTTAAAAATTGGGAGCAGCACTAGCTTAATAAGACACACAATTTTTCTTTTCTTTTCAGGCAGTGTAGAAGATACCCAGTTGGCATCATCTTCATCACTGAGGGTCATCCTGGTGGGGAAATCTGGTTGCAGAAAAAGTGCCACTGGGAATAGCATCCTCTTTCAACCTCTGTTTGAGTCCAGGCTGGCAGCCCAGGCTGTGACCAGGAAGTGCCCGGTGGCCACAGGCACATGGAATGGAAGGAACATCCAGGTGGTTGACACACCCTCCATCTTTGAAGCCAAGGCCTAGGACCAAGAGATGTACAAGGACATTGGGGACTGCTACCTGCTCTCAGCCCCAGGGCCCCATGTGCTTCTGCTGGTGACATAGCTGGGACACTTCACTGCCCAGGACATGGTGGCAGTGAGGAGAGTAAAGGAGGTCTTTGGGGCAGAAGCCATGAGACATGTGGTGGTCCTCTTCACCCGCAAGGACGACTTAGGGGATGGGTCCTTGGAGGACTATGTAGCCAAAATGGACAACCACAGCCTGAGGAGCCTGATCCAGGAGTGTGGGAAGAGGTACTGTGGCCTCAACAACCAGGCTACTGGGGAGGAGCAGAGGGAGCAGCTGGAGAAGCTGATGGCTGTGGTCAAGAAGTTGGAGAGGGATAACCAGAGTAAATTCTACACAAACGACCTCTTCCACGATGCAGAGATGTTCCAGACAGGTGGGGATGGCACCCCAGAAGATTACAGGTGCTACCTATCCAAAGTTCAAGTGCACATTGAAAAGCAAAAGCAAGACCTGGAAGATACTGGGAGTCACCGGGCATCCAAGGCGGTCCACAGAGTCAAAAATTGTATGTTGTCTCATATAAGTATGCTACTTCAGCTTCTTTTTTAAATTTTAATTTTCATAAAATATATTTTCCATCTCTTCACTTTCAGTCTGTGTTTTCTTTATTTTGTGGGGAGAGTTTTGTATACAGCATATATATCTGTCTTGTTTTCCCATCTATTCAGCTACCCTATGCCCTTTGATTCGAGCATTTCATCCATTTACATTAATTATTGATAAGTATTTACTTATTGACATTTTAAAAATTTATACCTATGTTGCTTTTAAACAATTGTTACTTCTTCTTAGAGAAGTTCCTTAAAAATTTCTTGTAATACTGGTTTGGTGGTGATGAACTCCTTAAGCTTTTTCTTGCCTGGTAAGCCTTTTATCTCTCCATCAATTTTAAGTGATGAGCTTTCTAGGTGGAGTAATCTTGCTTTTAGGCCCTTACTTTTCATGACTTTGCATATTTCACACCAATTCCTTCAGGCCTTGAAAATTTCTATTGAGAAATTAACTGGCAGTGTTATGGGAGCTTCCTTATAAGTAACTGTCTTTCTGTTGCTATTTTTAAGATTCACTTTTTGTTTCTATGCTTTTCTATTTAAATGATCATGCACATTGATGTGGCCCTTTTCGGGTTCATTTTGTTAAGGCCTCTCTGCACTTCCTGGACTTGTGTGTCTTTTCTCTTCACCAGATTAGGAAAGGTTTCAGTCATTATTTTTAAAAATATGCCGAAACCAGTTTGGCTCAGTGGATGGAGCATCGGCCTGCAGACTGAAGGGTCCCAGGTTCGATTCCGGTCAGGGGCATGTACCTTGGTTGCGGGCACATCCCCAGTGTGGGGTGTGCAGGAGGCAGCTGGTCGATGTTTCTCTCTCATCGATGTTTCTGGCTCGCTATCTCTCTTCTTTCCTCTCTGTAAAAACTCAATAAAATATATTTTAAAGAACATAAAAATAAAAATAGGTTAACAATCTCTTGCTCTCTCTTTTCTCCTTCTGGTATCCTTATGATGGGAATGTTTTTATGCTTTATAATGTTACATAAATACCTAAAATTAATCTCACTTTTAAAAATTATTTCTTCTTTTTGCTGCTTTGATTGGATGTTTTCTGCTACCTTGTCTTCTACATCGCTGATTTGATTATTTGCTTCACCAAATCTCCTGTTGATCCTTCTAGTGTATTCTTCATTATAGATATTGTATCCTTCATTTCTGAGTGCTTCTTATTTATGGTTTCTATATCTTTTTTATGATTGCTATCTCTCCATTTAAGTTCTCACTAAGTTCTGTGATCATCCTTATAACCATTGTTTTGAATTTTGTATCAGGTAAATGGCTTGCATCCATTTCATTTCCTTCTTTTTCCGGTGATTTCTCCTGTGCTTTTGTTTGGAGAGTGTTTCTTTGTCTACCCACTTTGGCTGCCTCTCTATATTTGTGTCTGTGTATTAGGTAGTTCTGGTATGTCTCCCAGTCTTGGTATGCTGACCTTACATAGTAGGTGTCCTGTGTGGTTCAGTGGCACAGTCTCCCTGACCACTTGAGCTAGGTTCCCAGGAATGTTCCATGTGTGGAGTAAGTGAGTCGTCTTATTGTAGTTGAGTCTTGATTGCTGTTGGCCCATCCATGCGTGGAATTGACCCTCATGCTGGCTGACTATGAGGCTAAACATCAACCACAGTGTAAAGCTGCTGTGAAGGGTCTAACCTAATAAAGCAGAATTTCCCCATCAGGGTCTGGTGCCTACCAAGATCTCCCTCTGGGTGCATTGCTTGTGGGATCACTGGGTCATGCTCTGATATGTTCAAAAGCTCACAATCAGGTGTGTTATCTTTGGGGCCTATTGGGAGGAACTCTGGTTAGGCCAATATCAGGACCTGACTGTGATCGATACTGGGCTACCTGTTTGGAACTACAAAACAATCCAGTATTTTACTGGCTCTACTTGGCCTGAATATGTGTGGAAGGGCCCAATATGTGCACCAATGATAGAATCCACCAGCACCAAGTCTGGAGGAAGGTCAACAAAAGGCAGAAAATTGTTATAGATAGTAAGGTGGTCCTGTCTTACATGAGCAAGGTTGTGCAGCTTCTTCCCTAATTTCCTCTTTCCTCCTCTTCTTCAATATCCTCAGCTTAGCATTGACTTCACATTAAGAGAAGGGACCCAGAGTTTTCCAGGTAAAGGAAGATGAGAGTTTGTGTGTATGTTGTGGGGAGAGGCATGAAATGTGGGGTCTGGTGTTGAGGGGTCCTCTCCTCTGAATCTATATCTTAAAACTCCTTGCAAACTTGATCTCAGCATAGACTATGTATATATAGTCTATGATATATATATATATATATATATCCCCTATCTAATAAAAGAGAAACATGGTAATTAGTATACAATTGCTACCCTTCCCATTGACTAATCAGGGAGATATGCAAATTAACTGCCAGCCAAGATGGCAGCCGGCAGCCAGGCAGCTTGAAACTAACATGAGG